>NW_010973072.1:1071107-1116195 GCF_000737465.1 Haliaeetus leucocephalus
CTGCCGCTGACGCTGCCGCCGCCGCTGCCGCTGCCAGCACCGCCGGCCGCGGCGCACCTCGGGGACCGCTGCGGCGCGCTGGTGGCCGAGTTGGGCTGGGGGGTGGTGTCACATCTTAGTCCCCCAAAGAACCGTTGTTCCGAGCTGCGAAGTACCTTTTGTATATACCGGAGGGTAGAGGTTTGTCCAGGAGGAGGAGGAGGGGTGAAGTGGTACTTTAGCTTTTCTGCTCTGAGCTAGTGAGTAGTAAATCAAGGGTTTGATTTTGCCGTCAGTGTACCGGTGTAATCTCTGTCTTTAGGAGCTTGCTCAGGCAGTCAGCAAAGCCGCAGAGGAATTTGGATTTGCAAGAGTGCAAGGAGTCAAACCCACGTCCTTCACAACACCAAGTGGAGCCCCTTTCTCAGGCTTTCATTTCCAGACACAGCCCACGCAGATGTTCTGTTTGAAGTGGGTCTGTAGGACATTTTGTAGGCCCCGGTTTGTGCAGATGGAGAGAGCAAGCCCCAGCCTTCACTTGCCAGATGGCAATGCTGTGAGAGCAGGGAGCGCTGCGTAATATCCCATTGCCAAAGAGAAGTATGTTGTCCTGTCTTGTTGGTTGGATGACTTGTAGAGTTTATGACCTCTTTCCACATTGCTCAGCGCTACCTCACTGGATACTGAGTGCTGTGAGGAGACCAGGGCACCTGATGGTGGTGGTGGTACAATCTGTAAGACCTTGCATCCAAGCACTGAGGTTGGCCATGTTTGTCATACAGCAGTTCTGTGTCCTTAGTAGACGAATGCAATTTTCTGCGGTGAAGAAGTTACACATACCTCCTGGGCTTTGGACTGAGTGAGATTTCTTTCCAGTCTTGTTTGGAGTCCCTGTCCAGCAGTGGGTTTCCAGTAAGCCCTGGAAAAAACCATACACCCCCACAGGCTCATACTAATAGATGGGACAATGGTCTCATCTCACACCCTCTACTCTGTTAAGTCAGCACATCATTGACTCAACACACAAAGCTCATCCTGTGCCTTACTGCCCACAGACACGAAATGTGGTGGTAGGTTCTCCAGCTCCTTGAATAAAGCCGGGAAAGACCAGGTGGAGTTCCTCCTTAGGAAGCTACCACATAAGACTTTAGGGACCAGTTCCTGGCTCCCTGTTGCCCCCCTCACAGGTAGCCATCAGACTCTGTGTTATGCCTCTTGTTGGTGCCTGTCCTGCATGTCTGGTTCCAACTGTTTGTGACATTTTCACTATTTATACAGAATCACTTGGCTTTAGCCATTTTGTTATAAATAAACTAGCAAAATACTAGAAAATGCTGCTCTGTGAGAACAACTGTGATGGCAACTTTGCAAGGTTAGTGCAATAGCTTTGTACTGTGGATACTTTCCTACCTAAGTGGCCTTCATTTTGCCCACTCCTGCCTGTACATGATGACTACTACCTCCTCAGCACCAGATTATTCCAGTGGCCTGCGCCAGCGAGAGCCTCTGTGCACAGTCTTCCTCGTCCTGTTGGAATTGCACCACGTGTCTCCATGTTCCAGTCCTTTCAGCATTTCATCTTGCAGCCAAATAATCAGCATTACTTGGTCGGTTTTAATGTGTGCAAGAAATACGGATGATAGCTATTTAGAGGACCACAGGATTATTACTTCAATTATTTTTATGTTGCAGGACATTCCACATAGAAATGCATTTGTACGTTCCTGTGTTTCTCAGGCTTATCTGCCTGCTTAGAGGAATAAACAATGCAATTTAAACTGCGACAGAATGCCTTCACAAGAAACCTAGTGCTCTTCTTCAGTATTATCTTTCAAGGGGCTGTCAGCATCTGAATCATCACACTTTTTCAAGTGCAAATACAGGTCTTTACGGGTCTTTTCTCACAAATCTTCTCTATCTACTGCTCTGTGGCTTGTGTTTTCTGGTCCCAGCACCAACTTCTGCACACTGTTTCTCCCCATGCCCATCTCCCTGAGGGGTGGGCATCGAAGAGTTTGTTTATCTGTGATGATTTTGTCCTAAATATTTTTTAGATTTTGTTTTTACTCCTAATCCTAACAGATATTTCTATTTCTATTCCTCCTTATCTTCTTCATTCTTGTTTTTTGGTCTGACAGGGCTGTTGAGAACAGAGATGATGGCAGTAGACATAAAAAAAAAAAAAAGCAAAGTAAAGTAGAAATTTGGTTTCTTTTGTAATACAGAGCTTTTAGAATCTTAAGCATTTAAAAATATTCAGCACAAAGTAAAGTACGCCCAAAGTCAGGGAATTTTTTTAACATGAATTATTTTCTTTTTCCTAACAGAAGTCAGTTTTTTCCGATTATTAGACTCCTCTGGCTGTATACGTTAGGATTACTTGAAAAGAAGGAAACTAGTCTGTGCTATACTCATACCGTAATGCTCCAACAATTTCTCTTTATATAATCTTTGTTTATCAGATTTGTTGGGTATAAAAATGGAAAGATCATACATATGTTGCAGAAGGCAGTTCAGATGCCTGGATTAAGTTGTATTTATGTGGTATTATCTTTAATAATAAAGCAGAAGGGTTTGAATGCTATAGAGAAGTAGTTCTCATATTGTAGCTACAAGAACCTTTAAAATCCTTTTTGCAGCAATGGCTTTTCTCTGATGTTGTGAGAAAAACTACTTTCATGAGTTATAGCTAAATCCCTTTTCCTTTACTATTTCTTATAGGATCAGTGTAAATTGTTATTACTCAGTACTTACTTGAGTACAAAAAGTATTTGACCCAGAGGATTTAAAATAATGATAGCATTTGCAAAGGAACCCTTTCAATCAGGCGGTGGTTTTCACTAGTGGGAAACAGAAGCAACATTCACTAAAATGAGAGGAAGCCCTACGTTTGGGTCCTCTGGTGATGATGGGAGCATGGTGAGCTTCATCTGGTTGTTTATTTGATACCAGCAGTGTCAACTGCATGGGATTATATGCTGGTTTAAAATCAATATTTACAAACCCCTATAGCTTTTCTTTAAATTCTCATTTCTTACGGGTCTGTCCTCCTGGGCTTCCTCACATGCCTGTATTGTCTTTTTCAGCTGACACTGGACTGGGCTTCCCAGCTCCTCCTGCAGCCTTGGGTTGGACCTCTCCTGGTAGCTCATCTTTGCTTTTTCTCAGCACCACAGAGCCACAGAATCCACTCGGTCAATTCATTTGTCTTGCGAATGGTTCAAAATCTCCTTTTCTAGTCAGAATTTTCCTCCTTTGAAATAGAGATCTGCATAGCTCATCTTTTTCTGTTCTCTTACTGCGGCAAATATGAATTGTTGGTGTGCCCTCAATGTAATTCCTCTGTCCCCACTCTGTCCAGCAGAGTGGCAGTTTTTTCCTTACCTCTGTCACATAACAGGATTGACTTTTATATTTGGAGAAGAGGGTTAGGATGGAAATGTTCTACATACTTCCCCCAGCTCACTACCATGTATGTTAGTCAACTATGCATAGTTTGTCTTCTTTCCATTCCATATGTAGGCTACCTTTTGCTGTTTTCACCTAATTTTTAAGTTTTTTTCTCAGAATTCTGACTCAAAGTAGTCTGTGTTCAGCAGCAACGCTTAGCACGCTAAGCCCACAGGCTGAGCTGCACAATCCTGTTCATCTGAGAGATGCTGCTGAGAAACATTACTGATTTTTTAACAGAAATTAAGCCTTCAGCAAATGGACAGTCCCACTAGGATATATTTGAAGGTGGGCCGGATATTAATACTATATGAAATCTTGGTCTTCAGTTTGACTTTTGACTTAAAGTGTGTCTTCCATGCACTTTGCTTGTGGGCATTGAGTCAAGCACAAGAAGATTGCTCAGGAAATTCTTCCTGTTGCTAAACTGACCAGGCAAAAAATGGTTTCTGACAGTACTGTAGCAAAGACCTTTAGCAGTCTCGACAGACAGGAAAGCAGTAAAACAAACTGTTGATTCTCCTGTATGTTTTCCCCATAACAATTTCCTTGGCCCAGTGTCACTGGTCAGTAGACAAGACATTCCTAACTGCCCTCTTCAGAATAGCCGGTTTGGATATTTTAATCAGTTGTCAGTGTTGCTTATCTTTGCTTGGACACCAGGACTGTGCCATTCAAAGAGTATAGGCACTCTTTCTTCTGCTAACAAACGGGGTCTCTGCAGCTCTCTGATTTGCAGTCTGTCCCAAACAGAGTTAGATTTCCAGCACAGCTCTCTGTGTAAAAACTGGGTGGTCCATGTATTTGTGATAGGACTGGGATGCTAACAAATTTGTACTTATCTGTATTTAATTCTTCCAGCAGCTGGTGGAGAGGAAGGGAGATGAAAAGAAGTGGCAGGCCTGTGTCATGCTGTAGATCGTGTCTAGGAGAGTTGACTGGCTAAGTTGCCTGAAAAGGCAGTCCAAAAGGTCATAGCTGAGAAAGTAAGATATTCCTGAGACCATTCCCAGTAGGTTATTTACATGTGTCCACCTACTCTGGGAGTGAATAAAATGTAATGGTATCCTACTTTTAACCCTGAATTAGAAATTTTTCTGTCTTGGAATCTTCTCACAATCAAGATGCATACCGTTGGATTGGATTAAGATGGAAGTTTAATTAATATTTGGTACTTCTGTTAAGGCTAACTTTGCTCAGATATGTTTGTTATTAAAAGAAGTTACAAACTCACTTACTTAAGAACTCTAGAAGCATAACTCAGGTTCTTCATTGCTACAGTTAAAGAAGCATTCTTGCACATCAAAGCCTTAATGGCAGCTTGTGAGCCTTTCAATATTCATAGACTCCTTAGCCTGGAAAAATAGTAGCCCCAAAGCAAAGGTGGCCACAATAAACATAGCAATGCTGAGAAACCTCAAAGGGCCCCTTACACAAACAGGCTCTTTTATAACCTAGGCATCTGATTTCCACATTCATATAAAGTTATATATTGTCATATCCTACTATGCCTTTGGAGGTGCCTAATCTGCTAACTGCAGATGAATTTGTTTATATCACTTCCATTTTTTGAAACATTGCTAGGGTTACACTGACGCTGGTTGATCACTGACAGTTGATCAAAATCTTTTGAAATCATATAGATCTCAGAAACATTCCATTCTAGCCCTTGTGGCAAAGCAACCAAATTGGAGATGGATTTAATGAAAATCTGGCTTCTTCCTCAGAACAGACTCAAATGCTGAAATAGCATTTTAACTCCTCTCAGGTATCACCTTTCCCTTCCTTTTTTTAAAAGACATTTTTCCCTTCTATTATCAGTATATTTTTAGGGACAGAAGCTAGAATGTTTAAATGACTGCAGTTTTCAGTTTCTGCCTGGCAAAGGAGTAAACTGTGTACATTTGGTGTCATTTATGCGCAGAATAATGTTGCTTATTTCTATGTCTGTGTATTTTATTCCCATACTTAGGATTCATCTGTATGCCCAGGCATTGTAAGTGGTAGAATATGATTTGGAAATGAGATTTTAGTTCAAAAAGGGGTGGCCAGGCAGATTTGTCTGAGCAAAGTCTCTACCCTGGGATTCATGTTTCTGTATACTCTCTGCAGAAATTGTACCCTGTACAAAATATATTTGGGAAAATAGACTTTACCAGAGCAGAGCAGGAAAGGCTACTAATGTACAGGGATGGCTTTTCGATGGGGCCAGTACAACTTGCAGAGAATGAGCATACATTTTGTCACTGAAGGCGTATTCCAAGCCAATGGATCAAGAGCCCCTGGGCTGCGCTCATGATTTCAAGTAGTGTTGCTGGCTCAGAGACAAATGGAAGCAGGGTAGTGAAGGTGAGTGCAAAGTTTGGCAAGTGCAGAAAGGCAGGATAGTCAGGTTGGCTCTAGAAGCCGAAGCTGAATTTTACAAAATACTGCATTCAGTCTACATTGAGACAGAAGCTACAGAACACAGCAAATTTATACATACAACAAGCAGATTTTAATCATTTCAGTACCGAATCTCAATTTGAGCAGAAGTCTTTCCCCCTGGGATGACAGTAGAAGACGAAGCAACAAAAGCAAAAATCAGGAGATCGATAGTAAAAACAAAACAGAGAGGAAAGATATCTTTTCATGGCAAAGCTAGGTAATTGCATAACTGTTCCAAGTGGAAGAGAAAAGGTCAACAGGCAGATGACAGGCTGGTGCACAGAAAGCTTATGCCTAGCAGGGGACAATATTTCACAGTGCATTGGAAGAGAAATGAATGATTATGCAGACGTGACTAAGAAAATGCCAAACTGTGTGGACAATATGAGAAGCTGAGAAGACCTAGGTAAGACTATCCCATAATGACACACAGTGTCATGGTGAGAGACATCCTCTAAACTGCAGGACATTTGAGGTAGCACCAAACTCAGCAGAGTGATGGGAATGATGTCAAAATTAACAATGAAGTTGCACCAGATGGCAGAACAGGGAGTCAAGGCCAGGACTTGGCAAAAAGAGGGAAAATGTTAGCCATCAGTCTGTCTGGATAGCAGCAGGAGGGATGAGATATATGAGCAACCTGGAGGACAAGAAGGACACTACTTAACAGAATGAAAGCACAGCAGTGAACAGACAGGGATTATACAGTGGGAGGTTGGTTTGAAGACCACAATATGTTAAAAAGTATAGAGCTGCAGCTGGTTTGTATCAAAGACCACTTTCTCAGGAGTATGTGAACTCTTTGGCCTCAGCAGGGGGGCAAAATGAAAGACCAATTGTTCAAAGGAAAAATGCAATAAATCTTCTGGGAACTTAAATGGGAATGAAGTTGCAGGAGGGAAAAAGTTCAGCAGTAGCATAAGGACTGCCTGCTCAGCTTGGGAGCCTCAAGTGGTATTTCCAGGCTCACAGCTGATCATGAATATTTACTCTTTCCAGCCCCTTCCTTGACTGAGTTTTGGATGGGGAAAAGTCCTTTCTATTCTCAGTTTCCTGCAGGGTCTCTGGTAGGGAACACTTCACCTCTCTAAGGTTGTGTGCATCTTTGAAGAGATCCCACTTTTCTCCACCATGTGCTCTACTGGTAGTCTCCAAGTCATTCAGGTTTCACTGAATTCTGTTATTCTGAGTATGTTAATGTAACCCCCATAACACAAAATGGACTGCATAATTTGATATAGAGCACTCAGTTAAAATAGTTCTGCCAAACATGAATTGTAGAATATTTGTGGTTGGAAGGGCTGTCTGGAGGTCTTTTGATTCAACCCCCCATGCCAAGCTAACGTCAAACCTAGACCAAAACTACCAGGGGCCTTGAAAAGTTCAGTATTATGCCCAGTATAACGCAGCAGTGCTTCTGTCCAGACTTAAGGAGACATTTCTCCACCATGAGGACAGCCAAGAAGGTGAACAGGTTGCTGAAAGAGGTTGTGCAGTTTCCAGTTTTGGGGATTTGCAAGCCCAGACTGGATAAAGCCCCGAGCAGTCTGGTCTGACATGAGAGTTGGCCCTGGTCTGAGCAGGAGGTTAGGCTGGAGACCTGCTGAGGCCTCTTCCAGCCTGGATTATCCTGGGATCCTGGGATATGAGGAGCTATGCACCACAGCTGGTATTCAAATCTCCCACCCACACGAGGAACTCCAGGCTGAATATCAGAGTAATTTATCCATTTTATTCCTAATGAACAAACATTCCAAGCACATCCACTTGTGAAAGGTAATCCTATGCTTTCAGGTATAAAGATTCAGCATGGGAACCTTCATAAGCTCCTTCACAGTAAGCAAAATTATTACAAATTTAGTTGGTTTTTCTGACATGGCTCTAACTTCTCTGAGAGCTCCTTTGATACGTGATCATCTGTTGGCCCTGCAGACTCCCTGGCAAGCATCCCATTTCTAGGATCTATTATTAGTTTAGATGTTTGTAGGAAGTTGTATCTCAAATTCTTTTTGTCCTGATTTATTGTGTGTTTACATTTAATCAGATAGAAATTGTGTTCCCTCCTTTTTTTCTTGTTTGGATATGAATTAAGGTTTTTGAAGGATGCCTTATTGCTTTTACTAGCATCCCTCACCTTGCTATTTCACCATGTCAACACTTCTCTGCTCTTCCTAGTCTTTTTTGACAGGTGGAAAGCATTTACTTTAAGCCTCTGCTGTATCTTTAAATAGGTCTCATGCTTTTGATTCAGTTGTCTGATAAAAAAAAAAGGATAATGTAAAACTAATTTAAAAAATTCAAATGCTGTTAATGTCCCAAGGGACAATGAAGACATAGATCCTTCAGCTTGCTTGTAGGGGAGGTTGATAAACCCCCTGGAGTCAGTGGCTGGAGGGCCTGTGTCCAAGACCAGCTCAGATATGGTGCATCCGTATCACTGGGGATCAGACTGCTGTGCGAGAGGACTGTGAAAATTCTTACCAGGACCTCCTCTCTGTTGGGAACTGCCTTTGAGCTCAAGCCCTGTTCATTGCCAGAGCCACGCTGTAGCTCTGTCTGTGCCTGGCCATGTTTGATGTCCCAGTCCTGACCAACCAGTCTCATCACTGCAGACTTGTCCAGTGATTGGGCCTGACACCGGTCATTGCCCCTGGACCTTCTTGTGTGGGGACTGGGGAAAGTGCGCTTTGTTGGGAGATGGCAACACTTCCCACCTTGGAGCCAGCTCACCTCACCTTGCAGAGCCACCACTCTCCTCCTGAGTCCGTGGTGAGGAATGACAGACTCTGGGGTGGCACAGCAGAAGCTGGTGTGGGCAAAGTTAGCCGTTAACTTCATTAAACACAGCCGCACCAGGAAAGTTCAGGCTGGAAGATTCCTCTTTTCTCTATTTTATTTGAGCGCTGAAGATCTGTAAAGCAAGTGCAAGCTCCTGTCAAACCTTGCTCTGGGACTGCAAGCTGTTGGGGTGAACAGGATGTCTGCAGGGTAGGATCACTGCCTGCTGGCCTGCACCAGGAGAGTGTGTCCTCAGCGTTAACGAAGATCTGAGTTTGATCCCAAGCAAATCACGAACATTAAACTCCTCAGAAGTAGCCATTTCTGTAGTAATAGCTAAATTATAGCCCATATGCTGAATGAAACCAAATTAGGTCTCCATGTTTAGTATTTATTTGGGCAATTTCACTTAACCTTGCCATCTTTTAATTCCTTTTATACCTTGATTTAGTAATTTCTGAATTTTTTTATAGTTCCATTTATTGAGAAGACCACAAAAGATCTGAACTGAGTAATTTTCTGTTTCTGCAGTTTTGTACTTTAATAGCAACAGAATCGTCTCTACATAAACTCTTTAAACAATAAACTTCTTTGTCTGCAGTGGTTTAGATGTTTATCATCTTTGTAGCACTTCATTTGCAGGACACAGTACCATCTTCACAAGAAGTTGAATTGATTTGTAGTCAAAGTAGTGATTTTGGTTACTTTTTGATTTTGCAAGAAAAAAGGTAACTTTTTAAAGAGACAAGACATACTGTAATAATGCAGAAAATACTTAAAATGGTAATTTATCAAATTAAGATCTCAGTTTGATTGGACAGTGAAATGCTGGACTGTATATTAATATCAGCCCTTAAAAATTGCCAACAGTAATATACTTACTTTTAAGGAGCTATACTTCACAGGAAAAATTAGGCTATATTCCAGCCAGTTAGTGTCATGGAACAGATAATTGAATTCCTTGCTTTCTTGTCAACCCAGTAATACCATGTAACTCTTTTTAAGTGTTCATGTAATCAATGGTCTTTATGCTGGTATGCATTTAATAGACTGAATAATTTTTTCTTTGAAAACCAGTCTTATCAGCATTTCTTCTGTTCTTACAAAGTCTTCAGGAAAAAGTTGGATTTTTGGAATCACGTGCCACAGGTTACATGCAGCTTAGAAACAAAATTCACTAAAAAGGTGATACAGGTTTGTGCTTTGTTTTCATGCAACATTTTTTGAGGAAGGTAAAAAAGAAGTATATTTTGAAAGAAATGGAGCCACTTACTACCACATCAATGGAAAGAAACAGAGCAAAGTTCATCAGTACATATTGCTCTTCGCTGCAGTTACTTGTCTGGTCCTTTGAAATGTAGTATCATGGTTATGGGAGCAAAATCAGTTATCAAAGGCAGCCGTTGCCATGACTGCTAAGGCACAATTAACTCTTGCAATGCATGGGAAAGAGCTAAAGAGAGTGACTGATGGCAGCTGCCTATGCCAATGCCACCGTCCTACTACATACATGGATGACAAAGGAATTGCTCTTGTTCTATACCATGATTTTCAGGCTTAACAAAATGCAGCACATACTTCAAAGCGAGAAGTTTTCCAGGGACTTTCAAACAGCATCTCAAATTTGGCTTCAATTCTCCACAGATACAAACTAGAATATCCTGATGCAAATTGAATATGGTCTTGCTAAGATGGCAGCAGCCACTTAAACAGTTCCCTTCCATCCCCCTATCATAAGAATTTTTTTCATTGTTTATGAATTGTTTAACATTGTCTGGGCAGTTTTGTACTGTCCTGTTTAAGCATTTTATTGGCAATGAGGAAGGGCATAAATTCTGTTACTGCAAGTGGGAAAGAAACATATGCTTAATATGCAGCTGGAAAATAATAATTTTTAAAGCCCTTCACATTCAAATTAACAAGCTTCCTCCCCCTGCTTTCCTCTGTATCCCTAAAAAATTGCTGGTCCTGCTGTAATGCAACAGTATCGGGGACGGGGGTAGGGATGGCGGGGGGAGAGATAGGAGGAACTGCTAAGGCTTTTCAGATCTATAGCCATGGAATGGGCAAGTCCTGTATGGGGACACCCCTGTGGGGCACACTAGAAACCAAGACACTAAACTCATCCAAATCAACGGGAAATAAAATAAGGATAAAGGAGAGGCATAGGAGCTCTCTAAACCAGCTTTACCACCAAGGCCTCATGGGTGGAGGAGCACCAGCCATGTGCTCATACACACCAGCTTTGGTTTGCAGCAGCTTGTAGACACACAAGACCTGCTGGGCCTTTCAGCACTTGTCAATATCAGCCCATATGCATGCCCTTCTCCTCTTTGCTCCCAAATCTTCTGCTTGTCAGGGCCCATCATCGTATGGGTGTTTGCAACTAGGCATTTCTTAATTAACTATCAATAACCATGAAAATCGACCCTGAGTCTTCAGTGCTCAAACTTGCACAGATTTTCACCCTGGGTAATTTGCTACCGATTCAGCAGTACCAATTTTTCTATTTAACACCAAAGCACTATATCCTAATACTGTCCAGACAGAAGCTAGCGAGACAGGAATAAAACAAGCAACTGGGCTGCAACATGAAAGTGAGGTGCTAGCCAGCAATTGGGGCGTGAACACAGAGGTATGAATAGTCCTGAGTCACTTCTACTTTTCTCACGGTGCTTTGTTGCCACCTGATGGCCTGATGCAAGATTGCAAGAATGAAATTTAAAAAGGTACAGTCTTTAAGAAAGAGGTGTTTTACATTTCATTAGATCCACTGATAGCTTTAAAAAAAAGCTTTTCACCTCGAAGACTTCTCATGCCCTGCTAACACAAGTCTTTGCTCCGCAGGTAATAGATTACGTTTCTTCGAAGTGACAGTCATAATTTCAATATCCACAGAACAACTATAATTTATTTCTATTTAGCAGGAATTTATCTTTGTCTTTTGCAATTTCCTTCCTTAAGATGATGACAAGATATCTGGAAGATAATGAAGTCATCAGGTCTGGAATGGCCACTAACACAGTAATGCTGGGATACTTGATCCATCTATCCTGATATTCCCCCACTAGCCATGATAAGCACTCCAGTTGCCTCTCACCCTGGCCCTCCTGACTGCAGAATCAGGTTTTCCTTGTGTGACATAATCAACGTCCTGCTTCAGGTGTGGTGTTGAACCACAGGGATGCTCTGCAGGCACCCTGGACGATCCTGACCACATGATTTGCACATCTTTTTGTCCCCTTTCCCATTTCTTTTCCCGTTTCTTGATCTCCACTCCAATTCTCCACTCCAATTCCCTCTCATTTAAACAATTCACCTCTGATTATCTTTTCCCTAAAGATCCTAGTTTTCCTTCATGCATATCCAGCTTTTGTATTTTTGACACTTGCCTAGGTCATCTTGGCCCTATATAGCATTAGTGATGCTGCTGGTCTTGCAAAGCTTTGCTCCCCAAAAGGTTCTCAGTGCTCCCTCCAACCATTTTTGAAGTCTGGCTGTTTTTCACATCACTCCCCCCTAAGCACTGGTGAAACCCAGCCATCCCTCATGGCGCTGTCTGTAAGTTTTGTTGGCACCATACATTGTTATCGGTTACATGCAGCAAATTATTGTGTCCAGCCACTGTCAACATCCTTTTCAATGAGTGTAACCTCAGGTCAGGACCTGCAGCCCTAAAAGCGTTTTTTTTTTTCCCTGCTCATTCCAGCTGTTTTAGCAATGTAAGGAGCTCTTACTAGCTGCTCAATTTCTCTTAAAAATACTGAGGCTGAAATGGTTTGGAACTAAAGGATTGGGCTCTACATTTATTGCTCTGGTGAAATTCTGGTGGCTGATGGGTGGGCTCTGCCTTGGAACCATCGACGTGGTTGACAGAGGTAAAGGGAACATGAGTTAACTCATAGAATCATAGAATGGTTTGGGTTGGAAGGGATTTTAAAGATCATCTCATTCCAAGTGCCCTGCCATGGACAGGGACACCTTCCACTAGACCAGGTTGCTCAAAGCCCCATCCTCGTCTGGCCTTGTCTGGTCATGGGTATGCATATGAAAGGAAAGTATAGAAACTGGCAGTTGTCACCTGTGACCTTTACTGGCTTTTTATGTAGATGGATGAAGATGTTACAAAGTGGAGGAGCACCAGCCATGTGCTGGTACACACCAGCTTTGGTTTGCAGCAGCTTGTAGACACAAAGAAAACAATGTTACTTATTGACACTCTGAGGAAAGTGGCTGGGGCACAATCTGCCAGCTCTGCTTGCAAGATCGGTTTCCACAGGCTGTTTTCTTCTGGGGTGCTCTAAAGTGTTTCTTGAATCCACAGTCGGAGAACTTCTTCTGAGGGCATCACACACACCATCAGATCACATTGCTCAGCTTCTTCACTGCCACACAGTATCAGCTGGGTGGGGGCCTCTGATACTTTCTGTAAAACAAATGCACGCACTCACCCTCAGGCTGATGAATTTGTCTGTCTGTCTTCTACTTTTCCCCACAAACCGTTCTTCTCATCCTTCCTGGCACAACTGCCCAGAGACCCAGGGCTCAGGAACCCACAGCCACAAAAGCTGCTGCCTGCATTCTCACTTGAACTGGACAGCACATTTAAGCTACTGACTGAAACACACTCCTCCTGAGTGAGCGAGAAAAGAAGCTGCTTTTGATGATTGATTTCTCCTCACCAAGGAGTTGAGAAGCTCAGTGCTGGAACCACAACACATGGAGCACTGTTGCCAATGACGCAGCTGTTTTTTTCAGGGAGCAGCTGGTCAGGCAGGCTCAGTCCATGCCTCCCAAGCTGCTTCCCCACAAGCACCAGCAGCACCTTCCCTGTTCAGGGCTGTAGGCCGAAGGCAGTGACAGCTGTGCAGCTAATTCATGTGGGCTGCTTGACCCCTGCAGCTCAGCCCATCACACAGGAATGAACAAGCCTATGCATGTGTCTGCTTTTTCTGCCTGCCCCATGACCCTGTGACTACCCAGCACCCTAAAAACCGATAAAGCACAGTAAAAAATCTTACCAGTGTGTCTGGCAGGACAGCAACAGGGCAGCAGGAATACTGAAAGATTTTACATGTTTTCCAGGTAAGGAAAGGCAGGGTCAAAGCAGCCACAGCTAAGCCAGCAGAGGAGATGAGGGCAGTAACCAGCCACATGGATGTGCCACCTAGAAATAACAGAAGCAGCAAAACTCCTCAGAGAGACTGAGGACAAACCACTCAATGCAGTTAGCCTGCACCCTCTGTGGCTGCTCTTCCCACCCACCTTGGTGAGATTCTTTGTCGGCACACTCCAGGTAGGATACCAGTGCCAGTGTAGGGGGCTGCACTCCTGAGTCTTCCTTTTTTACCTCCCCCAAGGAACAAATGGGCAGCACATTTGCAAACAAGACTGGAGTTATTGAGTGGAAATAAAAGGAAGAACTGCTGGGGTATCCTTCTCGGGCATGACTACACCAGGGGAATAGGAAGGAAGGCTGACTGTTACCTTGTGCTCTCACGCACTGTGTCTGGCTGAAGCTGCTGCTTCTGTTGATCGCCTCAACATATGTCTGAGCTTTTACACAATAATCAGGTCCTGCCTCCATGGTGTCCAGGTGAACCACAGAGCTGACCTCTTTCACCACCTTCTGCTGTATCTGCCACAGACCCAGGAGAGAGAGCATTAGAACACAGGGCAAGGAGCTAACTGAGAACGGGAGTCCTAATGTGATGCTGTCCCAGACTTTACTGGGAGAAAAGGAAGGAGCAGCAGGAGGTGTCAGAGAGGACTGTGTGAATAAGAGGAGAGAGGGAGAAAAGCAGCAAATGAGGAAGCACAGTGGAGTGCAGAATGAGACCGCACACATCTGGAAGGGTAGGAAGGGATGGAAAGAAGGAGCTGTGAGCCAAAGAGCCATAATGGTGATGTTGGGCCACAACACCTCCTCCCCTGGTGTAAGGGCTTGATGACTAAGGTCTTCACTGATCTGAGTCTTTGCTGGGGTACCAAAATGACACTAGAGCACAAAGAGAGGATGGATTGGGCTAGTGAGGAGCAAGTGAATTTGGCGTGTGCAACTGTAACACATTTCAGCAACCCTCAAACAGCATATGACCACCAGTACACTATTTTTTTGCAATAAATAGGACTCAATTAACTGCTGGCAAAATGAAGTTGTTATTCCCAGAATTCCTGGTCCTGAGAGGACAGGTAACAATTAGCTAGTTGATCCTAATGTTGCTGTGTTGCAGATGCAAAGCCTGTGCTCACGGAAGAGCTCATTAGCCTCCAGCATCACACACATACAGACACCTCCAACAACCCAGTAGGGTTCTCCTGGCAGGGCAAGTCCTTCTCACCATCAAAATATCCTCCTCCACAGAAAGATGATCTTGAGGGCCATTAGTTTAAAAAGATTTCAAGGACAAAATCAGGTCAATCACTACTGGGGGTGTGTAACCTCTTGCAAAAACCTCAAGTCAGACATGTCAAATGTGATAATTATTAAAAAAAAAAATTAAAAGAGTCCCAGCAGAGAACTGGACATGTACTGACCAGCAAACCTGATGCTTGTGACAGTCCAGTTGGTAGAAACTATTCTGAAGTTTGGAATTAATGTTTAGGTGATTAATACCATATACTGAAGAAGAGTTAACATTTAATTCATAAAATGCAGTCAGACACAAACCTATATGATTCTTTCTAAGGTGTCAGAAAGCTCATGGACAAGGTTGATCTCATTTACTTGGATTTCCAAAAGGTAGTCAAGAAGATCTATTTCAAAAGCCTATTAAGCTAACAGCCATGGGATAAAAAGGCATTGGACCTCTGAGTGCACTAACCAGGCTGCAATGGCCCTGACCAGCCCTGCCTGCCCCCTGCATCTTCAGCCTTCTGTCCATGGCCCAGGAGCCCCATTTAAGCTCAGCCCAGGGCCTTCAGTCCCAGTCTGAGCTAAGCTGGAGTTGTGCCTGTCTCCAGCTCTGTCTCCTGGATGGACCCTTGGTTAAGTACATTGCAGCCTTGTCCTCCAGCCCTGTCTCTGGTCCTCCTTTTGCTCCTGGCTAGGGTCTCTGTATGGACGCTGGGCATTGTTCATCACTTGTCTTGTCTGGGGCTGGTGATGGACCCTGTTACCAGTACCTGATTCTGCCTACTGTGGTCAGACCATGTGGGTCTGTGCTTCATTGGGGAGGGCACTGCTTGCACTGGGATCACCCTTGACTCCCGACTTCCTGCTCATAGTGAGCAGACCTGCTCCTGCTGCTTCCTGATAGAAGAAAGACTTTTGTATTATTAAATTGCTAATCCTTTCTCAGAGTGGAAGGAAGTCATGGTGGAGGCCCATGCAGATCTGTGCTCACCACTGTGTTACTACAGATGATCAGGAAGAAAAATGAAAACTAATACATGCTAATGATACTAAAAAACCACTTCAGAATAATAAAGATGACAGCCAACTGTGAAGAACTGCAAGAGGATCTTGTAATAAAATGACAAATTAAATTCAACACAGATAAAAGTGAAATGATACTCATGGGAATTTTTCCCCTTCATTTTTACAGTCAGTGACTGGACCTTAAATTGAGCATCCCCCACCAGAAACAGGAACATGGGGTTCAGGTTTCATGGGATAGTCAGCTGTGTGGTAGTCACCCATGTCAACGATTTCTGAGAAAAGACAAGACTGTGAAGACCTGTTTTGTTTTATGGTGCTAACTCATAGTGCTCCTGCACCTTGAACTGTGCAGGTTTACTCCCTGTCCACCTTGGTAAAGGCAAAAATAGCTAGAAGGGCTTCCACAGGGAACAACTAAGTAGTCTGGGAGTCCTTGGCCTGGAAAAAAGATACACTGTTAGAGTGGTGAGGAAAGTGAATAGGGAATAACTGTTCTCTGTCTCTCTCTCTCCCCTTTAAACCAAGACTGAGACTGCACAACACTTAAGCTGCAGAACTCCTGACTACAGGAAGTTGTACATGCTAAAAGTTTACATAGCTTGAAAACCAGAACAGATTAATGGAAAAAAAATCATCGGGGCTATTAATGATATCATTTCTGGCTCAGGAATTTCCTGGAGCTGTGTCTCTGAAATCTCAGAAAATAATCTAAGTGTAATTACACACAGGGTGTCTCCTTACTATCTTCCTTGGTCATCTCCATTGCCCACTGGCAGAGAGAAGATACTGGGTTTGACTGTCCCTGACTTTATATGGCTGCTTTTATGTTCTTAGGTGCTATGGAAGCACCAAGTTCCTGGGAGGAAAAAAAAAAAATCGATGTCTAGTGAAAACAGAAGGACCTGAATGGAACATAAATTGTCACTACTGCAGTATTATCCAGGTGTAAGCAAAACCCTCAGCTAAGCAAGTTACAGCTCACTGTTCCAGGCAAGCTGTTTTACAAAAAACTTGTGAGAAAACTTTGTCAGCACCTCAGTGTAACACCTTAATTGTGGTCTGAGTAAACCAAATGATGTTCAGAGAAGAAGGTCAGCATAAACACCTTCAGTTCCTGACTTCTGGTTTCTTTCAATAGTTGACATCCCTGGGGTGATTCCTCTTCTCAGGGAAGGAAATGTGGAAAGAACAGACAAGCTTCTCCATGGGGGTAAGAGCAACCCACTGGTATGTGTAGAGGAATATGGCACATACTGATGCCAGGCAGGCCCTCAAGCCTCATAGCAGGAGCTTGGACTGGCAAACAGGCCCTGGGCAATGTCTGTATGCTTTCACTCTAAGTATGTGGGCTCTCTGTTATTGCCCAAAAACCCGAGGGTAAAACTCACCCTACTCTCCTGGCCCTTCTTCCAATAGACAACACAAAACTGAAAGGCAGGCCCCATGTCTTCCAGCTCCACTAGTAAATGATACCCATCTGCTATGACCTTCATCAGAGGCGGGGTCAGGAAAGCTGCCAACACAGAGAGAGCACCATTATCACATCAGAGGCAACCCTTAAAAACTGTCTTCCTTTTCCCAGCTAGGAGAGGAAGAGAAGCTGACATCTTGAGCACAGTAACATTAATCTGGAATAATAGCTGGTTGTTTCAGTGGGGTAGAAACTTCTCTCTGCTCTACCTCCTAGTATGTCTAGATACAGTAGCAGACTTTAAGCAGGAGGAAGACCATGACTGGCATTGCTAATAGGAGTTTGGCAATAGCTGAGTTGCACAGAACTTGAAAGGTTTTGAATTTTCTCCAGTGTGATCAACAGCAGCAGAACCAGCTGGGCGACCAGAAGTTGAGACACCAGATCAGGCCAGTTCTTCTGCTCCTGGGCATTAGCTTAGCACTAACATACAGAACAGGAGCTGTGAAACCACTGCTTCTTCATGGGAATTTTGGCACTTATTCAAAGGTGAAGGAAAAAGCAACATGAGCCTCAGGATAACTCTGGCAGTTCATATGAATCCTGATTTTCCTTTAGTATCTACATGGTTTTAGATAGACTTGGGCTGATGACCTGCTGTGACTTAAGTTTTTGTAAATGTATGCAAGTAAATCTGTAGGTGATTTGGTTCTTCCTTACTTTGATATTCAAAGCTTGATTTGGTCTGGGATTCTGCTGTGAGGAGTACTAGTGAAACAATCAGAGTCAATCAAGCATGGATGAAACTGCTCACTGTACATTTGTTAATTGGGAATTAAGGCAGTACAGAGATCATATTTGCACTACTTATCTATGCCTTTCTTTACCACTCTATTGTTGCTGAAACTGGTTTCAACCTCCTTGCTTTCAAGAAAGAAAGGAAAGCAATGTATAGCCACATACAAAAGAGATGTTCTTAATAGAATTTGCTCTTACATCCAGTGAATTGCCACCAATACTGAGCAATATGAAAACATAAAATCCAAGTATGTTCATGATGAATGTGACACAAATGAGAGGCCTGGAAAACTACGTTATACATTTAAATTAAAAGCTGAGAATCGGCTTAACACAATGTCTCAAAATAAAAAAAAGTGATAACATCATTTGGAGGTTAAAAAAAAATACTGGGCTAATGTATTAACAAATGGACACTGCAACTACTAACCAAACAGGAGCACTTATATTTATCTCTGTGCTGGCACACTGGATACCAACTAACCTTTTGAATTTTGATAAATGAAGAAGTAAGACTGAATAAATTGTTAGTTTTAGGAAGATCTTTTAAAAGTGTTTTCCATGTGTTATCATACTTTATGTGTATCTACACCTAAGGCTTTGACATTAGAGCTATTTAGTCTAGAAGTACTGTGGGCTGTGCTGATGCCCTGACTGTCTATGAACCACATATGGAACCTGTGGGTTGTGCTTTGAATTCCTTAGTTCCTCTCAGACTTAATGCCAGGTTTCCTAAGAGATGTGAAAGCAGAGACAAGGGAAAGTGAGCAGTAAAAATGCATAAGGACAAGAACTTAAGTGACTTTTCTTTCTCCTTTAAACATTTTTCCATATATGCATATTCGCACTGCAGCCCATTGAAGCTGAATCCTCTGAACTTTTACAGCTTAGCCAGAGGATTGTTTTGAGGTCTCTAAGACACAGGACCAAGCTGTCAAATACTTCACTGTACCATGAGAAAGTTGCTGCTTTTTTTCATTAAGAGGGTTAAGCTGAGGAATATCCTTCCCCTATCTCTGCCTGACAGTGTGGTCTGTGTCTCAACTTTCTGCCTTTGTAGCTGCTAGAAAAGGGAAAGATTTTTCATGGCTCAACTCTATGCCACCATAGCTCCTGGAAAAGGGAAGGATTTTTCATCTAAAGTGCTATCTAGAAAACATTTCCACACCAAGAGACACACTCACCAACTTAGGCAGCACTTCTGAGAGGGCTGCTTTGACTAAGCGCTCTGTATGAGTGAGGACTGCTCACTCATGAAGTAGTAGATAACTTCCAATGACTGATGAAGGTTTAAGATCGGGTCAACTGTGGACTCAGAAAATTTCTTCCCTGGCTAAAACTGATGACTGCTGCCCATCTCAGACTCAGAGTTGCACTCTAATAGTGACCTCAGCAGAGGTTTTCCACCATGTTTTTTATTGTTGAAGGCACTTGACGACATAGCAGAGAACAGAGGTAATGATTCCAGAGAAACACTGGAAATAGTATGCTAATTTTAGCCTGCAACATGATCTTTGGGTTGACCTGGGCCTCAAGCTTTGCAGGAGTTGGAAGGAAATGGAGAGAATACCCTGCATTGCTAGGACTGCAGCAATGCTACTGTTTCCATTTTTCATTCCTCTTCTGAGGTTACTTCATGAGGCAGAGAGAGGGTGTCATGGTTGTTTTCTAGAGTAAGTGCTTCCATAGGATCAGGTTCTGGACCCTCAGAAGTGACTAGATGACATGGATTAGATGGAGCATTGACAGCAACCCTGATTGATCAGAACTTTTTGAAATCAGGGGCAAGAGTGGCCAACATGCCAAAAGAAATGCCTATAGTCCTCTTACCTATCTTTGAAGCCCTTGAAATTCAAGCCCTGGTAAATTCAGCCCTGCCTCAGGAGGAACTCATACCCAAGAACACAGCATGGCTGTCTAAGAGTGTAACATCCCAACCCAGTATGACAGGACCTGAGAAGTAGTGTGTGCTCTGTGTGTTTATGGGCTTTGTGTGACATGCACAGTACACAAACATGCACGTCAGCAATCCCTCAACACCAGAGTCTGAGAAATTAACGTGACCGATGTAGCTTAAGCCAAATAGCAGGACTCACTTGTGACACGATTGAAGAAACCTTTCAGGGTGCCCCACTCTGATCTTCTAGTACCAACATCTGCCCTTACACGCAGGTTATAGGCCACAGTGGCTGAGATATCCTCTGTGATGTTACACACTGTGGCTGTGATGAGTGAACATTCAGAGATGGGAATCCAGCTTTCATTGGCGTACTCTCGTTCGTACTCCCTGAGGAAAGGAAAAGAAAGCAGACAGGCAACAGTCTGATAGGAGATGTATCTGTGACATGGGCTAAGGCTGCTTACTGCTTCTTTCCAGCTAAAACCAGTACTGGGATACATTGGGGCTGGAATACCAGGGGTGTATAAAACCAGTATGGGTGTGTTTTAGATCTTATCAAGAGAAAATCTCCCAGAGCCAGCTTGTTCATGAGCCAAATGCAGCATGATATTGTAGGAGGTGGGGATAGCCAACGCAGTGTTAATGCATCAAATCCTGCCCACTCACTTGACTTGATCATCCCTGGTAAACCAGAATTCCAAAGCCATACTGTGATACAAGCCATTGCTCAAGATTATCAGAAACCTCCTGTAATGTGGTTTAAATGTTTAAAAGATTAATGCTGAATAAATCTCAAATGTTTTCTCTTTCCTCTTCTAAATAAACTGTTGCTAATCTTCCTAACTTTTGAATTCTTTGGACAGAGGCAGTTTTCATATGTGGGCTTAATACAAACCTTGGATTATTCAGGTATCTATTAACCTGTAAACAGTTTCAGAATCAGAGCAAAAGGATACACCACCCCACCCCTCCCCCCCTTGTGATCAACAGTGCTGGATTATCAAACTTCTTTTGCTTGTGAACTGAAGAGCACTCAAGACATCCAAACAGTGCAGGATTTTAAGTCTAAGTAAACACTGTTTAAAGAGCAAAGAAGAAGAAAAAAACCCCAGAAGTTACCCCTGAAACTCAACAGAGTATCTCACAGTTTCTCCCTGGATGATCACAGGACTCCAAGTTAAGAAGTGTTTCATGTTGGTAGAAAGAATAGAGATATTCTGAGGTGCTGGCAACAAAGCATCTTCACCTAAAATTCCCAGCAAAAGAAAAAAAAAGAAAGAAAGAAAAAAGGTATATGAATGTACTAGGAAAAAATTTAGACGGATAGTGCAAAACTGGGTTTTGCATCAGAAATACACACTCTTCATTTCACTACTGTCACTTCAGTGTTTGAAAGTATTTTAGAGAGAAGAAGAAATGACAACCAAAGAGCCAATGACAGAGCAGTTAGGCTGGCACTGCTTACAGAAAGGCAAAGCATGCCTTTTAATTATTTCAGAGTTTTTCATTCTATCAGTAAAACAGTGAGAAAAGTTCAAGCTTTTATAAAGCCATCCAATTCAATTTAATGAAGTCAAGTAACAGATACTCTGTTGCATCCCATAGACTGTTCCAATGGATGTAATGGTTCAAAATGTGCTATTTCTTTCCAGGCTTGACTGGACTGGACACTGTAGAAGATCCTAGCTCTGTTACAGCTTTTTTCATGTTGCAAGATTCTAATAAGTTCTTGTAGGCTGTAATCAAAGTACCTTTTAACAGAATAAACTTATTCAGTGGACTATAAATGAAATTATTACATTACTCTGAGATTGTCAAAGCATAAGCACGGGATGGTACCAACAGTGTAGTTAATTTTATCCTGTGGCATCTTAATGTAAAATCTGTAGCAGTGTTTGGACCAGAGCACAGAAGGCACTGTGCACAATCTGCACTACACTATGGGAACAGACTTATCTCTGTTCTGCTACTTTCCAGTCCCAAGAAAATTATGTTTTCTCTGCTTAGCAGGGAATGGTTCCCAAGGAACCATTGGAAGGGAGGAATAGATGGAGCAGTTTCAACCAACCCAGTGTAGCAGTGGTCATTTCAACACTCTCCCAGAAACAAGGTAACTGTTCTATCACAATATATCTATGTTACCTAAAGTTTATTTCAAAATTATTATTTTTTTAATAACATCTATTTAACTTAACAAGGTCTATCTTCCATTAGGCTTTAACTGTCATTAAAAGAGGGTATCTTCTTTTAAGCTGTGTTTACAAAGTTAACCAGCTAATGTCAGTTATTCTACCCAGGATCAAAACTAGGTTGACAAGTCCATGAGCAATGTTTTCATGATTATTCTTTTAAAGCATTGGAACAACATTGGTCTTCTTTCTGCCCTTAGAATATTCCCTGTATTCATACCTTTATAAAATCACTAATGACGTGGAGAACCTTGATGCCAACTCTTCTATGAATTCTTTGGCATGTTACATGGATCTGTTGACACAATGCTCAGCAGTTCTTTAAACTAAAAGTCAGATATCTCTGGGATGAGAAGCTTTATTCCTTGACATTTAGATAGCAGCAGAGTCACTGTCTGCCATGTCAGCAGTTTTATCACTACTGGCTGGTTGGAGGTCCCTACTAGTGTCAAGGCACTTTTTGTCTTTAAAAAAAAAAAAAAAAAAGTCTTTATTGACCTTTGCTCTGCAGCTTAACCACCCATTTGGTCTCTTGTATTCTCCATGTTTCTCAACATTTAGAATGTTTGCTACTACTTTTCCTTGTACTCTTGGTTCCCATGTTAATTTTGGGAGTTGGCATACCTAAGTATGTGAATTACGTAACAGACTTCGGTTACATGATCAGACACTAGTTTTTCCACATGACTCACACACATAAAGATGTTCCAGGTCTGAACAGGGGTGAACTGCACTGGAGTGTTTCCTACATTTTTAAGTCCTTGACTTTAGGACTTTATGGATATATATTTTTTTTTTTTTTGTATTCAACAGTACTGAACCCTATCTTATTAAACTGTCTAGAAACCAATTTTAAAAGAAGAAGAAGATAGTTCTGAATTGGACTATCTACCTTTTAATGGCCTAAAGATTATTTTGTGTCTGGTTGAGACCAATCTTCATTTCCTGGCTATGCTTAGCTTAGTACACTGTTCTCCTGGTTTGCTGGCAAAACCAATGACTCTCCTACTGGCAGAGTGAGACCTGTGACCTCACTTCAGCTGAACCACAAAAGTTCATATAGAGACTCTAAGGTTTCTTTCTTCATTTCATTAGGAAAAACTCTGGGCCTAATGACAGTGTATGTGTCTCTAAAAAAAATTCGCTGATGTAAATTTCTGTTTGGTATTAACAGATTCAGGATGGGCACAAATTCTGCTACTTGTAAGAACTCTTCTCCAAGAAAAAAAAAGATATATAAACCCCCAATGCTCATATGTGTTATCTCCAGAGCATATTTGCTGATTTTTACAGGGCCACATACCTTCTGTGGCAAAGCCGTACCACACAGCAGCTATTCATTCAATGTCATGGAGTGTTTGCACTTCAGTGTCAGAAAACTAAGTCTCCAGTGCTGCAGCTAAGACAGTGGTGGTGGGGTATAGTGTTATGGACATATAGTTCACACGAATTGTGCACTAGTTTGGACATCTGCCTTCAGATGAAGGGAACTGCATCCCTAGAGAAAAATATTCTTTACCTTTCATAATCAAAGAATATAGAAACAGATATCTGTGTGGGCATAAGTATACACACATATGTATGTGTGTAGCTGTGATGTAAAAATTATAAGATTTTGCACTTGTAAGGTTAAATAATTAAATAACAAATACACTAAAGTGAAAATTAGGATTCAGCTTTAGTATGTCTCACTTGATGGTATGTACAGAGATTTTTGTAACTGCATAACCATGCCCTACTGCAAACACAGTGGACAGCCCTCAGGACTGAATTAAAAAGGTATAAAGCTAAAACCTGAGATCTTTTCATCTAGTACAGAAATTAAATGGGGTCCCTGAGCAATAAAAGCAATGATGCACTTCCCTGCTTTCTGCCTGGGACCCACAGCCATGCTGAAAGCTGTTTTTCAGAAGAGAGGTTCATGCTTTTCCAAAACACTGTTGGTGTAGACATGACGTATCCCGTGTCATAATCCAAACAAATTATATTCACGGTTTCTCCAATCCATCTGTTGCAACAGCCCACAAAACAATTGCAAGCAAATCCATGTTTAACACCGGGAGAAAAGACAATTCTAGGTTATATAAATAGGGAAAACACTCAGTATAAACAGTGAAGTATGTTGTTTCAGTACTAAAATACTTCATTAAGTCTATGAATTTTGAAGGGAAAAGAAACAACAATCGTACGGAGTGCAGGAGACAACTGGACAGAGACAGCAGGCAGGACCTAGAAGACTGTTAGCCCAGGGCTGCATACCACTTCCATTTGATTTTGGATTCACAAGCAATATGTAAATAGCTTCACAGGAAAAGCCAAACTACAGTCTTTCAAGCCAGGGTACTGACTCTTACCCTAACATCTCCAGTCACGCCAAAGAAAAAAACATGTCCAGATTTTCTCTGTAAATAGCATTTTTGCCTCCTATCCTATCAGCAGTATATTCCATTTCATTTGTTACACAGAGAATGGATTTCCATTTAAAATGGTGGTGACTTCCCTGCTTTAACGTTTTTCTCCTCTTTGTGCTAAATTTAAAGAATTTACAACTAAAACAAACAAAAAAATTTTCATGACCAAGTCCAGTACATTTGTCTGTCTCACTTTTCAGTTTAAAATGCCTTAAATAAACTCTGATAAAATTTCATTGCTCTGGGATAGATTTTGATACCTTTCTTTCTCTGTGAATATAGAACACAATAATATTTCATTACTACTGCTTCATCATTACTTGCTGTTACTTCATCACTACTATCACCACTACTTACTGTTAAATGTAAGTGAACACTGCAAAAATATTAATAAAATTACTTTATTCATAATAGCCTCTCTTTTCAGGGGCTCAACAAACACAAGAAGAAACAGTAACTCCAGAATCAGTGTTGCATAGTGTTCAGAAGTGCTTTACCTCATCTGTTCTTTTTCTGGCATGCCCCATAAAATTTTAAATACAGGGGTGAGAAATCCTTCTTTATTGCTGTGCTAATAAGCATTGTCTTCTAACCTCCAGCACTGTACCATTTAATCTCCTTTTTCTAATCTGGAGGACAACAGTGTCACCAGCTGCTTGTATCTTCAGACATACTCTGCCTCTCTGCATTTGAGGAAATATCAGTGAAGGGGAATCTGACAAGGGAATTCTGAACCCTAAATATTGGTGACAAGAAAACAGAGTAATGTCTGTAACACCCCCAAAAAGCTAAAGGAATTTCTTTGTAAGCTAAATGGCGAAAATGAAAGCCATACATCTTTAACTCCTAGAAACATAACATTTTACACAACAATAATAGATTATGCTAAACAATCTCTTTGGCTATAATTAACTGAAGGCTCTGGGAACATCCTCTCCCTCATTTGCCGACTGCACAAACTGACTGCAAAAGTCAAGATCTCCCCAGCACGCAGGATACAAAGCCTAGACTCCCAGGCTAGACAGGAACACACTATCTTCTAACCTGGTGTCTGCTCTGCACAACCACAGGGGCAGATTTAAACATTCAATCAAAAAATGTTCTTTGCTCAAAAAGGAGACTAGGACACAAATTTTCATATTTCAGGTCAAGTCCAAGAGAATGGGGGACGTAGTGTAAGTTATCCCACCTTTCTCTCCTATTGTCTGTCGCAGTGTAGAAGACAAAATTGGACGAGTATACGGCTGAGCAAGGCTGGTGGTCACTACTCACACAGGCAACATGGCACCTGTGCAGAAATATCACACAACTAGCCAGGCCTTAAACAAAAATATGGTAAAAATAATCCCAAATTTCTTTAAACAATAGCTGCCCAGCTTTGCCATTTTAAAAAACATTTGTCATAATCTTCCCTATTCCACAGAAATTTTCAGAGCATATGCAACTTGACGCTGAGTCAGTGGTTTCTGTACCTAGCAACTAAGAACTATAAATAGTGATCCAAAGTGTTTTGCTGGCCAAGGAAGCTATAAAACTATTTTTTCTGAGGCAGAGAACAAAATGGAGCAAGACACAACCTGAATTCAAGAGCTAAGAAGGCACATTTAGAAAGACAGAACTGAGTAAAATCCAAGCACACTGGCAAGCCATGTTTGCTTTCTAGAGGACTGGCCATTGCAAAAACACTGAAGTGTAATCAGGAGATCTGAGGCCAAACTCCTTCTAGGAGATGTTTGGAGCCTAGCATTTACTTGGAGAAGCAGATTACAAATTGCACTGCCTTCTTCCAGGGTAAAGGAGACCCTCAGTGAACATTTTTGAGCTATTAATTAGCACTTTATACCCTTCCTCTCTGACCCTGCATCCACTCCACAGGCAGGGCATCTCCTGTGCTCAAAGAGATCAGCATTACTAGAGGACTTCAAAGTTCAGCTTCTCACAGAACAGCGAAAGAGCAGAGACAAATACAGTATTAGTAAGTTAATTCCCTCCAAATTGAAACTCCCCTTTTGATTTCAGAATTGACTTGCAGAACATAGAATTTATGGATTGTCTTTTTCATTTGCTTATTCTAGTATTAATTTTAGACAAAGAATTAAAATTCAAGATCACCTGACCTCATACTATTTGGCTTAAGTTTTGTAGAGGCATGTTTAACAAAAGGACAAAAGAGTTTTTCTCACAACCCCTTCGTCTTCTGCCTTAAGTCAGCTGAAGATATTTTAGCCATTTACCTGTGAGATTTGGTGCAATCAGAGCGCAGAGGAAGAAACAGATGAGCTTTAGTGACATTTTGCTCACGCTTGTTGACTTTTCCTACATTCATACCCTGTTGTGCAGCTCAGAAGTTCCCCTTCCTAGGTAGGGAGCCCTATCTGAGCCAGCCATGATGTGAGTGAAGTGGAGACTCCAGGGGAATATTGCAAACACCACTTCTCTGCGCCAATGCCACAGACCTACATACATTGTTTGTAAGGGTGTAGTTAGAGGGAGTGTCCAGGTTATCTAATGCCAGCATTTCTTTACAGGTCTGTGCAACTGCTCAACTAGATGGCATAACTCTGTTTCACTTAGTTAGCAATTATATGTATTAAACAAAGACATTATAAGGAGGAAACAGGATTCATTAGATATTTCCATGTAGGTTATATATCTGTAAATGCTCATTTTCCTGCTCAGCCCCCAGACTAGATCAATCCTGATGCTTCCAAGCACCAGGAAAGTTCCCCAGCATTACTAAGGGATGCCTATAACCACAGACCTTACACAAAGAACTGTGTGCCTCTGAGCTGGCAGAAGGGAGTTGTGTGCTTCAATTTATCTTCAAATACTATTTTTATGGCAGCCATGCTGGGTGTGTAATGAGGAGGACATTCTGTTTTCAGATCTGATTTGGTGCATGTATCCCAAGGTTTTTCCATCTTCCAAGGTCCATTGCTCTCCATCTCACCTCTTGAGAAAAGGCAGGCTCTTCAGCTGGATGCAGCTCTGAGATCTTCTTAGAAACCCAAACCACCTGCTGGCTCCAAGGCTGCAGCAGCAGCAGCTACCTTTGTGCTTGTGAGGCTGGTTTCTTCAGAGGCCAAGTGAAAGACAAAATTTAGGTGGAAGCTTTTTATGTTCTACAAAAGGCTATTTAAATTAAATGAAATTCTGACTGTATGGATAATGGGGGAAAAAAGCCAAATCCTATCAAACGCTTTTAGCTCTGATGAAAGCGAGTATTAGAAACCTCTCCTCTAAAACCTCTTCCTCCTCCTTTCTGATACCTTTTAATAGCAAATACATGCCTACTGTTTTCAGTGGTGAATTAAAGGGATCTGTCAAAATGTGTTTAGTCCATATTGTCTCATGAAATAAAGGATTTTATTTATTTATTTATGAAAGAATAAAATTAGTATTCAGTTAATCACAGCACAAGCAGCTGCACCCCAAAGTTTGCTCCATCCTTCTGTTCTCTCCCTTCCTTCCCTCTTTCTTTCACTTCTTCCTTCCTTTGCCTTCTCTGCCCTTCCTTTCCTCCTTTCTTCATTCTTTCTGTCCTCTTTCTTTCCATCCTTCCTTCAATTCCCTTCTTCCTCCATTCCTTCCTCCCTTCATTCCTTTATCCCTTCCATCCCTCCTCTTCCTCCTTCCCTCCCTCCTTTTCCTTCTTCCCTCCATCTTTGGGACAAACTGAAAGGCATATGCTTCTGTATGTTTCCCAAACATGGGAATGTTTTCCTTCCATGGGATGTTCTCTGAAAGTATTTCATAGCTCTCAGGTAAACTTTTATCTTCTTGCTCTTCATTATCCCAATCTCCTGCTATTTTTATCAAATGTCTGTACTGAGAACCAAAAGGTGGGTATTGTGGTGACTTCATTATTGTTGTGAAATGCACGCAATGTCCAAGAGGAAAACATGGATGTGTTTAACAGTATTAGCAATAAGATACTGTGCTTTTGCTGGAAGCAAAATAAGTATTTGCAGAAGACAGACAAAATTTAATCGTTAGTTGAAAAAAATCTGTTCTCTTATAGTACCAAGAAGGTATAAATAAGGCAGTCCTGAGTTTTGAGCTATCATTCAGTTAGGCCTCGATAGCACACCTGATTCTTCACTAGTTTATATCTTGTGGTGCCATAAATATGTGGATGTATACTCTCTGATGAAACATTCAGACCTGAGTTGAAAAGTATCTCAGAAGCCACATGACCTGTAGTGAATTATGCCTCATACCATTCACTTTTATTACTGACACAGATGTACAGAAAAGAGCTGGTGTACAGTTTAAAGGAAATTTATTGGGATCAGGTGCACAGCTAGAAGTTTTCCTTTCCAAAGATTTCTCATTGTCTGTGAGCCAGTCAGCCTCCTTTTCAATGGTGGGGAAAATGAATACAGCCCGATATCACAGTTAATCAGTTATGAGCAATAAAAAAGGTAGAGTGAGTCTGCCATAATAATGAGGATTGCAACTGCTCTGTGTTATCAGCAAGACTCTAAAATGAAAATTATAATATTATTCTACTGTATTTCCTTCCTAGATTATAGCTACCTAAGGCACAACATAAGCATAGAAATGGATTTGTATGGAAGCTGAAGGTAGTGCATACACAGGACTAAGTTGTGCAAAACAGGAGGCTTGGGATAGAAGTGATTATTCAGACTACAGCAACAATAAAATAAAAGTGACAAAATACCTTCTGAGATTTTCCCTTATTTTGAAATGCTGCATGGAAATATTTGGCTTCAAAGAGATAGAAGCAGTCTTTCAATTTTACTGTTTTGCTTTCAGAATTTTATCAGTTTTACAAGTTATTTTGAACTTGATGAAACAAACATTTTAATAACTTTTCCTTCACAATTATGGTTACATTAATGTTTCTGTGAAATATTTTTACATTTTTAAGCATGTATTTCTAAAAATAAAAGTTATTAAGCATGTATTTCTGAAGATAAACATCTGATCAACTTTAGTTTGTGATGCTTGCCTTGTATTTCAAGTAATTCAGGCCAGTAGTTATGCCAGTAAGCCTGGATGTAGAGACCTGATTCAGTTCTTTTCTCACTTGCAGATTTGTGATCTTGGATAAGCAACCTAATTTTTCATCACAAAATGAAGCACTGGACTTAGTTAAAACAACAACTTAAGGAGCTAAGAAATGAGAAAAAGATTAAAAATTCACAGATCAGTAGAAGTCAGTCAAAACTGGAACTGCATCAGTAAGAAATTATGGGTAATTTCCAACAATTGCCTACTTTGGAGGTACTCTGGATTATTTTTGCTCATACAAATCAATGCAAAATGTTCCAAAACTATTTGGATGGTCAGTTTAGCACAGTTTACCATCAGCATCACAATCATTGGCTCAGGAGGTGGACAGAAATGGGATTCTGCTACACTGAATTTGACTAGTATCATTTTGATGATACTCAAAATCTACATTCATAAAAAAAGCAACTGTATAGCCCTTGACACGCTGTTTCAAGTCATCCACCACTTTAACCTTACAAAGAAATAGTGGAGACCTGGATAGAAAGGAAATGGGCACAATATGCAAACAGAGTTGAGCTTTTGGTATGTTTAATACAAATGAGGACTCCTAAAATAAATTGGCAATAAATTGATTTATTAATACTTGGGTAGCCTTGGCTTTGCAAGTGAAAGTCAGTAGAAGAAAGACAAAGACATACTGAGAAACTGTGGAATTTGCTATAGAGTTTTAACAATTTTTGTAGTAGCTCATGAGGAAAAAATGCTGCCACTGTCAAGAAAAGGAAAAATTGACTGCCCTAGGGCCTGTGAGTATAGTTCTGTTTCTAGTATGTGTGACTGAACAGGGGAATTCTAAAATAGGCTATGACATTTGCCAAACATATTTGCAACAATGATCGTTCAGTTTGTAAAACAGAGGAAATCAGTAATGCAAAAAGTTAAGGAAAACAGTTCAATTATTTACTACTATTCTGAAAAAAAACCCAACACCAACCCAAACAAACCCTGCTCAAAACCCAGAAGGACGTTTACAAACATAAGGCTTGCTGATAGATATGTCAACATTTCCTAAGGGAATACCCAATTTAGAAGGATATCAAAGCAAAATATGTAAATCTGATTGGTTCGTTTACATTCTTAGTAAATCACAGGAAGTTTAGCTGTGAGACTAGCTATTAGGTGTAACAGATTTGCTAGGTGAGTGGAAATCACAGAAATGGTTAAGAAAGCTTGAGAAAAACCATTTGTGCTGGGGAAGAAGTAGTTACCAAACTGAGCTATGCAATTAGTTGCAGGAAGAGATAATATATATGAAATAGGCACTTACTTGGAAATAGGTTTGAAATGTGTGCTGCTAGAACTTGGGAGGGAATTACTGATAGCCAAAGAGATAACTGCTAAGAATACTTGCTTGGATTTCCTTATGATAACAAACATATATAAAGGCTCAGTTGGTATCTTGTAAATTCTTTCTGAGGAAGATCCTTTTAAACATGTGCATCAGGTAGAACAAGAAGTTGACAGACTTTTCAGTGATGAATGGTCCTGCATCTGGGGACAGACTTTTGGTACTATTGCCACCGTGGTAGCCAAGAATAGTGTTCTGGCAAAAGATGTACAGGGATGGCTTGTATATAACTTGGAGTCTCAGGCAAATCTTTTCTGTATCTAAAGCAATGATGACAGAGACCTGTTCTCTTTGCTTAGCTTTTTTGGATAAAATGCAAAGAGCGAAAAGGCATAGTTGCAAAATGTGAACTGGAAGGCCTTGTTAAAACTTGCCAAATAAAATAAGTTTAAGGGAAAAATGGATGAACATGTGCTTCCAGAGTGCCTTCTGGGTTTGTTGCGACACAGAACTGAAAACTCAAGTTGCTTCAGTGTAAGGAAGCAGAGTGGTCTGGCTAGGAATCTGTTCTTGTATAGAGAACAGGTCACACTGCCCTGGCAAAGTGTATAATTGATATTGTAGGAAACCAGATTATTAAGTAACCTCCTCACCATTAATCAGTAGAAAAGAAAGAAGTTTGACAGTTAACTGAGAAAATGCATGAAGAACTGCCACTTTAGTCCTGGAACATAGATTTAGGCAAAAAATACATAGCTACACTGGTTCTTACGTGAATTACAGAAAATGATTTTAAATTAATTTATGGCTCTTACTGCAAATAAGCAATACTGTGGAAGCCATACCTAATTCAATTTGGGTTGTTCACATGTGGCTATTTGCAAGGAAAATGGATTGAAGGAACAGAAGAGAGAAGACCCAGGTAACAATTTGAAAAGAAAGCTTTCAGCTTTCAGTCATATTTGAAAAGCAAGTGGACAGGGTTTTATGTAACTACCTATCACCGCCTCTTTGTTATACTTAGATATCCTGGTGGATGCCAGAACATTTGAATAACTGACTTATTTACATATGTTTTGTGATAAGCTTAAGCTGTGTATCTGTGGCAGAACCTAAATAAATGTGAATAGTTTAGAATGAGGCAATTTATCAAACACTGAGGAAGAAATTCCCTCTGATTAGGAGACTTCTGCAGGACTTTGTTGTTATTGCAGAACATTTGTTTAAGAATTTACAAACATTGCAAAATGATTACATGAGATATGAGGGAGAGGAAAACCATATTTTGAGAAGCAGTGTGTGGCTGTCATTCTCAGGATTGGAAACATTTCTAGCAACCACTCTTATTCCAGCCTCCTCATAGTTCAAAATCAGTTTCTTACTGGAGACATGACTGTCTGCAATCTTGTTGAAAAGCAGCTTAGGAGTTAGCAGAGCTGGTTGTGAATACAGTAATTCTGATCCTGCAACTATTTTGTTAGCAACATAAAGCTCAGTGTGGACTAACATAACCAAGCATCAGCATAAATAAGCTGCTGAGCTTCCTGCTGCTGATAAATAAGCTACGTTGATCTGGCTGAATCGGGTGTCTCTACACTGCACTTCAGTGACATACCGACTAGTACTGTTGTTCACGAGTTGGGAACAAGGCTGACAGAAGAAAATAAATGACTAGAGGGAGAATTACTATATTAAAGCACAATTTTAAGTTCTTCAAAGAGAAATTACAGCACTACCTGAAAGAAATTCCTGGCTATGGTTAAATCCATAAAACATTTTCAAAGCTCTTTATAGGGAAGAATTTTGGTCAGGACAGACACTACATCCCTGAAATAGCCCTTTAAATTCAGTAGTCTTGAAGGATAACTTTAGTACATGGCTGGAAAAAACGCAGTGCCCTGCTTTCACAGCTGCCTATGGGCTCGGGCATACAGGTAATATGAAGATTTCTTCAAACAGGGACACTAATTGCAAATACTGCCTTAAGTGGGAAAACAAGGATTTAAGTGCTCAATGAAATGACTGGACTCAGCAAAAGATAGTCATGTTGTTTTCCCATAATCAGTCTAATAGCAAAACTGCCTGGTTTAGCCATCCAACTCTCTCCCAAGACTCTCATCTCTACTCTTTCAATGCTTCCAATTATGTAGGTATTAATTTACTCCTTCCATTGAATGGCAGTGTATAATACAGACAAAATGAGTAAAAAAGCTGCTGCGGTACTCAGAATGACATTAGCTGAATGTCTGATTTTCTCCTTTGGTCTTTCAACAAGCATCTTCTCTATGAGTATTAGAGACCCAGTATGGGACACAGGAGAGACTCTCAGAAGTTTGCACATCAGTACATATGTGGATCCTGTCAATGGGCTAAGCTAAATAATTCTGTTTAAAAACAGGGCCAAAAGCTCTAAATGTCATTTTTATGTTCATATGAGCATTATCAAACACCTGATCTCCTTTGTTAAAATATATGGAATCCCTGAAATCAGAGTGAAACAAAACAGAACAATCACTCATATTTATTTAATGCTTGTAATCCCAAAGGAACTCATAGGCTTAATTTCACATGCAGCAGTCTATTAACCCTTCACTGAAGCTGCTTCTATATATGTAGGGAAGTGTAGTTGGCATCTAACAATACATAGCAATGTACACACAAGTATATATGAGGGAGTGAAACTTTAGGTGGACACTGAATTTGGACAGGCTGTAACTCCCAGAAGAAATGTGAGGAATAGTATGTAGGTTCAAGAATGTACGCTGGTGTTCTGGTATTGAAGCATTAGGCTGCATGTGTTCAGTGTTGACCATTTCTTCTCTTGGTGCTCTGCAGAAGTGTTCCTAAAACCTACATCAGAGGGCATCTATGTCTATTATAAAACAGAATAACTTTGAACTATTGTACTGGCTTAGACCTGGTTGTTCACTCTGTGCTGACAGACAGACCATGGCTTGGATTGTGCTGCAGAATAAGTGATGCCTTATGTTCCTGAGCCTGTGGCTCCTAAGGTCAGGAAGGGAGCTGCTTGTGGTGTTACAGCATGCCAGCTAAGAGAGCTTTAGCTCTGCTTCTCTTTCAGTTTAGTTTGCAGAGTTCTACAGACATGATTTAAAATTGTATCAATAGGGGTACAGGTATCTGGGAAAAGGGCCTTCTTATGAAGTGAAGTAGGAAACAGGGACTTTGAAGGATCAAGCATGTCTTGCTCAGGGTTTAAAGCAAAACCATAAATCAACAATCTGAGCTTACTACCAGAACGTTGAGATAACTGAGTGAAAAATTAAGGGAAATAATGGTTCTTTCAAATACTTGCAATTTGATTTGTACAATGCACTGCTTTGGTCTGATTCTCAAACAAGTTGGAATTTATTTAATTATTATTAGGTATTTTATCATGATATGCACAAGAGATGACTTTCAAGGAAGACCCTCAAAACAAAAATTTATGTTGTTAGAATGCCTGTGGTAACCTATTATAGACAATAGCTTTTTACTCCTTTACAAATAGTACATTCCAATATACAATATACTATATAGGGATAGAAGGAAGAGGAAATTAACTGTGAATCACAGAAAGGGTGACAATGAATGCTGAATGTTCCCGGGGTCAGTAAGACAACAAAGGGTCAGCAGGATTTAGCAATTGCTTCAGTCACCACTAAATGTCACTGTTGCTCCACAAAATGGCTGTAGGCACCTTACTTTGTCAAAGATGATTTCTGAAGACAAAAACCTTTGGAAGTGATAATACTCGCTTGTGAATGTATTTCTGTTACTTCTTGATGAGACCTATTCCCAACTAATCCAGCTAAGAAAGAACATTAATTTTAGAAAAAACGGGCACTTTGTTAACCTTGTCCACAAGATTAAAGAAAAAAAGGAGCCTTTTTTTTCTTAAAACCCCTTAATTACTGGTATGTTTGCTAGAATCACAAATAGAGCAAACCTACTGTATGAAAAATTTTTTTTTTCAAAATTCAGTAGAAGTAAGAGAAGCAAAATAAGGCACCTTTATATAAGAAAAAATTGGTTGAATGTATTGTGGTAATCTCTAAGAGATACATCCAGCAACTCAGTGCCAAAAGATAATCTGGGAGTCTTGATTTTGGGAACAAGCCTAATGTATATTCTAGTGAGGATTAATATTCTCCTGTTTAAAAACAAGTATCTCTGGGTTGGATGTATGTTTAAATAATTCAAACTGGTCCAAGAATCCCAAGCACAGTGAACAAGAGAGTCTTGCAAAAGACACAACAGAGATATAATTAATAAAGAAAATAACTTATTTCTATATGGTGAAATGTTTTCTAGAGTTTTGCTGTGTATATAGCAGTTGCTTTTCATGAATTCCATCTTAGACTTTACAGAAGTAAGGAAGTGAGGAAAGAGTGTGTAGAAGAAATGGAATCTAGAAGGATTTTAAGAAAAATTGAGTTAACAGGAAAGAAATAAATATGCTTTGAAGTATTTATGCAGGTGTAGGAGCCAAACTGCAGTATTAAAAGCCTCCTGCAGTTCAGAAAATATATGTAAGCCTTCAGCTAAGGGACAATTCTTATTATAAATCATATTTCTTTTCTTACTCATCTCTTTTTTTTAATCTGGTTATTTCTCAGGACAGTAACATGGGAACGGCATATTTGTTTTTCTCAAGTTCATCTCCTCCAATTACTGTCATTTTCTAATGCATGACCTTACATTCTCTGTTTCTTTACAAACTAAGCCAAATTTAGTGGAGTTGCAGTAGAGTTGGTCTGGGAAGAACTTATTCCACATATGAGGTTATAGCCTGTGGCTGGAGAAATCATTGTGCAATCACTAATACTAATTTTTGATTCTCTCATCTTTTATTATATGCAGCACTATGGCACTTGAATGCCTTCTGTAACTGCAAAACATGCTCGTAAACATAGGTTTATTCTCTGATTTTCAGAAGCTAAAAATGGTATACATTTCAAGATGATATACAATATATGATATATACTGGGACTCCATGGGTGAGAACAGATTGCTATTTTATACTGTAATTTAAAAAGAAAGTCTCCAAAGCCATCTCTGTATGGTCCCAGTAACTGCCTGTAGAAGTCCGTAAGATCATGCATACTGAATATTCTGGGCAGATGCAGGAGTGTGGATATGGATGTCTGACTCTTCTTAATGTTTGTAGGTTTATAAGAGAGATCATCCATTATTGTTGTCAAAATTCTGCGTTTGGCCTGATGGTCAGATATTGGCAGATGAATATGAAAGTAAACTCAGAAAACACTTCTCACTTAGCCTGCCATCAGGACTAAGGATGAGATTATAAGGATTTTTAAAGAAGATAATCCTGTTTGTGCTGAAGATGTCTTCAGGAACAAAAACGAAGAGAAAAAAGAAATATGTTGGATAGCATAGTTGTGACCAGTCAGAATAATCCACCTGATATTCAAAAATTTTATTCTAGACAGTTTAAAAGATGTGCTTAAAAGCAATCCCTTTAATTCTAACAAATCAGCTCAGAATTACATTTCCTATTTTAGTCTGTTACAGAGGTTCATATACTTCTCTTCTGGTCATCACAGGCTCTCTAGCTTATGAAGTGTTTTGCTTAGAAGAGCTTCTGTTCCATAACATGGTGCTACTGCTATTGATGCAGCAGTCTCCTAGTTCCCTTAGTCTCTAATACTTGTTGCTTAAAAAAATACTGGCTTGGATTCTCTGCTGTTGCTATTCTTTATCAACTTCAGCTACCAATGCTCTACTATTCCTGGAATACAATTTTGCTACATGCCATGTGAAGCTTGAGAAGATCAGAAGGATTCTCTGACCTCTGCCTGACATTAATAGGTTGGACAAAGCTATCTGCCATGTGGTAACAGCTGAAGTTCAGCTCACTTATTTGATACCTCTTATTCTTGCCTGTACACAGTAAGTGAGCTTCTGATCCAGTTACACAGGTTTGCCACCACTTGCTGACATCTGTCTGCAGTCTTGACTTAAGGTGAGACACCACACATTAAATAAATGGGTGGAGAAATGGAAGAGGAAGGATAAGAAAGACAAGGTGCCCTACCCTCTGTTAGCACCGTATGCAACAAGCACATACTTGGAAACAGCTAATATACCATTAGCATAAACTTCATGATTTCTTATTACTACATGTGAGCATGAGGAATTGAATGAGCATAGGTGTCCTGGTTTCGGCTGGGATAGAGTTAATTTTCTTTCTTTCTAGTAGCTGGTATAGTGTTATGTTTTGTATTCAGTATGAGAAGAATGTTGATAACACACTGATGTTTTCAGTTGTTGCTAAGTAGTGTTTAGACTAAGTCAAGGATTTTTCAGCTTCTCATGCCCAGCCAGCAAGAAGGCTGGAGGGGCACAAGGAGTTGGGAGGGGACACAGCCAAGGCAGCTGACCCAAACTGGCCAAAGGGGTATTCCATACCATGTGACGTCATGCCCAGTATATAAACTGGAGGGGAGTTGGCTGGGGCGTGGATCACTGCTTGGGAACTAACTGGGCATTGGTCAGCGAGTGGTGAGCAATTGCATTGTGCATCACTTGTCTTGTATACTCCAAATCTATTATTATTATTATTATCATCATCTTCCTTTCTGTCCTATTAAACTGTCTTTATCTCAACCCACAAGTTTTACTTTTTTTTGATTCTCTCCCCCATCCCACTGAGTGTGAGCGAGTGGCTGTGTGGTGCTTAGTTGCTGGCTGGGGTTAAACTACAACAATAGGCAATATATATTGAATTATTACCTTCAAGTTAGTGGAACTGACCTTAATAAAATTTAAAATATAGTTCTGTCTCCTGCTTCTGTTCAAGGAGCCTGCTAATTTTCTTAACATTTGCATGAAAGAAAAGTTAAGGCAACCTTAACTTAACTTCTAAGGGCCAAAGTGTTAGTTTTCACAGATCATTGATCTATTTCAAAATAGCCTTAGCCACTTTGAATCATTAATGAAAGGATCACATTTTCTCCTCTGAAGGTACAGGGAACAGTGCTGACACACAGAAATGTTTTGACAACCTCTCAATAAATTTAGACTAGATACAGACTCTAAAGTTTTATGATTTCTCTGGTCATCTTATGCTTAACATATCTCAGAAGTTCTGAACTACTGCCTTTGATTGTGCCGCACCTCTTTCCTATGTTAAAAATTGAAAGCACCAGAAAGGGGACTCATGAACCTCCCTCTAGGTAGCTTCAGCTTTTGTCCCAACAGAAGATATTTTATATGCAGCCAGATTCTCATTCAAGTAATAATTCCATTACATTCAATGGTCCAAAGGTAAAATCCCTTCTCATTTTTACTGTTCTGAGTGACAGTGGCAGTTAGTTCTGTGAAACTCCAATATGGAGATGCAGAGCAGAAACCACCATAGTGTTTTATTTCCCTTTAAAAACTAGGCTAATAACATGGACTAAAAAAAAAAGTAATCCTGCTCATTATGAATAATCATCTACAGATTATACTGACTGACAAACAGACTTTACCTCTTTCTGCTGAAAGGCCTCAGGTGATATTTAAGTGAACCTGCTAAGACAATATATAAATTCAGTGATCTTTCTTTATGATAAACTTCATTGTTTTAAGGACTTAGAGAAACTATAGGCCTTCAAAATGCTTTTACTTGGAAAATTTCTTTTTGCAGCTTAAGATGTCTAAAGTGCCTAGACTTCTAGAAATGCAGTAAAAAACACCGACCAAAATGCATCCTTCCAATGTCTTCTCCTGTAATCTATTATCCAAGGCCTTCATGCATACTACATCATCAGAGCAATGCTCTTTGATGACTACTGAGTTCTTTTATAAATTATTCATACATCTTTTTATATCATCTACTGTGGCATCAGCCAGGGACAAACAAATATTACAAACATGACACCAATAAAAAAGAATGCATAATCAGCCTCTAAAAATTCTTTATATTCTGCCAAGTCCTGCACATTGCTGTAGAATTCTAACAACCACTGGATCCCTCTAGTTTGAAGGTCCCCTTCTACAAAAAACATGTTCCTAAATATTATTTGACAAACTGCAACCCATTTTCTACTTTCATAGATATGATTGATTCCTTCTGAACATGGCGGGGGTTTTTATTTTTTTTTTTTTTGTATTTTAATACTAGATTTTTAAATCTTACTAACAGTTTAATTCTTTTGTTACTGATGAATAATAGAGACTTCGAAACACAGGTAGAACAGCAAAGCACGCAGAAGCTTGCATGAAAGACATACATGCTTGCTGATGCCATTACTACTACATTTTCAGTAGGGTGAAAGAATTAAGAGAAAGGTAGAGAAATGTAGATATGTGGATGTTGTGAAAAGGTACTCCAGTATGTTGGTATTACTTCAGCAGCACAGATTCCATTCTGTATTTCTTTCATCAGAAGGATGGACACTCAGACAGCCTTGGTTCTATACTGTTTTCTTTTCTGGTCTATATGTTGGAACCTAGATATCCGATGTTCAGTAAAACTGCAAAGATTTTGGAGAGCAGTTTAGAACTATCTTGAATATTGGAGAAATGGTCTAAAAAATGATAAGATGAAGCAGGGGTGAGTACAAGACAAAGGGCACTATTAGATCAGTCAGTTGCATGGATGGAAGATGGAAAAAACCTATTACTCGGGAAGTCCCCAGTAGATCTACACCATCAGTCACAAAAGTGCAAGCAATAATCCTTGATTTGGGGCTACCACAATAAAGCAAGTTCAGGAATGACACAACTAACAAGGATCACACACAATTAGGGATTCCATAGGTGTCCTGTCCTGCAGCCATCTTCATGTCCCAATACAATTTCTGAGCACAACTGCAGCCACAAGCACAGATTCACTGTTCTGGAACATGAGGAGGATTTTCGGAACAGGTCAATGAGAAAGGAAGAGTCAGGGAACAAAAAACAGTACAGGGCAGGAAACAGAGCAGTGTTTCCAATGTTTTGTTTAGAAGGGTTTAATGCCCAGATCTCATCCCTTTATTATGCCATTGCTGAAGTTTCTTTTCTGCTACCATCTGAGGTAATGAGCACAGTAGATCTGATGACACAGGCAGTAGTTTATAGAGTTGACCTTCCTGTGGTAAACACATCTGTTTGAAAATTGTTTCTTCCTTCTTTACCTTTTGAAAGTGTAGTACTTTTCTGACTCAAGGGATGGGAATGGATGCTTTCCATCTGACTCTATGAGCTCGCATGATATGTTCCTCATTAAGGATTGAGCACTAAGGTATAGATAGGAGAATATAGACTCATTCATTTACTGCTCTACTGAAATAACATATATGCTATCATTTATAGTTCCTACAACATTCACTTAGCAATACAAACAATTTCTTGTGCTTTATCTTCATTCTTTTAATTAGCACAACCTAAGAAATTCCCCTGGAATTCATAATCTCTTTCCTATTGCCCCACATAAGTTATAAAGTTGTTCTCAGTCACCCAGAATTTAATGATTCCTTTTTTTTTTTTTAAATGAAATTAAACTCTGCAGATTCAAACAGCAAAGGAATGAGGCTTATGAGAACAGAACTGGAGATAAGAGCAAACAAGACTGCAAGGACAGCTTCGATCAGCTCTAAAGCTCTTTCTGTAGTTGCTGGTGCTTAAAGTCCCTGCACACCTTTTACAAGTGTGGGAATAGGTTTGAATGTGTTTGGCTACCATACTGCAGCAATGGCAAAAACACTGTCTATATCACCAGTGCAACCAAATTCACCAACCTTCCCCCAAAGGTGAACAGATGTTCAGTTCTGCCATGGACAGGTATGACAGAGACCCCTGGGGTACCTCCCAACTTCCAAACTGAACTGTCGGTATCCTCCAGATCCTAGGGCTTTTATTCTCTTCCAAAGGTACAATATTTTTAAACATCTAAATTCAAACAAAAAAGGTTATCTGCTCCCCCCCCTTTTTTTTTCTCCTGTAAGTAATGTTTTCTTTTAGTTCCTGTTGCTGCTTTGTCTTTATGACACATTTCATTCTTGGTTTTTCTTTTGATTCATATATGTATTGCTGTATAAAGCTTGGCTGTTCTTCTTAGCTATTCTTCATTCAATGAAGACTAAACAGAGTGGTGCCAAACCATTAAAACAATTTGAATTTACAAGGTGAGGCACCCCTCTAAATGATGAATGGCTGAGATTTTGATTTATTACCTTTCTTTTCCATATAAAACGATGACTCCATGAATAAATGAAAGGAGTTTCCTTAAAGCTGAAATGCTGCCAGTATACTACAATCATAGAATCCAAAGCAGATGGCTGTTCTTTCTAAAACCATAAAGTCTATAAAAGCCCAAGATAGAAATAACTGAAAAACAGTGCAGATACAAGTGTTAGAAGTCACCTCTCCATTTACAAACACCAGATTATAGATGTTTCGGTAGGTCTTAAAAGAAAGACCTGATAGCTGTGCTGTACTTAATTGAAGTTGTAAGTTAACTCTGTATAAAAATTAGAACAGGTCTGGTGGAAGTTAAAATGAGTAAACAAACCTGCTAGTTTTTGTTTTCTTTAATATTAACTTTTTATCTTTCTTTTGTTTCTGGTGAAGATGAATGTTCTTGCAGTCACAAGACCTACTTGTGTAATTCAGACTTGAGCACCTCCAAGAGGAGGGAAGAAACCACGAGCTCCAAATTTCAAGCCTCATTAGCATCATGTGTAATCCTTACTCTGGACATAAAGGGCTCATGGCTTTGTTGCATTCAGTGTAGTATAAAGAGAAGGATGTCAGAAAGTAGAATCAGGAAAAACTGTACAGAGTATAACTGAGATTTTTATTTTCCTTTAATTACATAACTTTGTAAATATTCCTTCTCTAAAAAGGCAGTTAACATTGCAAAGTGATCTAGAGTGATCTATACATTGTTATGCCCAACATCAGGCATAAATGGGTAAAAAATATGTAGTATGTCATTAGTGCTGCTGTGAAACTGAAAAATTAATTTAACACTTTATTCAACTGTGAAATACAACCACAGGGAATATACTTGCTGAAATAAACTGAAATAAAGCATATACTACAAAAGGTTTCTTTTTGCAGCATTGTTTCTGACCGAGTCTAAGAAAAGAGTCTAGAAAAGAGGAAAGCTAGCTCTCCAGCTACTATCTTCTCTGCAGAGTTGACATACACAGGCTCATTATTGCATTATGTTTTATTCAACAAAATCACTTTAATGTTGCAGCTTAAATTGAATTCACTAAAGCATCTCCATCTCTTGCCTAATGTGTATCAAGTGTCTGCTTGCTGTTTGCATTTTCTTCAGAATTATGGCAGGGAATCTTTGGAAACAGCAAAATTATATGCAAGCCACAAAACAATGTGGCTGTAACGGGGTAATCGGCCTTCAGCGTAATTAAAGAAACATTCCCTCATCAAAGTAATTCTGCAAGAGACCTAGAGGCTGTATTGTACAAATCACCCACTTAGTAAAATTCTTTATCTGATTTGCATTTAAAACCTAGTTATGCAAATAGGTTTGCTCAGCAGATCACAAGAAATGTAATGACTTAAAAAAATTAGAGTGATTAAACAAACCTGCTTCTTCTCCATAAATCATGTTGTGTAATTCCCTTTTATTCACCTAGAAATATTTCAATTAGTCTGTTATATAAGGTCTTCTGGAAGAGAGGAATTCCTTTGATGCATACACATAGCCATGTATGACATCCACTCTGGACATGACAATTCTACTTCTTTGAAGTAAAATCATCCCAAAACATGGGAAAAGGCAAATACCTTTTCCTTATCTAATGATTTGTATCAGAGCAGAGGAATTGCATTTGCCATTTCAATCTGAAAGCTTGATTCCCAGTTTAAACTAAAGCAAATGGCAGTGAAAGGTGTTGTGTCAGTGAGAATTAGTAATGCACCATGGAAACGGCTCATTTTAACGATGTTCAAGTTCACTTATAGCAGATGGTAAAGTCCCATTTCTTAGACTAGCTTTAGCCTTGAGTACCAATACTGGTGTAAGTCTCTAAAATCAGGATATAAGATCTGCAAGTTGTATTTGTGTTTTGCTGCTGTTCCATAGCTACTAATGCTTCAGTTCATATGACCTTTTGTCAAAATAGATTTTTTGTTTCTTTTGTTGTTCATAGAATCTATACAAACACAGTACTCCTATAGTACTTTTTTAATAGCAGGGATAGTTCGCTAAGCCACGTTAATCTTTCTCTCAAATGCCATTTCAGTACATGAACTAATGCATTTTAGACAAAACAGTGTATGAGGATGAGCAAAGGAGCTATATTAATGTCTTCTTCAGTCAAACTGTCTAATTTATACTAACAAATAGTCCATACCTTACTACTCCTGGACACGCCATGTTTCAGTTGGAGTATCTCACAGCTAACAAACTCCAGGACTGGAATTTGGGGATTTGCAGCCATTTAAGCCAGTTCTTGAGCTACTTGTTTCAGCTGCCAAGACAGTCTGAACAAATAATTAGTCTCTTCCTTAGGATTATTCGGACACTAGCTGTTAGGTGACCTTGTGTCTTAAGCATTGGGAAATCTAATTTCATTTAAATGTGTCATTGCAACCACTGCCTCTGCTGCATTATTGTGCTCAACCCCTTGTGTTCCTGTGTTCCTTCCCTAGGCCAGGCTTCCCTTGCTGCTCCCTGACACCATCTTTGAGATGTCTCAATCTTTAACAGTTCCAACCCTAAGAGCACTCACCCAGGAAATGGAGGGAATAACAGGATTTCCATGCTGCATCTGTTGATTTTACATGCAGTCAGAAAGGATCTGACATATGGGAGTATTTTGAGAAGAGAGGATTTTAGTTTCAGTGGAGCTAGATGAGGTTACAAATTGATTGTTGAAAATTTTTAAAGACTACTGTTTTGTAGTGATTGAACACTTCATTGTGTTGCTTTATTTTGATGTTACTGGGAAAAAAGTGCTCCTTTTTTCTTTTGGTTTACCTTGAGAGAATTCCTAAGTTTCTCTGATATTTGTACATTCCCTTTCCACTTCAGGGTGTATAGACTTTATGGTAGCTAGTCTGTAAAACTGAGGTGAACTATCATTATCTACATGATTTACTAGATTTGCATTATCTGAGCTTTGGAGTCAAGGAAAGCCATGGAAAAATAAAAAATACCACCAGAACTTATGATAAAAAATGTTAACCATTAAATTCTCAAACTTGTGGAAGACTACAGCCCCATAACTCCCGTCAGCGTTAGTTTGCATCACATAACTGTCCCCCAGGCACTATAATTTAGCAGCACATAAGGAAAAAAAGTAGAGTTCTCTTTTCTCTTCTTCCCTCCTCCCCCTTTCCATTTCCTACCAAGCCTTCAGAGAACGAGTGCTTGCAAAGAAAAGCCCAGAAGTGTATGAGGGTTCCTGGCAATGCTAGAGGGTGGAGGAGGAAGCAAGAAAGCAGCAATGAAAAAAATGAAAGTGACTCAAGCAGATATTAAATCTTGACTTTGGAAACAGGCTAAGAATTCTTATGTTTAATGAAATATAAAATATTAAAGTTAGCTCAAGGAGATTGGTCTCCTCCTGTCCTTAATGTTAACTTCTGTCACTCTGTGACTCTATTCCCATTTATGTGAGGGGGGAATAAATATTTTTAAAGGCTCTGACAAATATGTTTTAGAACTCTCACGAGTTGCCACTGAGTAACGTAACAGTACCTGTTTTGCTGTATGAAGGTTTCTGTTCAGGGCAAGTTTCTTACAAAGCTTCTCCACCCAAAAGTGAACCATCTTCACGATAGCAAGTGTTGTTGTACGCCGGGCACCTCGCAAGCCTCACAGTCCCGTCAGCATGCGGGAGCTGCTGCCGCTGGCAGCTTCGGCTTCCCGCGGCTTGAACAGTCCGCGGGGACCACCAGCACCGCCCCCCTCTCGCAAGCCGGCAGCCTGCCGCCCGGTCCTTCCACACACACCGGGCCCTCCGGGCCCCAGAAGCCCCCTCACGCAGCCCCGAGCACCCCTCACGTCTCACACTCCTCACAGCAAGGGCGGCCGCCCGTCTCATCTTCCCGCCTTTTAAACCGCC
>NW_010973072.1:1116205-1442681 GCF_000737465.1 Haliaeetus leucocephalus
CTTCGCGCTCTTCTCAGCAGGCGTCCATCTTTCGGAGTAGTGCCCGTGGTGTTGTGAGGTGAGGAGGGGAAGACGTAGAGTTACAGGCCTCTGAGGGGTGAGAAGTTACTCAGCGGTTAGTCGTACCCAAGAGAGAAGCCTGCAGAAGAAAACACTGGAGAAATCTTTGTACAATGCAGAACAGAAACTCTGTGTGTGTTTTATTCACCCTAAGAACAGCAATCAAACTCTGGACGTTTTCAAAAACAAATGTGGCTGAATTTTTCATTTCAGCTTTGGTGTCTAAATTATAATTGACTGTCAAAACTTCCGTGTGAAAAAGAAATCTTACGTGTGAAAAGAAAAACTGAAACAGCAGAGTGGACAGTGTTCTGTGTCAAAAATTCTGTGCAAAAAGAAAAAAGTGTTTTAGCAGAGGGAACTGTGTTCTGCCTTGTGTTTGTTCCCGTGCTTGGATGCTGCAGTGGTGCCTATGATAGAAAAACAGGCCCTAATAACTCGGTGTCTTCATAGCAGGATTTTTAAAAACAAGAATATGCACAGCCAAACACTGAACGGCAAGAGAGAAACAGAATACAAAATATCTGCAAATTAGCTGGGCACTACTTGTTCCAGGTATTGAGTGAATGAGGAGTCTTGAAAGAAAATATATGAGAAGTCATTGTCATGGATGGCTGTGTCATCAGCCATGGTCACAGGGACTTGAGTATAATGTCATTATTTTTCTAGGTCAAGTATTAAACAAAAAATGAGTGTGAAAGCTGCTTTCTTTTTAAATTTTGAAACATTTCAGTGTCTCAGAAGCTTTTGAGCTATTTACCAAGCTTGGTCACAGTTTCAATCCCCCTGAAATCCAAATATTTTGACAATTCTGCTATTTGTCAGTGTGTTTCCTAGCTCTAAGATGCATAAAAACATCTTGTGTAGCCACAAGACAAGGCTTTACACAAAAATCAATTAAAAGACTGCTGAATTTAGGTGCAAGGAACATTGGCTATATTTTATTGACTGAGAAAAATGGGATATTGTAGACTATTCCTTCACACTCCTTGCAGCCCCTCCAGGATGTGAGGGATAGTTTTTGTACCAATGTGAAAGATAGTATAAGCTGTTCAATTTTTGTTCGTTACTGTGTAGTTAAAAGGAGTGTGATTGGGAAGATTTTCTGGTATACAGGTCCTAGGACTGTGCTCTGGATCAAGTTAGATGCTCTGAAAGGAGCAGAACACTGTGTGCCCCTGAGACCTGTGCGTGCTCCTTGGGGTGATGTTTCCTTTCCAAAGCATGGAGCTTCCCGCAGGCAGCCAGGCAAGGAGAGAGGAGGGACAGAGCTGCAGGATCCAGCATGGGGAGATGCCAGAGTGGCAGGCAAACTCCTTTGACTGCAAAAAAGATCCATGACTGTGCTTCAGAAGCAATGGGAAGATTTTTCCTACCTAGGAAATATCTTATGGGCTTAATCAATTTGAAAAGCCTGAAAGCTATGGGAGTAGAAAGAAAGACTGCAGTAAAGGATACATCTTTGCAAGAGAAAAATAGGCATCAGGGAAAATTATTTTCAAAATGTCATTTATTCTGTTTCAAACCTTAGTGCTGAGTAAAGAGGTAGTAAAGAATAAAGAGATCATTCGTAGTACAGAGCTCGTACCTATAGGTTCACTTTTTTAAAATAAACTTATTTATTTTAATAAACCTTTAGTGACTGGTGGACTTCGGTGTGCTCTCTGCAAAACATGAGGCAGATGCATCTAATAGGATTAGCAATGGTTACTGTTAATATTATTGTGTTCTACACTGTTTTTTAAACTTAGAGTATCTGTAGAAAATTACAAATTGCACTCTTTTTAATTATAATTCCTTTTAAACAGACCAAACTTAAAGGGTTGACTCTAGTGTCACTTTCTCCAATCAGTAACCATTAAGATCAATAAACCCTCCTGTGCCAGGATTACCAGTATGGGTGAAATCTAGATTACACCACAGATGTTCCTGAGAGAAAAATACAAAATCCTATAATGCACTTTTTAACTACAGTTCAGGTTAGTCATGGGTTGGTTTGTTTTGGGATCATTGTTTTTCAGGATCTTATCCTAATTCCAAATTATTTCTTTAGGGAATCCAATGTATTCTATTTTGTAATGCAGTTATTGAGTGACAAGTAGGTAAATTTATGTAATTGGTCTATAGAGTTGACCCATATCACATGTGTTGATCTGACTGGAACAGAAGTTTGCCATTTCCTGTTTACCACAGTTCCTCTGGAACGGTCCTGTTCTTCAAGTTCATGCTATGAAGAAAATAAAACAAATCTCTCTAAGCTGATTTTTCTAGTGTATCTCTCTTTTTCAAGTCTCCAGCCTTTGCAATTCTCCTATTCTGCCTTCTCAGACCCATGTGTTCTTCAGTGAAGTGATACGTGGTATTCTTTGCACAACATGAAACTGTTTCTGGATCTGTTCATCCATTAACTGAATATAGTTAGCATTCTTTCATTGGGTTAGTGTGAGCTGGCCACCTGTGTCTGCAAAGACATAACTTGACAACACTGGAAAAACTATACTGATACTCTTTTGAGATAATTTTTCCCTCTTGTCCAAATTGTGTGTGAATTTATTTGGAGTAACTGTAATAATTAAAGTCTTCCTTCAAGTGAAGGTAAAATAAATGAGAAATAACTATTGAAAGAACTGGTTTTAGTATTAATTATTCAGGCCAGTTCAGTGAGATGAGAAAATGTATAGCTTAAGGATGTCACAGTATAATAGCTGCTGGTTTTATACATTGTTTTATATTCTGTAATCCAGCTTTAATTTCTAGAAGTATATTTACCTCAGAGCAATAAATATTTTTCTTTTAAATTCAGAGTTGAAATGCTTTTGCCTATGTATCTACAAATACAGGTGCCATGACTTTTTTTTTTCTAAAAAACCTCACACATAGAATACATTGTTCAGTGTGTTCCTGAAAAAGGGTTTCGTACTTCCAGAGAAACTGCAGGAACTCAAACTATTAAACCATTTTGGCAGGCAAATCAGTCTGCCACTTCTTGTCCTTACCATGTAAGATCAATTCAAAGAAACAAAGGAATTTATCTTGTTTATTTCCTGTTCTTTGAAGTGAAATGTGTTCTCTGTTACCTTAAAAATGTTTCCTGAATGTATTAGAGAAATATATAATTCAAAGGTGAACGAACGTTAGTGAGGTGACAATGGGGCAAATAGCACCATGTTATAACATCTGATTTCTTCTGGAATGACTGGTAGCACTACTGGCATGAACAAAAGGAATAAAAATCATATTGCTCCAATCCCTGGTTTTGCTTCCCTTTCTTATCTCAAGATTGCAAGAGATCATGGCAGGGAAATAGCCAAGTCTGCTTCCACAGTAACAAAATGTCTATATTCTGTGGGGAAGATATTACACAGGAGGACGTGTCTTGCAAGTACATACAAGAGAACTGGAAAAGACCCTCTGAAAAAGGATAACATTGCTTTGAAGGAGTAGCAAAGCTGGGGGAAGAACATCTGTTGGGAATTAGTCACAGTACTGCTGGGTTGTAGAGGAAGGGAGCCAGACTTGGCCCGAGATATTGTCGATAGTTGAGAACAGATTGAAAGAGCTATATACTACATATAATTCATTATCCTACGTATAGTTAAAATTAAAAAATAAACAAGAAACCTGCCCCCGCAAACCCTAAAACACTAGCCCCCCAAAGAAAAAATTAAAGTGCAAAGCAGAGCTTAAGTTTGAAACGAAGTATCTTACTGAGATCTCCAAAACCTTCTGTGAAGAATACTGCCAAGTCATTTCTGGGCTATAAATAGGACTTATTTCAGATTTGCCTTTACACTTGTTACAATCGAAACATTTGTTTACAGTAAAGAATTATCTGGGCAATCTGCAAATTTAACAGCTCACTCACATAAGCTGAGCAGGCTGGCTGGGCAAGGAGGCAGGCCAGAAGTACTTGTTAGCTATGCTGTCAGCTCTTCTGGCTTTCACTGAAAACTTTGATGAGCTTTTGCAGAATACATAGATTCCACTGATTTGGTACTTTCTTATGAGAAAATACATTGTTGGAGGTAACACGTGAACAGTCCTAGCCTTTGCTTTTATTCCTTTGTTGTCTTAATTGGGTGTTGTCTTTCTTCAAATTGGATTATATACTGCAGGGAGCAGAGGACATTTGTATTTGAATTACAAACATTCCTGAGGCTTAGTTGAGCATGAGAGACCTAATGGGGTAGGTAGCATATGCAAGCCTAACATGCCTACTGAACTTGCAATTTAATTGTGTATTTTGAACTGGCTTACATTAGCATAATACAGATAACATGTTCTATCCCCACATCTGCTAGCTGCAGATTGGTATACGTAATAATTATTTTCTTTAGCTTAAAAAAGTTAAAGATATATAAACCAAGAAAGTTGCAAAAATTTCCTAATAGGATGAAGGTATTCTGCTGCTGGCAAGTTCACATAACTGTATTGTACTTGGATGTCAAATGCGGTAAAAAATAGAAGTCTTAAACTTTTGTGTCTTTAAGACATAAAAGAGCAGCTCATGAGTCACTTTTACAACTCCTTATTTTTGCAGTGTCCTTCATGTGAAGGAATCCCATAGACTACAGTAGAGTAACTTAGGACTGACTAGTTTCATGTGAAATAGAGAATAGTTGGTGTCCTTAGGTTGCTGGGACCTAAGAACAAAACGAGTTACCACATTCAGCAATGGTCTGTGAAACTCCTGAAGAAGTGAGGAATGCCTGATAATATTTGCTTTGAGCTGGGCATAGGAAGGAAGAGAAATGAGAAATTAATGGCTCCAGTTACAAGTCAACTAAGAGCTTACGACAAGAAGAAGGGCTTCAGGGCAGCTTTTCTTAGCTCTGTTGTGTATCCTGGCTGTACAACACCAGAGTGTTACTTTGGTTCAAAAAGTCCCTGCTATACCCATATAGCGTTCTGTAGGAAATCTAGGAATAGGATGGTACTGAGCTGGATATAGGTTTACACATTAGTGAAGGGTTTTTTCCCTTTTTATTTGTTTTGGGGTTTTTTTGTGGTTTTTTTTACAGTTATGTGTCTACTTTGTGTAGGCTTGCCAAACCTTGTACAACTTTGCAATGCCCTTCTATGGTCAGTCTTGATATACCCAGCAATGATCTGTTTTTCAAAATTCAGCATTAATAAAAAGTTTTCTGGGAGGTTTTTTTTTGTTGCCTTTGTGGGTTTTGGGAGGGGGTGTAGGGGGAGGGGTTGTCCCTGAAACAAAAGGCAGCCTTCTAAAATGTAATAGATAACTTGCTTCCAGTTGAACTAGTTTTCTTTCTTCCAGTATACACATATGTGGAACAGGGAATGCAGAATGCTAGATATGAGCTAATTTAGTATGTAGAAATTGCCACCTCTTTTTAATTAACTATTGATTTGGCGACTTTGTGTACTGAGTTTAATCAAGTGTGATGAGAATAGATAACTTTACTTAGTTTGCTTGAATTTAAGGTATATAAATCTGATGCCGGGCATCTGTATATTAGGAGTGGAACTTCCTGCTAGGAGCAATCAATATCTTCCCTAGAGCTTGGAATTCAAACTGCAACTCCACTTCATTTTACTGGAGTCTCTCAGTTACAAAGTTTTATGGGGCAAGAAAGATTTTGATCTTAAAAAAAAAAATCAGTTTAGCTTTACCATCACTGTACATAACTGGATATGTTCTGGAAATGATGTAGACACTACTTTTCATTGAGAAATGAAAGATGATACTGCCAGTGTTAGCTGAAGCCTGAAGCTTAGCTGTTGAGTTGGGGAAAGTACAGCTGCCTTCAAAGGTGAGAGTTTCTTTGCCTACAGACTATGAACCAGAGTGAGGAAAATACTCTGCCGAAGAAGTAGTTTCCTATAGAAAGATTTGGGGAAAAGTCTTCTCTTAGTTTCATTTGAAAACCTCACCAATTATTTCTAATTAATTATTTTAAAATATTTTAAAGAATCCAATAATAGCCCTTATAGGTCTATTTAAAAATGATGCCACAAAAAAAATTTTATGGTCTCATTGCTTTTCTCTGCAGTCTCACTGTGAGTACTTTGTCTATATAGTATTAATAAAATGCCTCTTTGCTCTGGTGATACCAATTATTCCATGGCCTAATAGGTTACACTATTAAAGTTTCTGATATTCTAAATTTTAATCCTATTAGCGTAGTCCCTGAAGAGTCATCTCCCTCCTTGGTGTGTTCATCCTCCATGTATTTCAAGAAGGTTATTGTTCCCCTCTGTGATTATTTAGTCAAGGTATTACACATTAAGTCTTTAATTGTTTCTTCTGAAGAAATCCCTTTAGCCCAATTTGTGGCTTAAATATTTGTGCTTATTGACCGAAGTCCATCTTCAGTACAAATGGATGCTGTTACTGCTAGGTAAACAAGCTTTAAATCAACAGGCTAGCTTTCAAGTGCTTATGCTAAGCTTTTTCTTAGCCCTAATGTTGGCTAGGTTCAGCAACTGTTTGATGGTCTTTCACAATTTTTTACTTGTTTTTCCATGGTGAAAATCTCAGCTGCTGGTGTTGTGCTCTGTGAGAGGTACGACTGACTACTTTTTTGTTATTCTTATACTGTGACAAGGTAAGCCCCTGGAAAAGGATGGCAAGACAATGGTTTAATGCCACTAGCTAAAAGAAAAGTATGCTAATTCTTTTCATAGTGGAAGGGTTTGGACTTTTGGATAGTCATTTTCCAGTATAGTTCTTTCTTTTTTCCACTGAAACAATAAGTATCAAATGTAGTTGACAGTCTGGCTCTCAGCTATTCCTCAAAGTAATAATCCAGTCCATGATATACGACTGAGGTTAATTGTTAATGAGAAACTTTGCTGCTTCAGATTTTGAAGTACAAAATGCATTTTGCACTGGCTAGTACAGCTATCAGGACTAACTAGCCTGACCTGGGCTCTGCCACTGGAAAAGTGCCTTTAGACTAACAGTATCTGATGTGTCTGGTATCAAACTATGACAATTAAACTCTCTGCTAGCTTAATCCTGCAGAACAGGTGCAAGAGAGAAATTCTCCCTTATGCAAGGGAGAAACAGGCAAGTTTTTAAGTGGTGTGTAGAGGGGTTAGGAATGTCACTGTTGATCAGGGTCTATTGGTAGCTCACCCTTTAAATGAAGAGTGATAACATACTATTGTCACAAATGGCTGTGGAACATGTATAGGGCAACTTTTTACATGAATGAGAATTAGGCAAATACTTTTTGCAAGCTGAGGGGACATTTCTTCCTCTAACTCAACCTGTCAGAAACAGATCTGTTTCTGGAGCTGGTCTATGCAGAGCATGCAGCTGTGAATCTGCTTTTATGAGAGAAACAAGCATGAAGGACAATTCCCATTTTAAAAATGCTTTTTCCTTACATTAATATCATTGAATTTGTATAACGTATAAAACGAAATAGAAATAGATTGCTGAGGCTGGAAAGAAGCAGCAGCTTGAGCGATGGTTGAGAATTAGCAGTGTGAACTACAATGGCAATTGTTTGTGCTGTGTTAGACAGCTAGTATTTAAAATGATTTAAACCTCTTACTGGTCAGGGTGCCTTATGACTAGCGATGGATCGGCAACAAGAGAAGGAACACCCAGTTGTATTACAAAACTTTGGGCTTTAGAAATCTCTTTTTATGACAGGGTGATATATTGCTTGAAATAGCTCTTCTTCAAGTGAGAGATGGGATTAGGTGACCCCACAGCCTTTTCAACAACCTTTCCATGTTTTTTTATCAAAGTGTCTTAAACTGATATCATTCCACACTGTAATAGTTTTGCATATGTAGAATAAAATAATGTTTAAAGATAGTAGAAAAGTAGCAGACCTATCAAAACATTTGATAGGGAGATAAAATTTGGTATTTATTTAATGTAACCTTACACAGCACTTTGTTGCATGTGTAGAAAACTGTTTTTTGAGACTTAGATTCTGTTCTTTGCTTTGTTATTTGTCTGGAGTGACCAGCAGGTCAGCCCCTTAACTGATGCCTCAGTTGCTCTATGTACAAATGTCTAGAATAATTGCAGATGGGTTTCAAGAGTCCATGTGTTTCTATTGAGACACAAAAACAGGTATTGCAAAAGTTAGAAGCAAAGAAACTATCTAAGAATGTAAGAAAATCACAGCTAAAATACAAGCAGAAATTCACAAAAATTATCCAGAGGTGAATACATTGTAGTATAATTTGGTGAACTGTATTTGTACACAATTGTGATATCAAGAGATGGATTTCTGTGAATTGAATCACCAGCATACGATGTTGAGATCTTTTCATCTGGTCTTGGCAGATCTGCTGGGCCACATCCTCAATAGCTCTGAAGGGACAGTGAAGTTACAGTGGCTATATACATCTATAGTCTCTGAGAACAGATGATCTTTGAGGAAAATCATGCAAGGAGGTGCCATATAGTGAGAGGAAGTATGGTGCGATCTGTCACTTTAAGCACGTAAACATTATGGTTGTATTAAATACTTTAATGAAAAAAAAACTATTTAATTGTAGAAGCTGGAATGTGGATCATTCATTCTTCATTAAAAGATTTTGAATAATAACTTTCAACTTGATACCTAAACTTAATGGTTTGCCTAGGTGGTACAGAAATGATCAATCAAAACATAATAGCTAATGCTGTGCATGTGTTATTCTAGCTGCTGTAGAAGCCAGCATTATTATTAAATTTAATGGCTTCTCTCCAGGACTTCAAATTCTATGGCATTTAATTACTTCCTTGTGTGGTTTGCAACGCAAAGGTACAGCTATTTAAACACTGTTGATAAATAAAGGGGAGACCTTTAAAACGGTGAGATGCAGAGGCTATATCTCAATTTTAAACAGATCATTCAGGTCTGATTAAAACGCAATAAATAAATCTGCCCTTATTGTAGCGCGTGCTGGCAGATGCTGGCAAAGCGTCCTTCTGTGTTGTGAAACCTGGACCCTGGTGTCGGTGCTCAGAGCACAGCTGCGACTCCCGGGGGCCAGGCAGGATTTGGGGGAGAGGTTTTTGGAGGGTCGGGGGGCATTTGTCACTACCGTGGTAGGTGTGCTCATCTGCCCTGTTGCTTGTGAGTATACAAGTGTCACGCTTTGGACCCCACCGCCCAAGTTAGTTACTTAAAGCATGATTTGCCAAGTCATCCAATCTGTCAGCAAAGATTCTCCTTCCTCTTCTAGATAGGTGGCTCCCATCTCTCCCCAGTCATCTATGTTCATCGAAGAAGGTCCCGTCATCATAGAATCCAAAGCCCTGGCAATGACACCAGCCAGGAAGCCAGGCTTTGATCCTCACGATGCCTCGACCTGCACCCTATCTCTGACTGGCAAGACCGAGGAGATCACTCGGTCCACTGTCCCCTTCAGCTGTGCTCCCAGGGCTCTGAAGTCCGGCTTGATCTTGCCCAGCTAATGCTGCTTTACCGTGCCACCCGTGCCCTGCCCGCACCAACTGCGCCGCGCTCCTGGCGGCTGCCGATCCCGGGGACTGCTGATAGGCAGCTGCCGGCGGCTGGGACCGGCTCAGGGGTCGGTCGGTCGGACGGACGGACCGATGGACCGACTGACCAACTGGCTCAGAGGTCAGTCCGCCCGCCCTCCCGCCGAGGACGCAGAACCCTCCCCACAGCCCCCGGTTACCTCACACGCCTCGGGCTCCGCACGGCGAGGGCCCGCCGCAGCTGCGGTCTGGAGCGACGGCTTCCCGCGGTTTGAAGAACCAACGTAAGTGATAAAACCTACATGCCCGGTGAGCTTCTGTCAGTCATAAGGGTAGTCAGCAGTTCCCTGTCTTAATAGAACCACTTACGTTGAATCGTAGTGTATTCTTGCTCCTCTGCCCTGGAGGGCAGCTTTCTCACAGTGAGGTTTATGGGTGTCCCTAGGGTAAACCCAGGATAGCCCCTGTGACTTAATCTGACCTATGTAAAGGCTGGCATAATCTGGCCGTTTAATGTTTATAAGTTCTTGGTCTCTTATCTCCCGTGACAGAGTTCTTTAGCTTCTTGGAGGACCCATATGCTGCCCAGTAGCTTATCTGACTTCTTGTCGTTGATGTATAGAGTACCACATGCAGCTTGCTCTACTTGGGATCTAACTGTAAATTAAATATACTTACTTTACTGTAGCTGCCAGTTCTGCAGAGGTACAGCAGGTTTTTTTCCCTTTCACTTTTGAAGGAGAACAAATAAGGCACTCCTTCCCTTGGTCCTGTTTTGTAGAGGATGTTAGACTGATTTATTTCCATAAAGGTGAGCATAAGAGATTATAATTATGTTGCTTAGAAAAATACATTCTGGAAGTTTAGGGCATTACAGCACCAATACTCAAATGAGAGAGAGGAAAGGAGCGTAAGATGTGAAATGTCTTTGCGTTCCAGGTTTCGTTTCTTCCCCTGACCTTCCCACCTTCCACTTCAGTGTGTCTTTAAAAATATTTATTTCCCCATAGCTACATTCTGAGCATAACACATCAATGAAATAAATGATACTAAGAATGAACAATGGGCACTTAAGGGGGTTAGGAGTCTTTTACCTGAAATACTAGACTCATTTTGAGGCTGATATGAGCAGATATGCATTAATCTTTTCTGTTGCCCTTGGGTAGGTTTAAAACTACTAACCCACAGCCTGCTTTACATCATAGCAGATAGTCAGATGTTAGTTGTGGCTCCAAAACCTGTATTTTATCCCTTGGATTAGAGACTGCCTGTAATACTTCCTTGAAATTTCTGCTGTCTCTAATATAAATTGCTCATATAGCGCTTAGGCACCTGAGATAGTGTATGTATAAACAAAACTAGATAGCAGCCTTGCCTTTGCCATTTGATAACGGGAACAGGAGGAAGCAAATAACCTAGCTATGTTTGTTTGACACTGAACGGGTTTCTATAATTGAGTCATAAAAGGATGATGTTTGATGGATCAGGACATACCTTTCAATCCCATGTAAAGCTGAACCCTCATCAATCATGAGACACCCTCACAAAAGGCAGAGATGGCTTCTTTCTGCTTCATGACTGAAGGAAGTGGAACCTCCTCCTGTCAGGGCTGATGCTTGGAGGAAAGTGGACTTGCTGAAAACCAATTGGGATCATATGCTTTATCTCCACTGGACTATCTGTGATAATAACTTACTTGCACTTAAGGCAGTGACGTTTACCTCCTGCTTTGGATTTTGGTCTTTTTTGTGGCTCAGGTAGTAACAGACATCCAGAGTTATACTTTATTTTCTTCCTTTGGCTATGATGAGAAGATCGTTTCTTCTTTTATGGAGGAATGCTGTAGCTCAGTTATTTCTATTATTGTTGCTTCCAGGTTGACCTAAACTGATGACCTTGCTTTCAGACTCTACCACCTATTCACTTGGTTAAACTGGTTATCTTGGCATTGTTTAACATGTGTGTTTTTGACCTGACTTCTTCTGTACTCCTGCAGTATAGACAAAGAATATTGTTTTTGACTGATAGAGTCCATTTGTTGTATATGTGGATTACGGTGGTATCTGTTGGCCCTAGTTATGATCAAGGTTCTGTTGCATTAAGCTTTTTTAAAGCATGAAGCATGACACCACTCCTTCAGAAAGATACAAGGCAGACAAAGAAAAGGAATGTGATATACAAGCAAAGCAAGAGCTACAAAATGTGAGAGGGAAACAAAGCTTTTTAAAGGAGGGTTTGAATGAGGCTATGCTGAGGGGAGAGAGGTAAGGAGGAGGCACTGAAGACAGCAGAGGTTGTAAGATGAAGATGCTACGTGGACTGGAAGAATATTCAAATGACAGTCACCATGCCTGAATGGTGGCTGAGTGTTACAGCAGTTCCTTTATCTCTTCCAGCCATCTGATTTGTGCCTTCTCCTACTCCTTTAGTAAGTAGCATTTCCAGTATTATGATGATAATGTTAGCTTTTGATCTGACTATCTCCAAAATCACTGATCACATTTCTCTTGACTTCACTGATCAAGATCTTATTGTAAACTGGAATAGTACTGGAAAGAGGAAGAAAAAAAAAACCCAACCAGTTTAGTGAGAGCCAATTGCTGCATTTTTCAAGTGGCTTGTTTTGATTTGTCAGTTACTTCCTTGCAGTCCTGTGCTTTATCATTGTTCACAGATGTGCCAGTGAATTTGGGAGATATGTAAGAGTTGCAAAGTGAATTTTTGTTCAAAGACCGAGGAGAAGAGAGCAAAGGGCAGCTTTGTAAGTCTGAGTTCCTTCAGACACATGCCTTGGTAATACAAATAAGTTAATTTCAATGCATGACAGCTGTTGCTGCCAAAACTCTGAAGGCTGTTCCTAGCATGAAATCTAATGATGAATGAAATTAAGGCTGTGGAACTGCCAGTACATTATTAGGCCTCAGACACAGATGGTGGGGTAGAAAACACTGCAAACTGGAAATCCTTAAGGAAAAAAAAAGTTTGTGGAAAATAGTTTTCTTGGTTCTGTTGTCCCACAAATGTGGTTTGTTTACCTGGTGTGCAAGACAATATCACACAGAGTTGAGGTATTTTCAAATTAATTTCATTGACGCGCATGAATGGGTGCCTGTCGCAAGACAGCACACCCTTGTGTCAAAAATTCTCACATTTATACTCCTAACTAATACATATTCATTCTTATTTTCCTTAATAATTGGTTCTTTCTTCTTCACCCCCCACGTAAATTAGTGCCCAGGCTCTCTCTTCTTCCTTCATTGTCTTTTTTTGAGTAGGTGGTATCATTTGAGTAGGTGGTCAATGAGTTGGTGGTCATGATCTTTCCCTGTAGGAATTACCTTTTACCTACTTCTTCTCTAATCTTGGCAGTTCCAGGCGGTTCTTCAAGGTTTATTGATCAGACCACAATCCATTACCTTTTCTGACATAAACATAAAGCCCCATTGTCTAGTAGTTAGCTCCTAAACCCTAAATCATGTCTAGTTATTGTTTCCCTGTTTTAGATATTAACTGATGGGGGCTATACATGGGACTTTAGCAGCTCCCTGGTTATTTCAATAATATTATACATATTAATTGATAACAGTACTATGTAGGAAAACCTGACCTTTAAACCTGGAGAAGGCAGGAGATTTCTGTATCCTTACGGAGGTAATAAGTGCTCTAAATAATTTTCCTGTGTGTTTGGTTTTTTGGGGTTTTTTTTGTTTGTTTGTTTTGTTTCAAAAAGGAATCAGACTGAACTAGATTTTTAACATTAAGAAGGAAGAGTTTCATGAAGCTGGTCTCTGCTGGTCCATATTTCTGCTTGTTCCTGCTTATACTGCTTATTCAAAACTTCACAAAGATGCTCAAGTGGAAAGAAAGAGCAAATAAAACTACCTTTCAGTATTTTCTTTCCTCTTTCCTTGTTCATGCTTGCCTGGTTGGGGCAGAGGACTATTAGTTGGAAGCTAACTTGAAAGAAGTGAGGCAAGCGGTTGTGGTGGAGAAAGCAGGTGTTACTTGACTGGAAATGGCACCTATGTTAAAACACAGCAAGGGATGAGAAAACAGTGAAGAAAGCAAAACCTAGTTGTCCTCTTGCCTGAGGCTTAGTCAAGTGGTAGGACAAGCAGATATGTAATATTAACTACACCATCTACTAGGAGCTTGAGTGGAAGGCATTTATTTATTTTATGACCAAGGATGCTGAAGGAAGAACCTAATCACTTCCTGTACTGGTTATATTATAAAAAAGCCCAAGTCTATAAAACAGATGTAAAAACATCCTTGCCCTTCTTTCTCCCATCCTTATCTAGCAATTTGTTTTGCCTCCAGCATGGAATCATCAGGGCCCTGAGAGCACTGATGGCCTTCAATGGCACAGAGCAGCCTCACCTGGCCTCCTTCTGCCTGCTGAGTGGTGTACAGGGGATTTTGAGATGGTCTCCATTTATCAGGATGATATAGAGATTCCAGGAATCTTCCAGTCACAAAAGTTTGTTCGTTCCCTATAATATTTAGAGAACATTTAGGATAATATTTCATTTTTTAAGAGAGAGTATTTGAAAGCTTTCTGACTGATATCTCCTATTACTTAGCATTCTTTGGCTGAGGTACCTTTTGCCTGGTTTCTGTACTCCAAAAGATATTCCAAATGATGTGTATCTTTGTGAGGCTGCTATTATTAAGGATTTGCATTGCAAAAAGTGCTCAGCATTGAGGTCAGTATGAAACCTGCTGTAAATACATTGTGCCAAGTGGCTTTGTAGCATGACAGTCAGTGCCTGAATTTTCTCTCTGTTACATTTAGAAAAACAGGTCTGGTTTCCCTGAATTGGGTCTGGGTGTTTTTCGTGGTAACTTGATTTTCCTAGAGGCAACAACTTGCTGAAGAAAAGCCTGAACCAACTTCAAGCTTTTCGTTGGAATTCAAAATGCAAGCTGTATGGGTCTTAAAGTTTGTGAGCCAGCCTGAGATCTGCCAAAAACACTTTCTCTAACAGAAGTTCCTACTCCAAATAGTCAGTGTAAAAATGTTAAACTAAAAATTAACCCTTTTAAGAGGGCTTAATGTCTTGTAAAATAAATAAATGCGCTTGTAACTTTCTGAGCATGTCGAGGGTGGTAAGTTACTTTAACTTTTTATGGCTTTCATCTAACAAGGTAACATAGAGTACATGTTTTGAAATAAGTATGTATTATGTATTTAATGCCATGAACTAGTCTTGTGCAACAGTGAAAACAGTGTTTTACACTAATCAGCTTGAGCAGTTGTTACATCATCAACACACGAAGTTCTTCATGTGGTTGTGTTCAACTTAGTCTTGACAATGGCTGGCAGTTGACCTTAAACCTGAGCACCCTTCAGAATGCCTAGTGCATGGCCTATGCATCCTTCAAGGACTGAAACAGGGTGAAAATGTTTTGAATACCTTTGGCTGATCTGCACAAAAATGATAAAACCACCCTTAGCAAACATGCTGTTACAGCTGCAACACAAAGGTTACTCTGAAACTTGTATTAAATTGCTGTCATTCTGTTACATCGAAGTCCAAACTCCTTCCGAATTAGGAAGTCTTAATCAAACCATGAATGGCATATTTTGCGCCCTTGTCCAGTCTTAATTGCACAACAAAAGTACATGACTAGCCAACACAAATGGCTAGTAAATGAGAATGCTGAAATGCTTCTCAGGTTCTTACTGTGTATTTGTTCTATCTTTGTTTTCAGATAAATAGTCCAAATACTTCAAAATACTTCTTTTGTAATGGAGATACTACAGTTTAAGGCCATGTAAACTGAAAATTAACTTTGTGCTTGGGTATGTTTAATGTGACCATGTAAACAATATTCCATCATAGCCAGGGTCCTTTCAGTAAGCTGACATCAAAGCACTTAGGCTTGTGCAAATGACTAAGAAAAGATTTCCTCCAGAGGACTTAAAACAGCATGAGAGAAAACAGAAGCTGTTTATTATATACTTAGGAGTTTTCTATTTGTGTATGGGTTGAATTAGGTGGGCGCAATGCTTTCAGGCTTTAAGCCCTGTCCTGTGGATTGGGTAGGTCTTTGAGTGGGAGAAAATGATGCTATTCATGCGTGCTGCACCAACACTTGTATGGTGCTGTGTAATCCTGCCTGTCAGTCTGTCGCTTAGGAGACTGTAAATCCATGCAGTGGGTTTACAGGGTATAGTTGTGCCAAAATGGATTCTGACCTTCTGATCTGTAAGTCTGGGATGTCATTTGAATATGGCTTTGTGTCCTGTGAGCTATAGTATTTTGTTCACCAAAGTATAATATTTTCTCACCTGACTTTTATAATCTTGACCTTTTGAAACAATAAGTAAGTATAATTTTTTTTTAACAGTTCTTCTATACAATAATTTTTTCAGAAGGGAAGATCTTTTTCAGATTTTTTTTTTCCACCTTTAGTGCTTACAGTCTTTTAGTAGTGGTTTGTTACTCTCTGGCCATTTAAGATCCTTATTAAAGAAAAAAATAGGAAAGACATGGGATTTTGATGCTGTCTATATGATTTGAAATGTGATAGGCTGTGTTTCTAAAACTTATAGTGAGACGGGGAACCAAAGAAACCTTAGCAGATATAGTAGATATATGAATGTGGATAGGAATTGTTTAATAATTATCTAGCTTATAATGAAGTTAAAGAAGTTTCAGTAGAGGTAGACATGGCTCAAGGGGATGAGAACTGATGTTTAATGTTTGCATTGTTGAGGCTGGCTGGGACAGGAGATAGTCCCTGATAAGAAGCAGCAGTGGCTCCAAGAACCAGCCAAGACCGACCTTGTGATTTGGACAAATGCCAAGGGACAACTGAGTCTGCGCAGGGACAGAAGGTTAAGAGTTCACCGTGAAGAAGACATACAGCCTTCATCTTCACGACCACCAGACGACCACCATAAGGAGGCACTGCGCAAGCGCAGTTGAGAGGAGACTATGGAAATGACTTCCTAGGGCTAATTTTAATATGAAGCAGGGATAGGTAATGCCTATGTATAGGCGTATTGCGAAACTCTATGTATATGTAACACTTGACTGTATAAATTTAAAGTGAACTGCCAAATCAGGCGCGCACGACTTTGGTGGGACTACCCCCCGTGCTGCCCAGCGCTGAATGAACATACCTACTTTACAGTCTCACTGATTGTGGAGTCTGTTTTCCGCACGTCAATAGTAATAGGCTCAGTTTTAATAGGTTCTCTTTATAAACTTACTCTGGTTTGTAAGGGTTACACAGATGGAAAGTGATGGTAGGGAGGGTAATGCTGCTAATGGCATCATCTACTTTGTACTCAGCAGGTATGAATCCAGAGTAGCTCTCCTGATGCAACTGGATAATTTGAGATGGCTTCTTGTAAATATTGAAACACTGTTTTCTGGCCTGTGTTTTATTATGAGCTGCTTAAGTGGCAATGCTATTCCTCTGCTCTCCAAAGAGTGACTGTTTATTGCAGCAGCTTGAGAAATGGATGTTCAAATTTCTCAAAATATTTTAGATGTCATTATCCATTAAATGGAAGACTGAAATATGATCTGAAAAACTCTGGCAAGGCAGTAGGTGACATGTATAGTTCCTACCAATAACTGCCCACTTGAACGGATGTTTGACAAGCTTTGGGTTTGGGTGTGCTGAGACTGTGAAGGATGGAGGTGGATCATACAATACATCTTGTATGCTTAATGTAGGCCACAGAGAAAACAGCAATTGCTTTGATTAAAAATTAATCCCATTGTTCAATTAACTACCATATTCTGTCCTATAGGCATATTAGTGACATTAAAACAAACCAGCTCATCCAGTTAAATGTTTACTTTCTCTACTCTGATTCAACATTATTAAGGCTCAAGATTATCAATCATGGGATGCTCAGGGCTTGGATGTTAAACATTTTTTAATCAGTAGTCCATAGTGCTAACTGGTGGTAGGCAAGATTTTAAGTTAAGAAGGATTTCAGAGTGTTACAGAAAATTATGCAGGAATAATCTACTTTCTTGTGAGGGATTTCATGTCTGCTGTCTACATTTGGAGTTCATAGCATGGTAAGGATAATGGAGAAAGAACTCCCACCCATACAGGGGTTTTGTAGCAACAAAAGGGGACAACAAGAGGAGGAATTGTCTTTATAAATGTATTTAATAGTAAATAATTTTTTTTGTTTTGACTTAAACTTGTTGAATTGTAGGCTTGAAAGTGTCTGTTTCTAATCCCCTTTGACTTAAGAAAGGAGATTTGGAAAGTGGATTAAAATGCACATGTATGTATCAGCCATAGTTGTGCATGTCTTGCATAATGATCCTGAAGGCGGGACACTGTCCTGTTGTAAACCAGGTATGGTGGCAGTGGGAATAGAAATTGATATGTTATCCTGCACGGAATGCAACTTGTAGCTTTGGAGAGAAACTTGAGGGCATAAATATTGGGCTGTTTCTGATCCTTCAGGGCAGATGGTAGAAACAAACTGTACCATTTGATCCCAGATTGGAGAAGGAAGCCTTTCCATTGTCTGTGGGTAACCATGAATTTTTAATACTTACTGAAGTTCTGGCACATTTCTGGTAGAGTTTCATGGGGATATTCTGATGTCCAATTGGTTCTGAAGGATTTAATAATCAGCAATATATCCTATTTTGTCTTTTTGTACGGCCATCATAGCAGATGTAACTGTTGCATGCAAGTATTCTTCCTAAGCTGCAGTCCTCCTGTTAGGTGCACATAGCACACAGGGAAGGTGTATTATTGGGAAGGAGGATTTCTGTAGTTCTGTGTTTTGCTGGATCTTACTTATTACATGTCATCTGCAAGGGGCTATTTTGAAGCTGCCATATTATGGCATGAATCTAGTTCCAAAGTGCTCGGGAAAGCTACAGAGGCTTTTGCAAATACCTACAGCCTGTTCCAGTACCTTCTGAAGAACTTTGTGAATGTTTGGGATCATACCTCTAGAAACCCAAATGTCTCAACAGTTCTAGACAAAGATATCACCTTGGTTTATATGATGACATGTGGCTTGCAATTATGTTTTGAAATATAGGCAATACAGAAGCCACCATATAAAAAGATTATTTCTCTCTCTGCTCCTAGCACAGAGCAGAGTAAGTTTATAGGGAAACCTGAAGCTATGAACAATGGAGTCAGTGCCTCCAATGTTTGTCAGTGAACATAAAACAATAATGAAATATTTATAAACTTTTAGAAGTAATTAAAGTGATGAGAGGCAGAGTTTAATTTGGAAGAAATAGCAAAATAAATGAAAAATTAATTTTCCATACTTATTGGTTCATTTTCAGGCTTATTAAAAAAACTTGTCCTTCTTGTAGCAATAAGATGTGCCAAATTACTTGGTTAATGTAAACTTACAATTCTGTTCTCCTCCCATTAAAGTAATTTTACAAGTGGGTAAGTTGTCTGTTGTTCCTTTTCTTTTTTTATCAGAGCATGTATGAAAAGAGATCTGAGCTTTTACTGCTGATTATATTGCCTTTCACTGGCAGGACTGGCATTTTATGCTCTCTTGCAACATGAATAGACTTATAGAGCCTGTGTTTTCACTGTGAAGAAGGCGTACATTAGAGGGCTTTAAATCAGAAGATTAGTCTTAAATTGGCTTGCAAACTAAGGTGAGCTAAGGGAATGCAACAAGTATTCCATTAAATTAAGCATCATAGTGCTCTGATATAGATGTCGTTCTGAGGTAATTCCCATCATTTTACTCATTAAGACACTAAAATCTATGAATATATCAAACTTCTATGTTATGGTGGTGGTTTTGAACTGGTTGAGCTGAATTGCAAAATCACTTGGGAATGGTCTAACCCTGCTTAAACTGAACCTGCCTGCTTTCAATGGGAGCACTGTTAGGTAACAATATAATCTCTTGGCCGATCTGTCCTTGAAACTTGAAATTCGCTGTGGGTGTTGTTTTCCTAGAAGAGTCTAACAAAGGGATCATTGCCAAGTTTAAACTCTGAGAGATTAAGTAGGATGCCTCCTATAATGCATAGGCACTACCCTGGCATTCTACAGGAGATGAAGCTCACCCCCTGAACTGAAACAACTGTCCTCGGTATTTCAGTTGCTTATTTGTAAAGTGGATAAAATAAAAGAAACCTTCCTTACATCTGAGTGTTACAAGACTCAGTCAGCAGGATTTTTTTCCTCTTTCCACCTCTGCCCAAACCCCTATCTACTCCCTGGTTCCTTGCATCCAAACCCCATGGCTCTCAGGAGACAGCCCAGTTCTCATCCTGCCGCCAGCTGCCTCACGGCTCAGGGTGTTTTGCTGTTGCACAGAAGTTGGAAACGGAGAGTTTCTTTGCCAAGATCGCAGGCCGCACAAACATGTGCACAGGTATCCAGAGCATGCATAAACAGAGTTGTAGCTGCTATCCCCCCTGTTCCTCCCAGCTATTGCTCCCCATTTCGTTCCAGGTCAGCCTTGATGTTACATTTTTTCACTGTTAGAGAGGATGTCTCTGTGAGAAGGTAAACAAGGGAGAGACAAACATCACAAGGAATTTTGGGGTGGTTTTTTGGTAATCCCTATCTCGGGATGTGTTTGTGTTTTCTCACTCAGTTTGAGCAGTGGTGTCTCAATACAGTGCCCTAGGATGCTCAACATGCCTATTGTATTATACTTAGTGCACCTTACAGTCCAAGAAGAGTTGCTGACTAGAGTTGGACTGACTGCTGAGAATGGTATTGCATATGACACCTGTGGAAGTCCGGCTGTTCTGTTTTGTTGTTGATATTATTGCATTTTTTTAGCAATGATTCCAAGCAGAAATGTCTTGAAAGCAGGTTGTGCGAGAATTCCTGAGGGCTCAAAGCACTTTGTTACTCAGTTTGGCATACCTTCCTGGTTAATGGCCTCTTAGATTTTAGTGAGTTGTGCTAATTGCTTTATTTGGCTCATGATCAGTTTTGTGAAGGGTTCTGTGAGGAACTAACATGCGACTTGAAATCTAAAAATGCTCATTAGGGATAAAGTGACTTCTGTCAAAAGAAGGGAAGGGAGTAAATATGGCCAAGATGCTAGTACTTAAGCTAACTAGATAGTCAGGTCAGAAGGTGAAACAGTAAATCAGGCTGACATTAAGCAAGGGCTGTAGCAATACAGAATAACAAAGGCAGCTAGGTATGTCTGTAGCAGTGACTCTTCTGCCAGGTTGATCACTTTATCCTCTCCTGAAATTTATAATGATCTAAAAGTTTTGGATCCTGTTCCTGAAGTGAGGGCCATGCATAAAGCCTGGTACTCCAACTTAAACTTATAGGGTAGGCTAATGTATTGTAGAACTGCCTGATATCAGGGATCCTTTTAGTGCAACAAACATACTGTAGAAACGAAAAATGTAAATACCAACTATTCTTGCCATACAGTATTTGCACGCTAAGTAACAGGAAGCAAAGGCCTGACCAACCTTCTCTCCCTGAGTACCAACAGAGAATTTATTTATTGTCTTGCCATTTCTCCTTTTCTTTGCATGAAAATGTTGACGTTTCAAAAATGTTTGGTTTTAATTAGAAACAAAAATACTGTATTTGTCTCTGTAAATTTTCATTTCTTCAGAAACAGAAGCTATGCTTCAAAAACAAGGAACTGGATGCTTTATTTTTTAATTTGGAGGAAGCCAACTCTGCCTATGATCAAGACAGCCTGGAGACACAAGTGTGCAAGGAGCCAGGCAGCTGCCTGGCAAGCACACTGGCATGAATGTGGCTGGACTGGTCATTGAGGCAGCCTGTGTGGCTGCCTGATTCCACTTCAAACACAAATGAAATACTAGTAGAATTGGCAAGTTCTTGCAAAGCACTTGGATTCTATGAAATCAAAGCTTTTGGATGGAGAACTGTTACAGCTGAAATTGATGCAGCTTACTGTAAAAATAAGCTATCTGCCTGAACAGATAGTTAAAATGACATTTTAGTTTCAGGATTATTTCTGTCTTTTAGTATTTTAGATAAGGTTGGGGAGTGTATAGAAAGAATAAGCAGAAATAGAAAACAAGATTAAAGTACATGGTAGGACAAGTGTGATGGAAAAAGCAGGTATGAGTGATGAAGGAGCCCTAGCAAGAGGAAAGCTTCAGGCTTTTGCAGTCTGACCGCTCTTGCTGTTTAGAGCTGCACCTGCCAGTATGGGGAGATGATCCTGAACAGTTGCAGAACTCTTAAGAGCTCCAGGCCAGAGGGTAAGGTGGGAAAGGTTGGAGAGAAGGGTTTGGGGAAGTGCTGGATCATGTTGTTAATAAGCAGGGAAAGGGGGTGAAGGATTTTTGTAGGTCAGCAGTTCTGCACAGGGGATGTAACTTTTGTACAAAATCCCAGTTGTTGCTCGCTGCTTCTGCTGCTGTTGACGAGGTTGCTGAGTAGTGTTTTAAAGCTGCCCTTTTCTCATGAGCTATATGTGTGTAGGAACTCATGGATCTGAGAAGTGGGGCATGAGCTGTATTAATCTGTGCTCATCTAGAGTGAAACTCTTCCTGCAGTAGCTGACTGGCTGTGCTCTTGCTGACAATCTCTTGTTTATTGAAGAGGATCAAAATTGCAGCCAAGCAGGTTACTTCTGTAGGTGATTAATCACAAGTGGACATGATTCAAAAGAGAAGGCCAAGCTGTGGAACTAGACCACTGCAGATTACAAGGCATGTATTTATCTAGCACCATTTAAAAAGCCTAATAGTTTTATTTTTCTTCTGCTGAGCCCACCTGGCTTGTGTTCATCCAGCTCTGGAAGTATTTACAGCTGCAAGTTAGACTGAGGCAAATGCCCATGCCTTTATGACAAGAAGTTTTGTTAGTAGATGTTTAGTGTCTCTAGTTCTGGGTGTGCAGACTTGTACATCTGAGGTCTAACTATCAGAACTGTTCCCTTACACTTCTGCAGATCTGGTTGGGGTGTCTCGAATGACTAATGCTTGTTGAGGTTCCTGCCGTGTGTGTTCATTCTTGAACAATTAAATTAATGTTACTTGCTCAGACTAAAGCCTACTCCATAATGTCAGTGAAATCATTGTTGGGACACAGATTAACTTCCCCTAACTCTGTCAGATTCTTGGAGGACATTGTTGAACACTGGACATACTGGACAGTTTGATTAGGTGCATTCATCCACAGCTGAGTGTTTGGTCACCAGTTCTGAAGCTTAGTCCCTAATCGCCCGACTGGAACATATCTAGGTATTTGCAGAGGGCTTCTTAGGGATTTATTTCATTCTGCAAGGTGTAAGGAACCTCACTTAAATCTACAAGCACTTAAGCAGGGGAAAACAGAACTTTTTTTTTTTTTAAACTCTACTTCATATTGCCTTCTGTATTGTAAGAATGAGGTGAAGCAGCATATTGTAGTCTATATGTGAAAACACTAGGTTACTGTTACTTTTTTTAAAAGAACTCCAGATATTACACCAATCCTTTGATTATGTGTTGGTGTTTTTCATAAACTGGCTAAGAGAGCAAAAAGGATCTCCAAACTGTCATGTTGGGTCGTCCTAATCTTATTTTAATCTCATTCCTACAGTTTAGGAGCAGAACACGTTGTGCAAAATGGATGTGACAATGTGGAATATGGATTTAGAAGATACAAAGGTACTTTACAAAGTAAAGAAAAAAGTAATAATGAAATAATTTTGAAAGAAGCTGTTTGGAATTAAAGCAATCTTTACCTTTTAATGGGTAATCATTCTTGACATCAGTAACAGTATATAACCAAAAAACCACTACCTCCCTCGGGGACAGAGGTAAATTTGGATTTAAAGAAGGTGCAGCAAATATGTTGTACTTTAAGGAAAGGCAATTACTCTGGATCAGGTAGAATACAAGTAAAAGGGTTTTGGCAACGTAAGCAGCAGAATTGTGCATACAATCAATATAGGCAAGGTTATTACTTTTTATTAGGCGCGGCGGGTGGAATATAGAAAGAAGCTTGTGAGCAGCATGCCCTGGAAACTGTCCTGGGCACAGTGCTACCCAGTGATCAGGAGAGGGCGGCAGAGAAACAGAAGTGCTATGTGCAATTCTTGTAAAGGCTTCGAAACACCACTTAAAATTTAAGAGGAGCGAGAGCACATCGGAGCTCTCTGAAGCCAAATCCCCTCCAAAAAGGCAGCTTCATCAGTCTTTAAAAAAGGTCCACAGCACTTTAAAAATGTCAAATTCCTGTGGCAGCCCAGAAGACGTGGTGAAGCAGCGAGGCAGAGATGGCAAGATGAGAAGGGAGGACGTGGATGATTCGCAACCTGAGGGGAAGAGGTTGAAGCTGGGGAATGAAGAGGGAAACATTGGGAAGGACAGAGGAGCAGCAGCAGCAGCAGCAGAAGAAATAATGCCTTGTTTAGGCAGAGAAGAGCCCGTGCCCGAAGGAGGTGGTGAAGGCAAAAGTGTAAGTGAGGATCTTTAGTGGCTCTGAGCTGGCAAAGGGGGGAGGGCTGTGAGGTTACCTTTTAAATTATTTGTCACCCTGAAGTTGGTAATTGAGCATCAAGTACTGTAGCACAAATGCGATCAAGTGTCCTGTCTCACGGAGATTATAAGAATCTTACTCTTTAGTTTCTTATCTTGGCTACATGCTTGTAAGTGCAGGAGTGTGTATTTTAATCTGGCTCTCACCGTTAGCTGCTTGCAAAATGTGTATGTCAGAGAAGTGATTTTTTGGGGGGTGGGTGAGGGGAGAATGAATATGAACTGCTAAAGCTTGTTTTTTAGCTCCCTATACCTACTTAGAAATTGGGTAGCCGTGGTACATTGAATTGGGCATTTGGGTTGTTTATCAGTCTGTCCATTCGGATGTTCAACTGCATTTATGTTGTGGAATACTCTTTTACAGCTGGGGGTGAGGGCAGACCCTCCAGGGGAAGAGAAGAGTTGGTAGCTAGAGATGTCATCTGGTGAGAGAGCAAATGTCATCTGTTGAGATTTTGCAAAAAAGAGCTGCTGAACAGTTGTCTGTATAAATATCACTGTTACCAGATCTTTATATGAGGTTAACTTTGTCAGTGCTTTCTGACTGGTTATTTAGCTCAGCTGCTGTGCCTGTCAGCAGGTTTCTGAGGCATAGCAGAAAACTGGTGGGGAGGGGGGACAAACATGGGTTCACAGCCAGCTGAGGCTTTCCTCATGGTGCAATTTGGGCCAGGTACTTTTCCTGGACACATACTAGCTGCTCCCTCAGTCAGAAGCGGAGGGGTGGTGGTAGGAGCAATGTCTTGCCTGTAGATGTTTCCTATTTAAGTCATCATACAGTGAGAGTATAGCTTCGAGTAGTCACTTAACAGCTGCTGGAAATTTTAGTGTACAGGTTTGATCCAGAAGTTTTCTGGATAATTCCCCCCCCCCCTCCCCACCCCACTCCTGGGATCGATGTCCTGAATTAAGATATTTCTTTTCAAATCAGGAGTCAAGTAGATGCTCCATATTTTGGTAGGATTTACTTTTTTAAATAATTGGAAAGGTAGTTTACTCAGTTCGTTCTGTCAGAAAGGCCATCTCTAAATGCAACAGTTTTCCTGACTCTCAAAAGTATTTAAAATGTGTCTAGAGTGTCAGCTTATACAAGCAAAAGTCTCCTTTATCAGTCCATGTAACTGCATATAGTTGCACTTAGGTATAAGTCTACATTTGAGGTTTCCAATGCTTGTGAAGGCATGCTCTTTTTAATTCTCAGATATCAAAGTAGCGCTTTTGTTCTGATACCAGTTCTGGTAGAGATATTGATTTTTTTTTCCAAAGATATACAATATACAGGCAAGTTAGTTGGTCAAATCATAACCCTTGGTTTTATATGTGTTTTTCTTGAAAGTAAAGGCTTTAAATCCATTCCACTTAATGATAAATATCTAGAACTGAATACCACCATGGTTCAGGTAAACATCTTCTTGATAGTACATCTTACTATAATATTTAATTAGGAAGTTATTGAAAAATAAGCTTTAATTGAATAAGTTTACTTTGTCTTTTGAGGGATCAAGCTTAGAATGTAGAATGTATTAGAATGATGCGTACCTAAATCACTGGGCTCTGCCCCATTTGTGAGGCTTGGTTTACTCCCTTATTAATGTTCTACCACTACAGGAAAGTTCTGTGGTGATAAAGACCTGTCCTTTTTGTTTTTGTGGGGTTTTTTTTTGTCCTTTCAAGGACCTGTGTATATCGGCTCCAACACTGTATTCTGACTTTTCATCAAGGGGTTTCTAAAAATATTAACAAAGCAAATGTAATAACGAGCAATTCCTTCACTATTTGTCTCTCCCCAAAAACTATTCTTAAATAGTTTTTTGTAATAAATTAAACCCAGTTTGATTCAAAATTCATCAAAGCTCAGTGAAGCTATTCTTTCCACTCCAGTGAACTCTTGCTTGGGATGTTGCACTACATTTTGTATAAACTTCCAGTGGTTTTTTTTCCCCTTCCCATTTAAAGAAGTGTGTCTGAGTTGGAGACATTATTAGAAATAAATTGTGACATCTGAAATTCTGTTAACATAAAACTCTTTCTAAAAACAATCAAAACTTGTTCAACAATCACTGTGTCTGTCATCTTGTACAGAGCAAGCTGGTGGAAAAGGTGGACTGTGTGCCCTTAGGAAACACTGGAATGACTTCATTTCTGTGCTTAGAAGAATCTTTATTTTAATAGGCATAGTGGTATGGGTAATCAATGCATGCATTGGAAGAACAGTACCTAATAGTCCATTATGTCTTCTATTTTAAAGGACATTAAAAAAAGTTATAGGCTTTGACTCATTTTTGGACTAGTAATAAAAAAATCAGCACAGTACATGTGCTGTTTCTTTATTTATTCCACTGCTATTTGCATGATTCCACATCCATTCTTAGGTTTAGAAGAAAGAAATCTACATAGCTCATCTGCTCTAACTCATTACTCCACTTATGAAATCTTGTATTATGAGAGAATGCAAACACCATCTATATTTTATGCTTGTGAAATGATGCATAATACTTCTAGGCATTTACTTGGCATTGTGTATTTATAACAGTAGCTGCTCCTGTGCAGAAGTTGGTTGCAGAAGGACATTTCTGCCACTAGCTTCACTGGACAGAGCTGTTTTGTTTGCCATGGGAATGAAAGGCTGCATTTGCTGAGAACTAGTTTGCAGTGATATCTGGAATGATTCCTTCACTTAGTACTTGTAGCTAGTTTAATGTAGTTACTGGGGGTAAAACTGTAATTGTTAATTTAGACATCTATTAAAATAATTTACTTCTTGCCTTCTCTTATTACTTTCATTTATAGTGAAGAAACTGCTAAGAGTAAGTGTGAATCACAGGGTCTAAGGCCATGTAATTTTTTCCTCTAATGTTTCTTTTTGGCATAGCATTGAATGAATTATTTGGATCAAATGAAATGGAATGCAATCTTTGTAGTAAGGTTCAACTTAAAAATTTCTCATTTGATACAGATGGTGGAGAATTAGCATTTGGAAGAGCTGGTGAGTCACCCCTTTTCGTCAAAAGTTTGGGTAAAAGTATTTAACCAGGGTCTCTGTAGAATTCAATCTACCTCTTGTATGCCTGGAGGATGAGCATAACTGTCAGGTGCAAGATGTCCTATGGTTGATTGTCACCCTACCCATGCTCTAGCACATACTGGAAATTATTAATTTAGCGTAAAATAGTATTTACTGAAATAGAAAACATGGGAAGAAGTAAGCACACAAGTAATATTTTTTTTTTCTAGGCTGATTGACCTGTTCTTCCCCTGACTAACTTATACAAGTTATGAGTTACAATCATTAAAAGTGTGTATCCTTGTAATCCATGTATCCTTGTTCTTAAAGGATACAGTCTTGTTTGGTCTCTCTTTAACCAACTATTAGTCCATATGGACTGGTGAAGGTTGTTTGGATTTTGGTGCAAAGGTATTTCTGTGTTCATAATGCCTGCTTATTACAAACCAAACTTTTTTTTCCCCTAAACATTTGTGCAAAATTTATAGAACAGGATCAAATTCCTGGGTTTGGTTTGACTTCTCTAATGTTCATATAGCATCCAGCAGTCTTAAAGTTGTGTTTTCATCTGTAATGTTATATGTGCAGGAATGTGTAGGAGAGAGCTTGAACTTTTATCCCTTTAAACAACTTTTCTGAAAGACTTAATGCATTTGGGAATTAAAGCACTGTTTCAGACTTTTACAAAAAATGCCTTTGCCTTTGTGAAGACTTGGAAAAGAGGAAAGTGTAGAAGTACAGTGAAGAAAAATTGCAATTTTTCATTGTTAACATCAAAAGTAATGTCTATTGCAGTTTTGGGACTGTCATATTGTTGTAAAGAAAATCTGAGAAAAGTATATGAAACTTGTTCTTTAATACTTTTGTAGGAAAAGAAAATGGTTTGTGCTGATCAATTCTGCACATGACAAATCTAGTCTTCTAAGTCTCAGATGTTAATAGATATTTTAAATATAGTTTAAATACAGTTTAGATGGGAAGATGTGGCATGCTATACGATGTCTTCATCTTTGCATACAGAACGATATAAGGAGGCATTGAATACGAGAATGGTGTTAATCTAGACAAATGAAATGCACATTTATTATGTTTTATGTTTAGCTCAGGTTATATGAAAAGCAGTTTTTGGCTCAATAACTCAAGTCGTTTTCATGAATTGTATGGTCAGTATAGAGTCAAGCCTAAGAAGTGGATCTGAAGTCTGACAGTTTGACATTTCTGTGCATTGCTGTGCAACTTTACACTGTGTTAATGCAGTTTCTCATACAGATTTTTTTGTTTTAGAAAGTTTACTTGCTCCTTAGAGTTGGTTTATTAAGTGTACATGGTTTTGTGCTCTTGATAGTATTTATGAATATTACTTTGAAGGGGAATCGTGTTTAGAGAGGGAGAACCTGAGATGGTGTGTCCGTACTGGATTGAGAGTCCAATTTAAGGTGCTGATTTTTGACTTTCAGGGTCCTAAGCAGATTGAAGCACTTTACTGTCAAGGCTACGGTTTAGGTGTATTTTTCCCCTCCTCCTTATAATATTGTTTAAATCTATTGAGATCCTTTTGTCTTCAGAAGTTATGGAAGGGAATGGACATCCTCTAGGAGGACACCATAGATTTGAAACATTTTCAATAGCATGACATTTGTAACACGTTGTGTAAAGCAGTCTATGTCTGCCATTCCTCTCTCATCTATTTTTGGGTCTGGTTACCTAATTTTGAGGATAACTTAAGGATTTAGTCTTTTGACTTGTTAGGCAGACTGTGAGATATGCTGGAATTAATGTTTCCATTGTTTTGATTTGGAACACAATCAAATTCTGTGATCCAGGACAGGGGCATAATTATTTGTCTTTAGAAATAAAAACAGGAGATAATAATTCTTTAGCAGTGAGTGGTGGTATTGATATAAGCTGCTGGCATTACTTCCACAGGACTATTTGCTACTTCCACAGGACTATTTGCTAAATGCTGGTAAGGGAGCCTTTTGTAGAAAGGTGTGGATAAATGATCTTCAAAAATTGGTTTGGACTTGATTCCAAGTCCAAGAACAAGTTGATGGAAGATGTTCTCCCTGAAACTGATTCATCCTCCTGTTAACCTTCTGCTGGTTAATGCCCATGCTGGTAAACAGTGTCACTGTGACTCAAGTCATAGGAATAACTGCAATAAGGAATTGACTAAGACAACTAAAGGCAGCAGAAGTAGACCCTTGTGGATGACCTCATTTTAACATTTTTAATGTAGTTATTAGGATAGATCACTAGATGGCAGGGGGTAAGTGTACAAAACAAAAGACTTCATATGGACTGCCTGGTTTTGACACAGGGAAATTTCATTTTATTCAGTGAAACACTACCTATTTTTAACACACAATTGCAACCAAGAGTAGCATAAGCCCTTTGTATTTACCCATTGGAAGTTTAATTTCTATAAGGAACATTCATGGAACATTTCTGTCTCAATTTGAATAATCAATTACCTAATACAATAATTCTTGTAGAGTAACTGGAATATTAGTTTTGATTGAAATTACAACCATTACTATCTTCTGAAGTGCAAAATAAGACATTTCTGGTCTACAGAGTTGAATTAGTGGAGATACGAAATTAAAATATTTGTGCGTTGCTCTTATTTGATACTGTCTTTCTCCTTTTGTAACCCAAAGTAGGTTAGTGTGCATTGAATAATCTGGTCATTATGAAAAACATTTTTATTTCAAGTCTTTGATTTAGAAATTAATAAAGTTATTTACTTTCTGGGTGCTTTTTTTTTTTTGGTAATGCTTGCAGTCTTAGTCATTTGCACGGATTGAAACAATAGGGAACATGCCATAGAAGTTATGCAAAAATTGAAAATGGAAGGAGACTGGTGCTTCACCAGCTTTCCCTTTCCTGTGGAGTACTCAATGTTCAGACTCATTTGTGAGTGCATTATTACTAAAGAGTTCCCTATTTTGTTCCATTAAATTAGACTGTAGTATCTGATGCACTGCCACCCATGTAACTTCTCCCTAGAGAATGCACCTAATGTGTTCTAATGATTTGTCCACTGTGCAGTTCTTAAACAGCCTAAGGATTTATACATAGTCTTGTCTACACTAGAAAGGAACTATCCTTTAAATTAAGAATACAGAACATTTACTTTTGATAGTTGTCTTGTGTCCTGAACTCTTTCCTTCTGGCATCTTAAGCTAGTATTAAAATGGACTTAACTTTTTCAACAGTTGTGAAGCAAGCTGATTACTAACAGGAATCTTCTAATTGCTTCGTGTAGGAAAATACAACAGTTGAGTAACTTAACCTAATGTCATTGACTGTAAGTGGTAGATAATGAAGTAATTCTCAATTAGTTGTACTGAGATTTAATTAATAAAGGTCCATCTAAGACTCACAAATCAATAAGAAGTGGCAGGAGAGGACATGTTGGTAGCTGCAGTCCTTGGAAAGGATACTTTCATTCTAGTCCTAAAAGCAAAACTTGTTTAAAGTGAAAAAGATTTCCTAAGCACAATAATTCTTATAAATCTATCTTTCTTTCATCTGCTCTTTTCTTTCTGCATGCTTACAATATAATGCATTTCAGCCATATTACACTAGCCATTACGTAGTGTTGTGTCTGGTGATAATGCTACAGAATGCTGATGTTTCTGTTCTGCTGTCTCAGGTGCTTGCAAGGAAATGTAGACTGTGTTGTGGATCGTTGTGCTTCAAATGTTGCTGTGTATTACAGATTGTTTAGGATCCCTAGGAAATAATACAACTCCAGTCCTTCACTTCATAAAATAAATTATTCTTTAACTAGTTGGTAACTGGACAGACAAGTCAAAAGGTGAAGGGAAAGAGAAGCACGTACTTGTCCAAGGCTATATAGAAAGTAATCTGAAATGCTCTAGCTGCTCAGGTTCCAGGCCTCAGCTGTTAAGACCAGTGACCCCCAACCTGTGACTCAGAGATAATGTCTGAAACATTTAGTTATTCTTCATCGCTATAAGAAAAGTAAAGGCTGCTAAAGGAGAACAAGGTTGAGCATCTGTGGTGTATTACTTGCTCAGTGTTGTTGCCTGAAGGCTAGCAAGAACTGTGCAGGGTCATAATGGCCTTTAATAATTGAGCAGGGACACCATAGAATCAGCCATCACTGGGATAAACTTAAAGGGCTCTATGTTTTCCCAAGGTCATAATGACCTTGAATAGTTCAGCAAAGACAGCATAGGATCAGTGATTAATGGCATACACTTAAAGGGCTCTGTATTTCACAGCTCCTGTAATTATTTTGATGGTATTTGTTACCCTTGATAGTAAGGAAATAATGAAAAATTTTAAAGTTTTCACAAAGTTTCTATTATTAATGTCCAGGAATAGTGTGGTAAATTCCTGTTTTAGGGAAGCAGTATTGTCTATTCAGTCTCCTGGTTCTGAACTTAACGATAAGGGATTTTAGTAAGATGGTATTTGCAAGGTTTCTTTTAAGATGAGAATTTCAAATAATGTGTAAGCTCATAGCCATTTAAAATTATTATTTCTGCATTTGCTGTCAGTCAGAATGACTGCAGATGTTGGAAGGCTGTATAGACCATTGCTGCAAGATCTGAAGGTCAAAATTGTGATGTGTTGTCAAATACTACTCTGGTAATAATCTGTATTTTTTAAATGCTGGTTGCATCTTTCTTGTTGATATTCTTGTTGATACCTGAATCTGATTTAGTGCTTTCTATTGAACATTTGTTTCTTTTAACTGGGGCTTAGCCTTACTAGTGCAAACACCAAATAAATATGCATAGCCTTAAGTCAACTTGTGGCAGAGTAAAACTTGCACAAACAGCAAAGATTGAATTTCATCCAGTAAATTTGTACTAATCTATAGCATAGTGGATCAGAGTTGCCTTCTTCTGCCATCCTGTTTAGTGAGCACTAATTACACACTATGTGTGGCTCAAAAATAAAATTATTTTATATTTGTTATGCTAGTCCCCATGTTTCAATATCAAAAGTCACTACTCTATGACTGGCTGTGATAGGCCAGCCCTGTTCAGAGTCCCAGCAAGAATAAGAGGTATTTGGCAGTTTCTGGTGAGGCAAGATAACTGTGTTTTTGTGGTTGATCATGACACAAAGTTGTGCTGGGGCTGAGTAAAGAATATACTTATAGGAAGAACAGCTGCAGCTGTACACTGACAGGCTTTTTGCTAGCACAGAATTAGAACGGTGGGGGAAGAAAGGTCTTAACTGAGGTACACTGGAGGAAGGGTGGGGAAAAAAGAGAGAGGGGCTGCATAGCCTTATCTTGCATTTAAATCCGTCAGTCTCACTTAAGTCTACATCCCAGTTCCACTTATACTGTGCAGGCTTTGGAAACCTTTTTATTTAATTACACATGTGCTTTAAAAAGGTATTTTTTTGGTATTGAATCGATATAATGTATATAAATTTCTGTCATAGTACAAATGTTTGTTTTACTAGTTGAGATGTACAGTGTATTCAACACATAATATTTTCAGTGAATGTTGTTTTCCAAAAACTGAAGACTAACCACAAAAAATATAAATGGATTTAGTATGTAAAAATCTGAACTGTCACCACACTGTGATTATGTTAGTTCCTTGAGCTGGGCCATAACTAAATGGAAAGTAAGCATTCTGATCAATAGTACACTGGTGAAGTAACCTCTGTTCTGAGATGCTGAGAGGTTTCTTCTTTACAATATGTATTTCAACTAAAAAACCTAATCTTTTCACTGTCTCCAGAGGGCAAAATCATTGACTGGTATGTTTAAAAACTGTCTGTGAATTAAAAGAGTCTATATAAAATGGTAAGGTGTTGCTTGAGCAATTACTCACTGTTTACTTAATTTAAAATAAATAATGACATTGTAGAAAGCTGTTGCATTAGATTTAAAAAAAAGACTGATTCATGGAATAGCAGCAGAACAAAATTTCTTCCTCTCACTACAGGTTGGTTTCCAAATCTTGCACGCACAATAGTTTTTGGTTATGTGACAATATTTTCTTCTATCTCTATATAAGTAGATGTTACACGAAGGCATGGTGCTCTTGGCTACTAACATATAGACCCTTCTTAGATTTCAAGGCTAGAATTGATTGTTAGACCCTGGTTTCTGTTAGAAGTTAGGACTAACTCCATAACTTCTGTTTGAGCTAGAACACATAATTTTTAAAAAACAACCATTTACAACCATTGTTGATTAAAGGCATCAGGTCATGGACAACTCATCAAACCCCTGGGTAAATTTCTTGCAGTAGCTAATTATTCTCACTGTAAAAAAAATATATATACTTTCCTGTAGTTGGAATTTACCCAACTGCACATGCCAGCCTGTATAGACTTGTTGCACCAGATCTTATTGACTCCCATGATGGGAATAAAGTCATTGCCTTCTCTTGGATAAACTAAGTAACTGTATCCATGTACTTTGTTTTCTATCTTGAAGGTCTGTGTTTCCCCATCTGAAATAATTAATCTCCATCCTCTCTGTCTCTTTGCAAGTTCAAGATTTTTGAAGCAAGCTGATTCTGCTAGATGGTCCCCTGTTAATATTAGAATGGTTTAGGTACTGCTCTGCCCTGGATTTCAGGTTCATTTACCAACATCTGCAAATGAGACAGTGAACTCGTTGGTATGTTGCTGCTGAGCAGAACTATACCCTCATCCTGCTTTCGTCACAAATGATTCTGTGTTTGCCCATATGGAAGTGCAGTTCTGTCAGACAAGCCCAGCGTTTATCACTGCTGTTTGATTTGTTTTAAGTTGTCTGAACATTACCAGTGACTTGATTTATACCTACCCACTTCCCTCAATTCATTGAAAAAAAATCACTGAATAATATTAATGGAAGAACAGATCTTTGTGGGACATAACTGTAGAGGCATCTTAATTGGAATGACCCTGCTCCTTTTTTTTTTTTCTATGTGATTGGTTTTGATTAATTTTAAAGTGTCCTGTGTAGCTGCACAGTTAAACCAATCTGGATATGTATGTTAGTACTCCAGAGTGGTTGATGTATATTATAAATAATTATTTTTATAAATGGAACTCCAAAACTTCAATCAAAAATCACTTCAAGTTGGGCCATGCTTATTTTCCATAACCCACCATCAGTTGCCTGTAGTCATGCTGTTACATAGTCCTGAGCTGTATTCTAATGTCCCTAATTGTCCTAGATCAGTGCAACATTAGGCAGCCACTTCCTATCCTTCTAATATGCTGAATGGTGATTTTTTTTCAAAAAATATTTCATTATGTAATAGAACGAAGAAGTCTAAACTGAATTTATATGTTGTTGTTATCTGACAGATTAATTTTGCCCCAAAGATTACTTTCCAAGATCCTTAATCTTCCTAGTGGATGGGTCAGTTTGGACAAAAGGCCAAATATATTTGTGACATGAACTACTGTTTGGTGTCTCAGGACTTGATGTCTATAACCTCTATATAAGGTAGCTGCTAAAGCGGTTCTCTTGGGGATATGTGCAGTTGTGGATTGTTCTTAGCAGGGAAGATTTTAACAAAACCAAACTAAATGAACAAAACCCAGAGGAAAACCAACTGTGTGGCTGAAATAAATTATGGGCCAACGTGGCCTTCAACTTCTTGGTCGCTGTAGTGGGATTGTGTGATGCTGCTGGAAGGTGATCAGCTTGTTATGTATTTCACAGAAAAGCCTGAGTGACCTGTTTACTGAAGATACATAACTGATGTGTAAATCTCAGATAAAAGAAGTCTCACCTCCAGAGGTAGTTGGAATCGTCACTGGATGCTCTGAACAAGCAAAGGGAAAGCAGCGAGGGACCGTCAGCAAACAGAAGACTTGAGTTCACTTGGGAGCTGTATATACAAGTTTGACTATTGATACCTTTTAAGAGGATGAAGTACAATGTTATTAGAGAGTGGTGGCAGTTTGGCCATGAGGCCTAGCAACTTCTTAGTTTTCTCCTGTGCCATAATAATGTTCTCTTTAGTGGTGCTTGTGCAACATACAGTATTGCCTCTGCTGAAACAGACTGAGCTATACTATAACATTAAAGGTTCACACACGCTGGGAGGTTCATTTTGTGGAACAGCTATTGCACAAGGTTAGGGAAGTAGGATGCCTGGCAATGCTGAGAGGACAGATGCATGGTTTCGTTTGGTGTTTTCTTTTTCACTAGGGAAAAACCATAATCCCATAGAGCAATATCTTTGCTCAAACCACCTAGTAAAGAAAAAATAAAAATATACAGCAATTAAGGGTATTTCATACCAATTGCTCTGTTTTCTCAGTATATGGCAGTTTTCACTGGAATTCCACATATGCAAATGATAGCATCCTATTATCTGTTTACTTTCTTAAAGCTTGTTTTCATAAAATGAGCATTTACTTAAATTGCTAAAGTAGATTTTTTTATATACCAGCTGCATAATTGCTAAACATGTTGCTCTTAAATCTGTTTGCTAAAGGAAGGGGGCTTTTTCATGTGCTAATCCTCAGCCCTTCATATGGAGGTTCTAAAAAAGTAGCTGTTACAGGTTAGTAAATTAGTATTGACTTTTGAACACCATACCAACTCACAGAGGCTGCAGAATTAAATTAGTTACGTATGTATTATGTGATTGTGCAAAGGTGTGTACATCCTTGTTGCTACTTTAGTCTTGCATCAGTTTTCGTAATTGCCAGGAACATTTTTCTTTTGCTAAGGCCAAAGTCCAAAATACCCTACTTCATTAATGCATAATTTTAGCATGCTGATTTAAGGAATCCTGGAAATGAAATGTGCATATTTGTCCTATAAACAAAAGCTTTCAGCCTTTTAAATTACTGACCCTACTCCTTGGGCTAAGAAATTGTTGTCTGAAGAAAATGATGACTTTCAAGGTGTAAGGTCTGTTTCCTGTCATCTCAAGAATGTGCATGTTGTCTACCAGACTTTGAAAATTCACTAATCTTTTCTTGCTGCTCCTATTCAGTTTGAACTTCTAAAATTGACTCTGTATGCTCTTCCACTGGGAGCAGAAGAGTGGACACTTCTGGGGATGTAGAGCATGGTTCCTGCTGGCAGATGGTAGAGAGACCATTTATCATAAGTCCATTGCAGGATACATTGCTAGCACAGAATTCATTTAGTCAGCAATACGACCAAGAAAATTTTCAAAGAAGTGGATGTTTGGGTAAGCCTTATTGTGAATCTTAAGTCAGTGAGGTTTGCTGTCTGGTAATAGCAGCTGTCTCATCATTGAAGCTGGCAGAATTCAGTATCTAGACAATTCTCCTCACGAAAACAAGCAATCACGTAAACATGCACTTACTGTATAGCACCTTTTAGCCAAGTAATTCCAAAGGCTTCTTTCTAGTGTGAAGTGCTTCAAGTGTCAAAAAAGTGTCCAACAGCTTGTTTCAAAGAAACTAACTGAATAGCTTGATTAACTATTAAGTAGATATTCTTTATTGGCAGCGCTGGGTGCATGGGGGATCGCTCCACCTATCGTGCACACCATTGGGCCTAATTGTGCAAGTTAAGTACATGTTCTACATACATATTCATTAGTTTTCCAAGAAATGTTATACATATTCATTAGTTTTCCAGGAAACTACTAGCATATGCAAATGTCCCTTACACAGGTGCATTGAAGGTCTCTGGTGGTCTTCAGGAGTCCTCTGGTGGTTTTCCATAGTCTTCCTCACTTGTCTGCTACTTGACCCTCCTCAGGTGATTCTGTGCAGTATGGTCCTTTACATGTTTTGATACATCTTATCCTAAAGAATGCATGTTAGTCCCTAAAAAAATGCTTGTTAGTGCTCCTATTATCTAAGTTTTCATTAGTGATGTAAAACCATATGGCTAGTTTAAGCTAAATTATCTACAAGGATGAGAACAAAGGCAGGACTTCTTATCTTTTCCGACCCTATCTATTCAAGCATGGCCTCTGCTTGTGCCTTCTCAACAAGTTGGTAAATTCATCAAACATTTAATTAAATTTTGTGATTGCTCATGGCTCCCTCTTGCTCATCATTCCCAAGTACAAGTCTCTGACAGGCTTAATCCTTGACAAACACCAGTCCTTGGTATGTAAAGTTACAGAGAGATAATCAAGACGAGCTAGATCATTAAGCAATGAGCAGTTCATTCTCTATATCAAGCTTCAAGTGTCAAAAACTTCAAGTTTCATTTGTAATAACAAATTATATGAAATAATCTGAACAGTCTTCCTTATGAAGACATTTTATTGTTTACAGAGACTTTAAAGGGGATTTGGAGGCAGGCTGATGGAATTTCATCGCTTTCACCTAGCAAAGAAATTGTATTTTAGTGAAGTAAAGCCTCTCGGTTGAAGAGATGAAGTTGGCTGGTGGGGGAACACAGATAGAATGTAAGGGAATAATGTAATGGAATGTAAGTGGAACCAATCTGCTTTTCTCAAAGGTGTCAAGAAGAGAGGGAACTAACACAAGGAGTTGTCATGAAGCTCCCAAGATGTTTCACTGTTCTTGAGGCTTCTTCCACAAAATCTAAAGGTACTGTTTGTGCTCCCTTTGAAACCAAAGAAATCAGTCACTGAAGTCATAGCAACAGAGGATGAGACCTGTTAAGAGTGTGTCTCGCTGGAGCTGGATGTCAGGTTCTGTTTAAACAGCTTTGCTTTGTCTTTGACAATGTTCAAATTATTTGGTACTTATCACGGTGTTTAACCTCTGATGTTTGTTGTGTCTACAGCTTTGTGGTCTTACCTTGTTGGCATTGGATGCTGTTCTGTATGTGGATGGCAGAAAATCCATTTTTGGATTTCCCAAGATACATTTTTCCTTAGAAAACCAAGGAAAAGAATGCAGCTGTGTATATGACTAATGTTTTGTTTTCTCCCTTTGCATGGTAATTTTCCTCCTACATCTTTAACTTAGAAAGAAGTTAACATTTCCTTGCTTTTAGCTGTACTGATACTGGTTCACTCAAGGGTCCACCGACTCCAAAAGTGGCTTTCTTAGCACAATTTACCAAGAATTAGTTGTATCACATAAAGCAAGTAGTTAAAATTCTCATATTCTAGGATTAGCCAGTTTATAAATGGCAACAATAACACCCTAACATGCACGTCTCCAATTAGGTTCAACTAAAACTTAATTAAAGTTTTAAAAGCATCATGAGTTTCTCTGATGAAAGGTCTTATGTAAATTTGGGAAGTGTGTTTATTATCCCTGATAATAAAAGCCCAGTTTCTTCTGAAGGGCTTATATGTTAAGCTACAGCTAGAAGGTGACTTGGGGTCATATTCAATATAATCTTTGTCTGCATTCAGTGCCATGAAGCCCTCCAAAGGCCAGGCAGACTCCCCCACCTTCAAAATTAATTTTTCAATAAGACTGCAGCAGAGTTTGATTTGCAAACACAGTAACTAATTTCCTTCAGTTTAGGCCTAAGGGAGATGGCTGCTTTCTGTGTAACACTTACTAGACATATTCTGACTTCACTTAAACTGAAGAAGATGGTGAAAACTCCATAGATGACATTGGGATCCTCCTAAATCTCCCAAGACCTGAGCCAGAATCTGGTTTTTATGTATGCTACAAACTTAAAGTTTAAGCCCTCTAAGACTAGAGTAAAAATGCACTTGTATTAAAAGAGCCTTGATACCTCCTGCAGAACTGACACGAACATTTCATTAAACAAATTGTGATGTTTGTGGTTTTTTTGTTCTTTATAGTATGGGGCATTTGCATGAAAATGGGATCTTGAAGAGTTCATCTGTTCCTGCTGCTCATGCCTCACCTGAAGGCACAATCTTTGCTCTGATTTGCAATTAGTTACTGTGTAAATGATTGCAGTGTCAGAGTTGGTATTATGCTTTTGGGTGGAGAGGGAGCAGCAGGAGTTGATGAATACTTAAAACCACCCAAGTTTTATGCAAAGATCTTTGCAAAATTACACACACCGGGGGAAAGATGAAATGGAGAAGCCACAAAGAGTGAGTAGAATGGTCTTTAAAACAGTTTTAAATATTTCCATCCCTGACCTGTCTCTCATGAAGCCAGTGTCAAATTAGGAACTGATTGCAGCTGTGCTGGAGCAGGAACAAAATTTAATGGAACCTACAGGGAGATGTCAACAGCTGTTCTCAGACTTTTTTTATTTCATTAGGGTATCTGTGGTAGGAGCAGGATTTCTGTTACCTGAGGGAGGAAATCTTCACTTCAGGGTATGAATCATGAGTTTGTTCCATCATAGGAATGGTGGCTTGAGCCAGGCACCAAACCCACCTCTCAAATAGGGAGCAAGACAGATCTGCATTAACGTTGTTTAAAATCCTAGAAACCTATTATTTTGGTGAGAAAGCAAAACAGATCTGAATTGAAGCAACTGCATGTTCTTGGAAACTGATGTAACTAACGTATGTGGCTTTGTCAGGGAGAGCAACTGGCCCCTTGGTTCTAGCTCTGTCAAACTGGAAAGATGTAGCAGGTTGTTCTGATAAAGTGTGGACCTGAAATCCTCTTCTGAGACTGAGAAGAAAGAGCTAAACTGCCTTTGCAGTACTCTAAAAGGCATCCCTCCTTTAACATAACTAGTTTTCTTAACGTGCTTAGTTTTTATACATCCTAGCTGTTAGAAGATCAGGTGTGTGAGTTACACAGGTGTTCTAAGAATGTCTTTGGGAAAGTTACCAATGGGCAGTCTTGCATGTTATATTTGGTACCAAATACAGGCACAGAATTTTGAGTGTGTATGGAAGGTGGTGTTAAAGAGGGAATATAACTTTCAGGTAAAAGTACTTGTTTAACTTTGTTGCACTTCATTCCCAAATTCAGTTTTGAAGCCAGTGAGTTTTTTCTGTGGATTCCTTCAGTTTACAGATTGGGAGCAGGGTTGGGGGGGGATTCCTTCACAATTTTCATGGAGATGAAACAGCCAACATAAAGCCATGTCCTTCCCTCACTGTAGCATGTCAGGTGCCTTGTAGAATATGGTCAGAAGCTATACAGCATAAGAAGTGACCTGAAGCAGGATGAAGAGATGTTTCCAAGTAAACATTTCCCAACAAGTGCAAAAGATAGGTAGGATGAACAAGTTGTTCCCTGGAAAATTTATCTAGTTGTAACAATAACTTGGAGTGCTGCAGGTGACTGAGTTATTATTGCTGACTTTGATATCCGTCTGTGTGTGTAAGCTCTACTTACATGACAGGCTTTTGTTGCAAATGAGCTTTATTGTTTTGGAGGGGGAAAGTAAGTCTGTGTCCCAATATCTTATAATTACTGAATGAGATAATTAGAATTGGCTTTTTTTTTTTTTTTTTTTAAATATAGGTACTTCAGAAGGTCTCCTTGTTTTGTTCAGATTAAATTCTGGGTGCTGTTGGGGAGTACTGGCCCGAGAGGTTGACAGCAACACAAAATGATTTGCAAGAGCTGGTGAAAGATGTCGTACTGTGCATCTGCATAGATGGGTCATATCCCAAAATAACATGAGGAACTTTGAAGCCCAAAATGCTGAGCCCATTATCACATTGCCTTCAATTAGGGAACAAATCAATGTTTCAGCCTGGTTGTCCTTTTTGAAGTTGTTTTTAGAATCTTGGAATTTAGGAATCCCCTATGACCAGGTCTTATTTCCTGCTTCCCTCTTTTCAGCATTCCCCCTGCCCTTTTGTCTCTCTCTTTAGCAGGGCATATATGGTTTATAGTAGCCAGCACAGTTCTCCAGGGTTTTGGCTTTCACCTCTGAGACTTTGGTAGCTGGAGGAAAAAGCTTTTGATTTGCCTACCTCAATGGCCTATTCATCTGCAAGATGTGTATGTTTTCATCTCCTCGAGCGATTAAGGAGGCTGAATTTGGAGCTTGCTTTTATATTGTCAGTGTCAGTTTGCTTGCTTCTACTTTGTTTTATTTTCATAAATACTAGATAGCCATTTTACCTTTCCCTTGTAAATGCTGAAAATGCAGTGGGAAAGCAGTACTACATACTCTGAAGAATAAAGAAATTTAAAAATCATGAAGCTGTTATTCCTATCATTTATCATGTTCTTCGAACAACATGTTTTGTGGGGGGAAAAAACCCATAGTTTCTGTAGGAATAATGGCACTTGTATCTGTGGGAACTGAACTGCCAAATGTCACCTTAAGCGTTATAAAAAATGCCAACAGCTTAAAATTAAGAAATGCAAGAAATTATACAATTAGTATGAGATAATTGTGTGTGTATATATATATGGGAAACTCTCTAAATCTTTTAACAAATATGTAGGATTTATCATAAAGCTACTCTTGGATTACCAACTCCAAGTATTCTATTGTAAGTAAAGCTCTCTTTTTCAAATCATGAATCTGCCTTCAATCATGATATTTTAAAAGTAGTAATTTTAGATTCAGTTTTTCTGTTACCTTCTACATTTTAAGCTGTTTGGGTGATATTTTAGTGACAGATTTATCTGTAAGACTGCAAACAGGAATGTAAGCCGCTACACAAAAATGTAAATTAAAAGCTGAATTTTTAGTAAAGCTGAGTTTCTGAAATAATTCCATCACTTCAGCAGTTTGGAATTTCAAGAATAAACCAAAATGTTAATGAGAGTCTTGATTTAAAAACTGGAAATTTAGAAGCATTGATACTTGCTCAAAAGAAAATTCTTTTAAATCAATGGAAGTTTTAAACGGATTGCCAGATCAAGCTTTACTGTGAGAAATGACTTTGTGTATCCTCTTCATTAATAACCTTTTGAGTTCTGGCTTGCCAGGCAGATGAGCTCACAGTACTGTAGTCTCACCCTCTGTTTCAGCAAAATGCAGGATGCTCAGCTGCTGGCAGTGTGGATCATTTCGTTTCTTTCAGTAGTCTTCCATAGTAATTTTAGGAACTTGTGGAACATTTGAGGCAGGATGAATCAGAGCACTTTCTAGGAACTTGACTTCATTTCTCTTTTTGAGAAGGTACTGAGGACAAGTGCTAAAATATTACTGTCACTATTCTGAATGTTCTTTGAAGAGAAATTTTTGTTCTTACTGAGATTAAGATTGAATGACTGTTTTGCACAAGTTCATCATTATCTTCTTCCATTGTTCTTTATAAAAGATTTAGATAGTTTGAAAAGCCTGATTAAATACTTGGAACTGTTAGAGCAAGACAATCTTGACATAACTCATTCAACAGCAAATTACGGTTTTGTGCCTGATCTTGTAGATGGCACTCTACCTGTGTGCTATCATTAATGGGTTCCCTATGCGGAGGCCTCATCTTCATGAAAAAGCCTGCACCCACCTGTGAAGTGGTGAACCAGATGAAATCAGCATTTAAAAAAATAATTCACAGTAATAGCACTTTTTTTGAGGAACACAATAGTTAACTTCTTTATTTTTTTTTTTTTTTTAGAGGAATCTGCTACGTAATTGCAACACTTCCATTTATCAAAGGAAAAAAGCATGTGCTATACAAATTAAAATGAAATCCTTTGAAAAAAGCAATTCTGGAATAAAACACAGGTGGAAGCAGTTAAAAAAAAGTTGGGATAAATCAGCTAAAACCAAGAAAAAGAGCTCCTTAGGTCATGGTTGCCCATCTTCTTCAACCAAGCTGGTCACAGAGTCTGTTGTAGTGACAGGTGAAAGCTGTGTGCTGTGGTCTCTCTCCTGCAGCATGCCCGATGTAGGGTATGCAGTTGTTCTCTCCAGGGACCGTAGTGCTAATATGCTATTCTTTCAGAATAGTGCCTCACTTACAGAAAATGTCTTACCCCTGAAGGGGTAATTCTGAAAATTTATGTGCTTATGAAATACTAAATGCTAATATATTTTTTTTAAATGGCAAGTAATTTCTATAGTCGCTCCTGTTGTCACTAATTTCTGTGCATTGTCTGCTTCTGTGCTATTTACAGTAACAAAGACATTTCAAAGCTCTTTCTTGCTTTTGTTCTTCCACATGGTTGTGCAGCTTAATTTTGCTTTCTGTAACTAATGAGGGCTTATTTGTAAGGTCACGATGAGAAGGGGATACCCTTCTTCAAACAGAGGCTTTGATTTGGCCTGGGAAAGTGTTTGCACATGCTTTTCAGTACTCTGTAAGTCCTCTTAAATCAGTGGTACTGAAAACATACTTTAGAATAGGGTGGATGTAATCACATCCTTGAATTCAAGTGCCTGTTTCATTGCTTCGCTGAAGAGTAGAGAGAATCTTATGCACACTGCGACCAAATCAAATTTTTTCTCCTGGGGTCATGGGCATAGTGAAGAAAGTAATACAACAGTCTTAAACTGCAGCAGAGTGTTTCTAAGGAATCCTATCTTGGATCATATATCCATCTGCTTAGTGTACAGGAAAAATAATATCAAGAAGTTTTTGAATCTCTATGGTGGTAAACTTAAACAGGCTCTTGGTGAGGTAATTTCTGGGACTTCACTATTTAAAAAGTGACACAAATGCATCTAGCATTCAAACCATTGTAAAACTACTTACTGTGTTTTCTAAGTAGCTGCATTCTGCAACTTTTGGTCTTCATTTCAAAGTCCCTGCAGGTTTCTGCCCAGTGGGTTGATTTCTTTGTTAAAGTAGAGACAAAATAAACTGTCCTTTCACAGTGCTATCAAGAAATATCTCGTGTCTAAGACCATGACTGCTTCAGGTTTAGTGTTCATCTCCTAGCAGGTTAAAATTAATCTGTAGTTACTGAGTCAGTGAACAGGAGAGCATTTGGTTGTGTTAAAACTTAGTATTCACCTCATTTAGTCACCGAGTGTAATGTGATTGCACAGGTACAGGAATCACTGGATGATATATTAGATGATCGTAGCAATACCACCTGGTTTCATTATTTGGTGATCTATGAAGCTGCTTTATTACTCAAGTGTCTAACAATATGCAGATATGTGTATTAATCGTTTCTGTGTCATATTAAAATGCTAAATTTATAATTTTGCACTTTATAGAAACTGTAGAATCTAGTTCGCAAACTGCTGTTAGAAAACAAGACTGCAAATCAATTACTTCATGCTTGATGCTATTTGCATCGCTTTGCTTTGCTAAGATCCTTGTTCAGCAGACACTGTGAAAGTGAACAGGCTTGTGAGTTTGACCTATTATTCAGAGATAACTGCAGACTAATAACAACTTTGATCATTGAGAAATCTATTATTTTTTGAACCTCCAAGACAGCATAAATGGCCCAGTTTTATAAACTGAAATGTATAGGTTTATCAGATCTAACATTCAAGCCTTTCTTATCTCGAAAATTAAGGCCAATCCTACCTGCAGAAGGATGGGCATTTTCATCAAAAAACTACCCTTTGCTGTAGTTTACTGCCTAGGGAGGCAAAATGTAGAAGAGCTGATTTCTGGAAAGCAACTGCAACATTCTTAGCAGAAGTAATTTATCAAAATGCTGCTTTGAAAAATAGCATGCATTTAGTGGTACTGAAAATCCCTTGTAGTCTGTAAAAATAAAACAAAGATCAAATCTGATTTGGTTAGTGTGGTTCAAATGCTCTTTACAGATTCTCAAAGCACACTTCAGTTGCACAGGTATTCTGTCTTCCTTGAACGTTAAGATCATCCGCTGCTAAGTGGAAGGTAAATGGCCGCACTATTAGGCTAGAGTTGCCATATGGTAAGTCAGCTTTGCTTTTAGAATTTTTGTTTTTCAGTATGTATAGTTTTATCACAGAGTAATAATGCTTAGACATTTACTGTTTATTTTCTCAGGTTTAATATTGCAGCAGAAATCTTTAGCTGACATTCACCATGTTATTAAGCAAATGTTCCAGTATGAGGCATGATTTGTTTTTTCTTTGAGTGACAAGACCATACTTCCTTTTAAAACTCAGTGAAAATAAAACCTCTGGATTTAATATTCTTTGAGGTTTTTTTTTTCCCTGCTACTGCATAGGGAAGTCAGTTGAGGTCCTTGTTATTTAATATTCATTCAGGGTGGTATCTGAAAAATCCCCTCCTTAGAAATTAAATATGGCTCTCATATGATAACACTCACTTATCTAATGCAGAATCAGAAGTCAGTAGTGAGAATCCTGTTGCTTTTATACATCCATTATTGCTCATTTTGAGTAAAAGCTTAAAAAGTGTTCTTTCTCAGAACTGGGCTCTGCACTTCTCAATATAAGCATTTATTTGTATTGTAATTATTACTACTTCTTTGCAGTGATGTGAAGAGATCATGGTATAAACATGTCTTCATGGAGTTAAAGATTCTAGAATTTTTGTGTGGTATAAAACTGGGAACATCTGATCACTTAATGTTAGTTTCTGAATATCATAGGCCTTTAACTTGTACTCGCCTCTCCACTGAGTGTGGTAAGATGACTTTGACAGAAGTGTGTTCCTTCCAGTCTGAAGGCTCTCAGTGTTTATCTCTGTGTCAGGAAACTCAAACTGGATAGACAATCCCTTACTTTTTTGGGATGCTTTTCTCATGGTGAATCACCCTGACTATTCAAAAATATGCATATGATATGCATATGGGTTTTGTTTGGTTTTATTTCACTTTGGATTCTGGGTGTTGGTTCTTGTTTCATTTTTCTGTACAAAATTAGACAGGTCTTCAATGCCTAGTATTTTTTCAGTTATGAATCATTATAAATTATGACCAGGGTTGAATTTGTTGAATTTGGAGACTGAATTAAGAGTACTTTTAGGGCATGGGCCTACAGATATCTAAACAGAAGTAAGTGTAAATGTTTCCATAAAGGCTGGAAGAACCCGAATCCTACATTTCTAGTCTACTTAAGAACTGGAAAATGTTAAAGTACGTATGGAAATATATTTTCCTCATCATAAATCTTGCTTCGACTCATTGGTATGCAACTACCAAGTAATTAAATGTAATTGAAGTGCTATGCCAGAGGATGTGTGATCCAAAAGTAATTGCTACTCACATAATGCTCTGTAGTGTGATCTAGAAGCTGAACTTAATTGTGTATTTGACCTGCACAGAATGAATAGCAACTACCATCTTATTTCACTACACCTGCATTTTAAATGCTACTTAATTAGTCAATATAAAACTAACAATGAAGCAGCAATAGGCACTACTGGCTGTATATAAGTGAATGTTAAGTTGTATTGAATGTGCATCATACCAGCATACTATAGAGGCAAACCATTTTCTCATCTTGATTTATAACTAAGAGCATTCAGGGTTTCCATATGTTTTTTCAATGAGGTGAAACATCTCTGAATTTAGTTTTTCTGTGGAAATGCTGCTGGATCTCATGAAATAATCTTCTGTAAGTGAGGTGCTCTATATCCTCTGTGTACTTCTTGTAGTTTACACTTGTTAAAACTGTTTTGGACTAAGTTTTTTAATTCATTAAATCGGACATTCTTGCTTGTGCTGAATTTAAGCCTATACAAGTGGAAGAAAACTCCTGTTCTGCTACAATGAGTCCTAGACTGATTAGAAATAGAGAAAACTATCTTTGGCTATGTCTTCATCAGCAAATAGCAAGGCCCAGACAGAGTGGCTCTTTAGAGCAAAACTATTAGTGCTAATGACCCACTGATAGCACTGACTTCCTTTAGAAACACTGAAGCACTTGGGTACCTTTTGGAGTTGCATTCAACTTATGCCAAAGCCAGTGTTTTCCTTGGATGAAAATAGTCTTTCACTCTAAAGTATGGCAGGAGCAGGAGCTGCCTATAGTCATGATGCTCTTGGTAATGGGCTTGTATATGACAAAAGAAAAAAAAAAAGATGGTCAGGATCATTTGGCAGTCCATATCACAGAGCTGACAGCTTTCAAATCAGTAGCCTGTTTTCAGTTTTTAGCATGAGAAGGGGAGAGAACGAAAGTCTTTTGTCCAGATGAGGACTTGAGACAAAATAACGTTCTGAAGAGTTTTGCTGAAGCAGTCTTAGCCAGACAGAAATGGTTACTCACCTCATCACTGTCACCTAATCAGCATGCCATAGGCAAGGCTATGATTTGGGTGAGGAGGATATGAGTGAGCAACATCTCCTCTGGTTTAATCTGCACAGCTTTGCAGCAAAGAAAAGAGAAAGGAAAGGACATAGGGTGAAGAAACAAGATGTAGCGTGATTTTTCTCTTGCCTAATAGTGAGTAATGGGAATAGACAACAGACTTGAATTACAATCCATATTTCAAGAATATTTCATGAATTATTGCTTTAAGCAGTAACTACTTGTTTCTAGCATAGAGTGTGCTTTAACATGCCTGTTACATTTTGGAGATGGCCCCCTGCAACTTGTAAAAGGAATCCGAAGATACGGTGGCTTGAAAGGGATTTAATTACAAGGAGTCACAAATAGTTCATTGCCTCATGGAAATGAAAGGTGTAATTGCAAATCTAATCTGTTCATACCTGAAACTTCAGCAACATTAACATCTGGAATGGAAATTACATAAACTCTCTTTTCAAGGTAGTCTGGCTGATGCTTTTTTGCTTGATTGATACCTTCCTCTTGGCCACATATCTGGCACTGAGCAAATACTTATGATAGGGTTGAATTAGTTGAAATAATGATTGCTATGTTGTGTTGCTCTGAGAGGTTAGGTGGTTCTCATGATGACTCTTAAAAATATGTGGAAAGAGAAAATTCAAGTCTTGCTGTCAGAACTTTTTCCTAGCCTATAAATACTGGAACTTCAGCTGTATTGTAGTTGTAATCCAAATAACACTGCCAGAATTAGTATATCCAGAGGAAATAACATTTGTAGTTACAAATATATGTGAGAGGGTGGCTTTTGAATACAGTATGCTGAAAAGGGTGTGGATTTTACTTGGATCTATCATGATGATAAATTGCCTTTTAAAGAAAACTAATACTTCTTGTGTTGAAAAAGCATGCTTTAAAGTTTATTTTGCTATTTAAAGCATAATATTTTTTTCTATGTTGTTACATTTTCCTGCTGTGATTGTTTTAACTGTATTCTGCTGCTTCTCTTTCTTAAAATACACGGGCAGTACATCAATAAGATCTGTCAGCGTAAATCCTGTCTTAAAACAATTTTGGAGTGGTGATCAAAAGGGCTAGTGTATACTTCCAAGTCACTTTGGATCGAATATGCTAGAGTGTCTACTGATTTCTGAATGTCAAATTTGACACTAAAGTTAGATGGGAAATGGGTTTCTATTCTGGGGAAAAAAAAAAATATTTTTTTTTCCCTGAAGTCTGCTTGAACTTAAACTAAGGTGATGCCACTGATACTGTAGCCATGAAAATTGACTGAAGAATCCTTAGTTATTCTAATAGAAAACCCTCCAGCATGTGAAAGTATTCAGTGTCTGCTTCCACCTCAGTTCCCCCAAGTCTTCTGATTTAAGGCTGTAGAGGTGTTAGAGATCTGGGCTCGCTAGAATAAAGTTGTTAATAAATGCTAAGTTTCCAGATTTTTTGAAATATCATGGAATCTTATTTCCAGTATTCCTCCTAAATAGAAGCCAGACAGAGATAGGTGTGCTTCAGAGTAGTCAGTAACTTGAACTTGCATTTGAAGAGTAGAAAGTCCAAGTTTGGTATGTGCTTTATTTAATTTGTATCAGGCACTTGAACATATCTTTATGCCAAGCAATGCCACAAGTTAGCTATTGCAAGTCAATTCTTCTTTGTGCTGGAGTTGTCATGCATCTTATAAATAATTGAGCCTGTGGCAGGCTGGAAAAAGGTCTGAATCTGGCTCTCCCCCTATCCTGGACAAGGAAGAGTCACTGGAGTCTCTTGTTTAATCTTGAAATTCCATTTTCAGCCCAAGACACTGTTCTTAAGCAGCACTGCTTTGGCTTTCCTGTTGTAACTTGCTTGGTTTGAGCAATGTAATTAGCACAAGCTTGAACATTGTGATAATAGCTTGAGTTTATCACCTCCTAATTAGCTCAGTGAAGAGAGAGGTAGTGTTTGCCTCTGGCACTCTTGTTTTATTAAGATGTATTCAATAATGACCAAGCTAAAGGCTCAGAAAGCAGCATACCTGCATACTTGTCTAGAAGTCAAAACTGTCATAAGACTGGGCTTGCAAGATCAGAATTAATGTCCCTTTTAATTTTCCTAGTTGCAGCATGCTGCTTCTCATTATTCCTTCCCTCCTGAATTACAGTATCTGAAATTGCTTTTTGGTCCGCATGGTACTAGAAAAATTCAAGTAGAATGGAATCAAGGGGTAGGCGTGAAACACAAGCGCTGTGCTGTTACTTACCTTACCTTGTCACAGATAGCCTGTGTTGTCCTTGGTGGGTCATTTCTCTGGAAAAAGTCAAATTCATGCCTCAGGAAAAAAAAAAAAAAGACTAAAAGCGGAATGAAATGATGACTAAAGTGTCATGAATGACTACTGAAGATTTTAAGTTGTGCCTTTTTACTGAAGGGTGACAGTTGTCCATGTGGGAATTCTCAATTAGACATCCATGGATGAGGCTGATGGGAGCAAAAGCAGCATCTGCAGGGATATGTGATCCTGTACAGCATAATATTTTCATAAACTGCTATTTACACAATCTAAGGCAAATACTCATTATACTGAGAAAAGAGCGTATGAGAGTAGTGCTCTGTACATACCGCTCAAATGTAAAGGCTTGGAAATGTGTTTTTCTGCTTTTAGTTCAGTGGCAGGGAGGCTACAGACTCTCTCTGCTCCTCTTCTCCCCTTTGCTGTTATGGAGGCCAGCACTGATTTTTTTCTTTCCTATAGATCTCTACTTGCTGCTGCCCCTAAAGCTCATTTAAGCTTTTGAGAGAAGAGTGTTCCTACTTTCCACAGACACTTCTTGAAGAATGTGAGCTGTACTTATGTAGTTTTTTGTTAAAGAGGAGAAATTAAAGTACCTCACTTCCAAATCTGGGGTGGGGAAGCCCATGCGTCAAGTCTATGAACATTTGATAGTCACTCCTTGACCTTCTTTCTTTTGTTCCATAACCTGGAGCTTGCTTTGTTGTACATTTTGGAAGAAAAAGCAATGTGGAGTCAGCAAAGAATTTGGATGACCTTATGAACAAAGTTTATGAAATTCCGCAATGGAGAGGCACTGTAGTGGGATGAAACAAAAATGTCTATAGTGTAGCCACTAGAGTCCAGTTAATAGATCATGGTCAAGGACAGTGCAAGAGAATAGGGATGGTGTTACAGGCTGTGCCTTCCTTAAGGGAAGGGTTTTTCTTCCCGTGAGATTAATTTCTCTAAACCTCAATAACAGTTCAGTGGAAGACGGTTCCCTATTTCATGCTTCCCAGGTACTTAGTATGGTGTCATAGTGTAGAAGATACCAAAAAAATTTTAATTGGAAATTGCCCAAAAAGCTTTCAATAACATTTTTTTTCCTTTTTTTTCTTTTAGAAAATGCTGATGCTGAGAAAATAGGATGAACTTTTTTTGCCTTTTTGATAAATTCCTACCACCTTTTTTTCAGTGCTGTTTGCTACACATGGCAGCTGAAATCAAGCCTCTTTGTAGGGGATGACTCATTACTATAAAATTTGATTACATAATATTTGTAGTGAAAGTATTTTATGGGTCAGCAGGAAAAAGCCCAATTATTACAACCTTCTTGCCACAGAGCATGGGTGAGTTGCTATATTTCATCAGATACAGTATGACATAAGTAGTTGTAAGCCATCCAGTCATCTCCATAAATTAGACTCTCTATAAAAGGAATATTCAAAACTAGTATGTAGTTTTTTGTATTTGGTGAGGGGAGATAAAATAGTTGGTTTATAAGCCAACAGTTAACAGTGATGTATTTTGGTTTTCACTTATACATAATAAATACATAAAATCTAAATGATCCATAAACTTAAGCCATCTTTTCAAAAGTGATCTTGATATGTAAGGTTTTAAATCTCAGTGGAAGGTTGCTGGTTGTGTACTCCCAAGTCAATCTGCTCCAGATCTTCAAACATATTTGAGTGCCTTATTGCTGTTGACTGTAAGACAAGATTTTGATTTCTAACTAGGTAACAATCTTTCTATGAGGTTCTTACCTGAAGAAAAGAGAACTTAAAGTGTAGATTAAAAAGAAAAAAACCTTAGCCTATATGATGTAAAGAGTGACTTCCTAGTCATATTATTACTCAAGGCAGTCCCAGAGCCTTTGCAGTGTTAGAGTTTTATTGGATTCCATAGCTCAATAAAAATTGCTTTTTTCTACAGCCCTGGTGGAAGGGAATTTAAACACTAAGGTTTCAATAGATGTTACATAATTTTTTTCCTTTTTATACTTCCTCAGCACTACATCAACTTGGTGCCCTTCTGGAAAGAAAAGGGACAGAGTCCTTCTGCAGATGCCTTTGGAAAGTATGACAATGCACAAGGAGGGACTCAAACCACTGGAAAGCAAGCACTGGCTATTTCAATATTAACAAACAACCTTCTGTTAACAAATTACATTAATTCTGTCAGTGCAGGTAAATGTTTTAATTCTGTAAGCTTTTTTAGTGTGAAATAATTCACTGTTGTAAGGAAAGACTAAATAATTCAGCTGGATCTGGATATAACAAAACAGAAAAACTGACGAGTATCAACTCTTGTGACAATGTTTTCCTGGCTTACAAATGCAAAAATGCTTTCCTAGGACTTGTATTTAAGGAAACAGTTAAGCTCACTCTTAAATTTGAAGTATGATTTAAGATCTGCAAGCTTCAAACAGACCTAAGTCCCTGAGTGAGGGATGCTTTGTTAAATCAAAAAGCTAATCCTCCAGATGCTCCCACCCAGAATGTATCGATTTTGCTTTAAGAAGCTGCCATGCATTCCTGGGAAGAGGTCTTTGCTTATAAACCTTGATCAAAGGTATTCTCTGTGGTAGATGCAGTTTTTCCATCTAAATCATCAGATGAATTTATAATTTGTCTACACAGTAATGGAATGACTAAACAAAAAAAAAAGGCGTAAACAGTTAAAAGTTTTTTTCTTTCAGTGGATAAAATTTAGATAAGAAAGCAAAATAAAATAAAGGAACCAGAGAAAACATGCAGCTAATGGCTGAGTTATACATTGCAAACCGTCTAAACTGAATTCAGGATAAATACTTGCGTAAGACAAAGTATAAAACCTTTGTCATCATCAGTAGGCCACCACATTTAATGAAACTGAATTCCTGATTCTCTGGACCAACAGTGAGGTTGCAATTCAATTCAGTCATTTCTAAAAATGTTATTCGTAAGGTTTACCATATACCTGATAAGAAGGACCCTCAGTTGTAGGAGTGCACTTATTCAGAGACTGAAACAGGAAGGTTTGTACAACTTTAGGAACCATAAATCTCTGTTGCATATTCCTTCTCTTATTACAGAGGCGATAGCTAATACTATGTTGTAAAATTTGAAGAGGGAAAAGAAAAAGAATGATTTGTTTTTCTTTTCTTCTGTGCACTAGATCACTTATTTTGATCAAACCAGTAAAACCTTTTCAGAGAGTCATTTACAGTGTTTCTTTCAAGTGACATATCTTTAGCTCCTTTTTATATGTACCAGTCTGCTTTGTCAAGTCTGTAGTATTGCATTTATTGCTCAGATTTGAGTGCAAGCTATCTTTCTGAAAACAACTATGGAAAGAACAGTATAGAATATAATTGGAGAGAATCTGAAAAAGAAATGCTGAATATTTTGCCCAGTGCTATGCAGGCTTTTAGAACTGATCTAACACATATTTGTATCTTAAAGAAATACATAGCTACTAAAAGTTCTTGCACTTAAGAATGCTAAAGAATGACTATGGAGTAAAGGAGAAAGGCAAGACTGTATTAACATGCTCTGTGATTAAAACAAAAAAGTACTGGAAAACGAGAAGTCGAAGAACATATTTGGAATAATCATTGATGTGATTGGTATTTTATGGGAGGTGGTGCCTATGAATGGTTACCTGTTTAAAGGTTTCTGTCAATGTTGCTTGCAGGTTTTTTCTATCTTGATTTTTAAAGTTAAGTCCTCTTGACTATTTAGTTTTAGGGAAAATGTTACTATAGGTAAACTGCTGAAAAAAATATATGTTGTATTTGAATCGCAACCTGGGTTATTTGTCTTTTGTTAGATGTTTGAGATACAAGAATCTGTAAAACTAAAGAAAAAAATAACAATTCAGTTTCTTGACCCTTAAAGTTAGGGAAGTAAAAGGAAGCTATTGTTCTCATTTCTTCTGAACCCGTTTGCTGATTCCTTCAGGGATAAAAACATACAGCATTGCAAAAGGCTTTGCCAACAGATGCAGCAGATCACCTTTAACATATTTCCAATTTTTTTGGTCTAGATACTATTAGTAAGTTCTTTTTGATTTTCAACATAAGAGATGCCAAGAGGATACTATGATAAATGCTGCCCTAGCAATACTTTGTTATTGAGAAGACAACTGAAAACTTCTCAAGGATAACTCTGGTATATGAGAAGGCAGGTGAAATTTTAGCCTATCATCACAGCTGATTGTGAAGTTTTATTTCTATTCTGCCCATCGGCATCTGTGCTTTTGGATGGGAGATCCAAAATCTCTTACCTCCTAGGCTACCGTCTCTGCTTTTCAAGCTTTAAAAAAGATGCGGCTTATATGGTTGGCCAAAATTGCAATATTAACAAGGGAGGGTGAAGGAAAATTCCAGTACAAATGACAGTTACTGCTGTCACTTAGGGTTTGAAGTTGTTACACTCGGGTATGGAGAGTAGCAGATGCTCCTGTTACCTTGAAGTGTCTAGTCTATTTCTAAGCCTTATGATTTAAAACTAGTGTCATCTGTTTCTTAGCCCTACAGTCTTAATTTGATACCAGGCACATTTTCAACCAATCTGAGTGAACATGAAAATATGAAGGCAAAAATAGTGTCTTAGGGGAGATTTTCTATTTGTAGAAGTAATTTCCATCGACAGTGTGTGAGCCTTCAGAGTAAAAAGAACAGAAGATGGGGAGTGGGTGATTTTTTTTCGTACTTTCCTAATTTGTTTACCATAGACAGGACAAAATGAGCAACTTTTTTAGGGGGAGATTCTGTTCTGGGGAAAGGAAGGAAAGTGTGTATATATAGGGCCTTTAACTCAAAGGTAACCAGACTGGTGGAGTTTGTTTTTAATATTATCATAATGAGATGCCATTGCAACTGCCCTCTTATTAAACATTTTGCTCCATACTGCAGTGAACATGGTTCTTGAACTGATTCTGTTATGGGACACTAAAAGACGTGAATAAAACAGAAGTGCCAGTAAAGTTGCAAAGTACTGCTGATTGAGAATTTGGCTGTCCTGAGAAGTGTCTGATGTTGCAGTGGGAACTCTTTATTAAAACTTATGATCTTTACTGTTTTAACACAACTGCTCCATTCATCTGGAAGTAGTAAGTAATGCTGGAATTCAAGTCTGTGGGTTGGTGCTCTTTTGAGCCTTTAATAGTTCTCTAACATTGTGTAAGTGACAAGAATAGTTACCAGTAGACTGATGACCTACGAGAGCCAGCAACCAAGATGATTTCAGGAATCTGCACCAGAGAAACCAGACATCCACAATAATTTTAGAGAACTTTACTTACAATCTTGGCCATGCAATGAGCAAATAAAACCCCAGAGTTTAGTACAGTACAGAAGAAATATATATTTCGTTACAGAACTTCTGAATTCACTGATAAGTAACTTTGGGAGATGGATGTCTTATATTTAAACGTTAAGGTACTTCCTTTAAAGCTCCCTAGCAGGTTACTGACTTTCCAGTGAAGACAGAGAGTTCAACTTTGAGTTTCAAAGACAATCTCAGTGCATTTACAGATGGAAACCTTTTGTGTGAAGATAAGCTTCATGTGAAAAGGACACCATCTTGGAGTGGTACACTATTTTCGTAACTTATGACTAGTAAGTAATGTTAGTTTATCTGAGGGAAGTGAATATATCTGTTTTGTTGGAAAATCACTTCTATCTCACCTCAGTTGCTTTAACCTATGATGATTTCCCAAGGCTGTGTTTCCTGTGCAATATAGACAGCTGAAAAAAAAATCATACTACAGTCTGTAGCTGTTACCAGTTTCTGTAAACTTAGATTCAAATTGATGTTTGCCAGATTGTATAGCACCCTAAGGCTTGTTAGGTAAAATAAGGCTGTTTCCAGCCTAATGGGGGCTCTCTGACTCCACTGTTCAATGCACAGGCAAAGGATGTCCAGGAATTTATTGTAGCTATAACTTTAGTATTATTTACATCGATTAGTGCATGTTGGACAGGCAGCACAGTCATGCAAAGACTTGAAGGTGGTAAATGAGGTTCCAACCCTGCTATCGATAACAGGTGGGCTGTGCTTCTGTATCATCATGATGCCATTTAATCATAATGATATAGCCATTGATCATTTGAACTATTGGGCTCTTCTAGAGAAAAATGTAACAAGTTGTTTAAGCAGGCTGAGATTTACTGGCTAAGAAATTCCTAATTTTGAATGTCCTAATTTAAAGATTATTAGGCATTTAGTACGATACTAACAGAAATCAGTGAATGCAGGTCCCTGTACTGGGAGCACTGTAGCCTCCAGAGCATGTTCAGTTACTTGTCCAAACAAAGTTCATTGACCAGATTGTTTGCAGAAGGAAACAGCTTACCAGGGCCTACATCTGTTTTGAGAGTGCTGTAAAGATCATTGCATTAGCAGTTTTCTATGCTGGCTTTTGTGGTTTAAAACAAACCCTAATCCCAACACAGGTTGCCATTCTCTGTGGTTAGTGCTTAAATATTTACACCTGAAAGAATAAATAGACCATATATGTAATTAGCAATATTCAAACTTTAATAAGTTGTGCCACTTAAGATATTTAGAAAACATGCTTAAATCCTGATGTTGTCAATGTGCTGTAGTTTCCTAAATAAGGATTGTATGTTGAAATTGGGAACAAAGTAAAGAAATGTGCTCTAATACATTAATCTTACCGTAACGTTTCATGGTTTTGTGCATTTGGAACACTATATCTAATGGTTCAGTTACTAGGTCACATATAGCTGCTGGTATTTTTGTCTCCAGAGGCTGCTTTCTGAGCCTCAGCCTCAAAACACACCAGAAGGTACTGGGAAACACTGGAACATATACAGTGGTACAACTGTTAAGTCTCCTGTTAGTGAAGTCTCCCTTAGTAACTTACATTCTTTGAGAAAGCAGGCACATCTGTTCAAAACCTTGTGCTGTGAGAGCATATTTGTTGGGATTTTTTCCCCCCATGTCTGCATTTTCTCCTTATTAATTTATTTAGTTCCCTTAAATTTATGTAATTACTGTCTTTTATTAGAATTACAGATGCCAGAGAAATATAAAAAACTCTTAGCAAATCTGGTCCATATTCCTGCTGGAGTGCTCCCTTTTGTACATTTACAGTGTAAAGCTTAAATTTCTATCTTAGGCTTCTAAGGCTAAATTATCAGCCAGTAGAAGCTCACATGACTACCCCTGCCTTGTCCCACTTCTTTCTTTACTCTTCTACAAAGCAGAGTCACAGTCCTAAGATCATTTTCGCAACAGAATTGAAGGCTTTTAGACAGGCAGTAATCAAAGTATGTAGGCTACAGGATAACGTCAGACAACAGGAAGTCAGGAGTTGTCCTATTGTTAGCGTTTCGGTTAGCTCAGCTAGCAGTCTTACCTGAGATGTCTGAATCTGAGGCTGAGAAGTGAAAATCTTCTAACAACAGGCTCTTGTGTTTTGAATTGTAGCTCTCCTTTCTTCTGAGTCAGCTAGAAATGGGCCCCTCACTACAGGAAAGACATTGAGGTGTTGGAGCGTGTCCAGAGAAGGGCAACCAAGTTGGTGAGGGGCCTGGAGCACAAGTCTTATGAGGAGCGGCTGAGGGAGCTGGGGCTGTTTAGTCTGGAGAAGAAGAGGCTGAGGGGAGACCTTATCGCTGCCTACAACTACCGAAGCAGAGTTGTGGTGAGGTGGGTGCTGGTCTCTTTTGTAGGGTGGCTGGTGATAGGACGAGAGGAAATGGCCTCAAGTTGCAGCAAGGGAGGTTTAGGTTGGATATTAGGAAAAATTTGTTTACTGAGAGGGTTGTAAGACATTGGAATGGGCTGCCCAGGGAAGCGGTTGAGTCACCATCCCTGGAGGGATTCAAAAAGCATGTAGACAAGGTACTCCAGAACATGGCTTAGTGGGCATGGTTGATGGTTGGACTCGATGATCTTGAAGGTCTTTTCCAACCTAAATGATTCTATGATTCTAAATAACACAGGAAAAAAAATATGTCTGCAGTTTTTTCTGCCTTCTGATTCTGGCTCCTCTGGAATCAGTAAATGCAAAGACACTAGGAAACGAAAAATAAGGAAAGGACAGTTTGCCCTGTTCTTTATTTCTAAATAAAATAGGGATTGTATCACTTCTGGGAGTGTAAAGGAGACCAGATATCTATATGTGATGATTTCCAAATGTAATTCAGTTATTCCAGCTGTTCCTATGTAAGCCAAATGTTGTGAATACTGTAGGCTGAAAGAGGGCAAAGGCAAAAGTCCTTCCATATCTTCTGCTGCTAGCAGGTAGCAGGTGTGTACAAGGAGAATTATAGTAAATGCTAACAAATCAGAGTGTCTTCCAGCTGCTTTCCTTCACAGGTCTGGTACTACTGCAACTTGGTTAGCTCCATAGAGGTATGCCATTACTGTTGAGACTATTGTTTCTTCACATTCTACTATGTGTGTATCTTCTGATTCTTTAAATATAATTTCCATGTTAGATTTCCAGAACTCTTAATTCCTAATGCTTTTCATTCATGTTAAATTGCCACTGAGCCTGCAGCACTTAAATCCAATGTTTTGTGCAGTTAACATCTGAACGTGAGTCCTAAAGCATTTCAGAGTTCACTATATTTAGGATGGGATTGCCTGTAAGTTATTAGAAACTTATATCCCGATTATCTATTCAGTGTATTTTCTATTTCCTAGTGGTTTTTCATCTGTGCTTTTGTAGCAAACTTTAGAGGAAAAATAGATTAATCTTTGAAACATGCTCTTCATGTTCTTTGGCTCCGAAAGTCAAAGAAATCTCACTGGATTGTCCCACTCATTTTATTTATGTCTTTATTTATACTTTAAAAATATCTTTCCATCTTCTAGATATACTAACAGCTTCTGGGTTGTCATCCTTGACTGCCCTGTGATTTGAAACCATTTCCAATAGCTGCTATTCTTCTGTTTACTATCTTTCCTTTCAATTGAAACTCTCAGCTACTACAACTCAAATATTTGTATAGGAAGAAATGTCCACACACTCAAGTTATATTTTCCAAAGTAATAATGCAAAATTGCGTGCTGGCCATTAGCAAGGGAGGATAAGAAAAGTACCAAAGATCTTTGCCTGACTCTTCTCTGACTGCTGTTTGTATCTGGCAAACTGCAGATGGTTGTCTGCTGGTGGATAAATGAGAAAGCTCTTTCTTTGCTGGGGCAGATACATCTGCTGTGCTTCACATAGGGGAAAAAGTACTTGCAGTGTGAAGAATATTTTCTGCTCTGTGGACTAGCCACAGTGTGCAGTGAGAAATGGATTTCTTCTACAGGCTCGTGTCATGCCAAAAAAGCCTCTGTAATGGTGGGTGAAGCAATGGGTTTTCACAAGCCAAACCTGCTATGCATCCGTTCAGAGGTTTGCTAGCAGAGAGAGCTGGGGGAGATTGTTTGGCCTTGCAGCTGCCCCTTCCTCCATAGTTCTGCCTCTGGGCATCTTAATTTAGCCTTTGGATTTCACATTTCTTGCATGAATACGTGCTGCTTGCCTGCTTCCACTACCTCTGCCAACTTTTCTGCTCTACTTCAGACATTGTTTCTTCCTCCAACCACATGCCTCCCTGTTTGTCTGGAGTTGAGCTAAGCTGCCCCAATGGGCATAAAGAAGTTGCGGAGTTTTTCTGAGCTGAATGCAGACTGTAGCTCCATTGATACCTGTAGGGATTAAGCTCTCACTAATGAAGAGATTGGATGATGACTGGATTAGTGGACTTGAAGTATTCTTATGTTCTGTACAGTCATACAGAGGAAAGACACTGAAATGTTTTCTTAAACATGAGCATTCCAATATAGGCCTGCCATGCCACTTATTTTTTTTTAAACCCTGTTTTTGTTCTTGGAAAATGAACCAGTGTTGACAAATGGCATCAACCCATGTCAGTAACTCCAGTTCTTTTCAAATACTGTTTTTCCAAGGAAATTGCATCTTTCTCTTGCAGAACAAACCTCAGTGTAAATTGTGCCTTTTTGCATTTAGGAGAAAGTAAATCAATGACAAGTAGTTGTTCAAAGAAATCATACAAATCATTCCTTTAGAAACTGCTGTTTTCAGGTCAGAAGTTAAACCATCTCATTCCACCTCCACTATATGAAATTATCCACAAGAAACATGCCCCAAACAATGAGCGAATGCATCTATCTGTATCGGAGTTAAGAGTGGGGAAAAAAGTGCTCTCAAAGGCTGAAAAGTACAAAGCAAATGTATGTTACAAATTGGCTTGGCTCAATGTACTCAGCAAAATTTTGCCTTGTTATCAACATGCTTTATTTGATATGCAGAACTACCGCTTGCTTTTTTGACACATAAACCTACTAAATGTCATTTAAAGATCTCATTTTATAATACAAAGCAAGACTTTTCATTGTCAGTCTTTTCAGATGCCTTTCATTTTAGTATTTAGATGCTTTTAGATTTATAAAGAAATATATTTATTGGGGTATATTCTCATAGGGTGTTTACAAATTTGTGTTTAACTGTTAACACTGTCAAGAGTAATTCACATAGATTAATGGAGAATAGTGGCCCTTGGTGTATGAAGATGTCTAAACCTGTCTTTTCCAAAATTACATTTCTATATGTTGTTTTTGAGAAAGAAATATTTTTAATAAATTGACAGAATAAATGAGTGTTTATCCAGGAAAACTCCTCTAGTAGGTAATTAAACTGGTCAAAACTGTTAACTTACAGAAATGCACAGCTTAATTCTTCTGAAGAAGACATAGCGCTTTCTGGTGTGTAGACAGGAGTTGAGGGGAACATCAGAGGTGTTCAGTCCCTGATAACTGTGAGTTTGCACTATCATCTCATTTATAAATGAAATAATATCCCTGAAAGCTTTTCCAGCATGCCAAAACTATGGCAAGTTTTAACTCAGTTACTGAAGTGCTACCAGTGTTGCAGTCGCAGAGTGCCGTATTTCACAAGCAGGTTGCACAGGGCTTTCTTAGGGATTGTCTTTTAGGTTCAGCTTTGTCCTGTCTCCAGTTTGCTAGCAGTTCTGATTAAATTGGCTCTAATTAGTCCAGGTAATTTTGGCTGTCAGCTCCAGGCTTCTATCAGTCAGCTCTGCATGTTTTCCTAAATGATTACAAGTGTAAGAGCCTAGTTTTGTTCCCCATCAAAATATCTTATTTTCAGCATCTGTGTATTGTTTACCGTGGACTAGAGGCTTGTATATGTGGGGACTTCATTTGTGATAGCTCTTGAAGAACTTATATGTCAGGCATCTTATTCAGCAAAGATACTGCCTTGTTTTAGATCATCTAATTACACTTTAGAGTAGGTACTTTTATTCTGAATGATAGCATTTGCTGGAAAAATGTCAAGTATAGTTATTCGTACTTAACATAAGTCTGGTTTCTCTCTCCTGTTTGACAGGTTCTCTGTAATCCCACTGGGTAAGATAGAAGTAGTGTGAGATGGATACTTGCAGTGTTTTGAGGAAGAAGAAAAAATATTCATCAAATTGGGGCTCAGTCCTGCAATCTTTGCTAAGACGAGTGATCTTATTGAAGCCACTTGTTGTTAAGGGCCTAGGATTAGGCTTTGAATGCTGTAGCCTTCAGATAATAAATGAAGGAGGTTTTTGTTTAAAAAACTAACCAAACAAAAAAAACCCAACCCCACATTCAGAACAAAGGGGAAATTAAATAGGGAACTGTTTCCTTTTGTAGTACCCCAGATTTGTATTATTTCAGCTGACGCCTTGTCGTGGTTTAACCCCAGCCAGCAACTAAGCACCACGCAGCCGCTCACTCACTCCCCCCACCCAGTGGGATGGGGGAAAGAATTGGAAGGAAAAAGGTAAAACTCATGGGTTGAGATAAGAATAGTTTAACAGAACAGGAAGGAAGAAACTAATAATGGTAATAGTAACAATAATAAAATGACAATACTAATGAAGGGGTTGGAATATACAAAACAAGTGATGCACAATGCAATTGCTCACCACTCGCTGACCCATGCCCAGTTAGTTCTCAAGCAGTGATCCACCCCTGCTGGCCAACTCCCCCCCAGTTTATATACTGGGCATGACGTCCCATGGTATGGAATACCCCTTTGGCCAGTTTGGGTCAGGTGTCCTGGCTCTGTCCTGTGCCAACTTCTCGTGCCCCTCCAGCTTTCTCGCTGGCTGGGCATGAGAAGCTGAAAAATCCTTGACTTAGTCTAAACACTACTTAGCAACAACTGGAAACATCGGTGTGCTACATTCTCATACTGAACCCCAAAACATAACACTATACCAGCTACGAGGAAGAAAATTAACTCTATCCCAGCTGAAACCAGGACATGCCTGCACAACACTAATTGGCAAAATTACACCTACTGGTGTATAGATGAGTGTAGTTCAGATGTGAGCCATTAGAGATGTGTAGCAATATAGATCAAAGGCTTTTCTTTAAAGTTTCTTTCATCATGCACATCAGTAAGTCAACATTACCTGCAACTCTGAAAACACTGGCAAAAAGAGTAGTAAGATTGAGTCAGCAGGGTCTCTAAGGATATGTCTGTCCAGTGAAATGAGTCAGTGGGTTCTTTGCTCTAGCGCTTGTCTAAGCTCTTAAGTTCCTTAGTTACAGTGCACTGACAAGGGGGAGGTATTTGTGGGGGACCTGAAAACATTAATGCAGAAAGAGCTGTGAGCTAGCTAGCTTTGTCTCAGCCTTGGTCACAGCACAGTGTGACTCTGTCACAACTTGGAATCACCTACAATTCAAATCCGCACAGTGTGACTCTACCTTTTGTCCCTGGAACAGGATAGATGAAACTTTGCTTTGCATGGTTTATGTGTGCTTTAACTCTCCGGAGAGCAGAGGAGAGGGGAATGGTGGCAACTGAAGGAAAAAGGAAAGTATAGCAATACAGGTTGTTCCAGCACTGTTGAAAGCAAAAACCTATATAGTGTATGTCAATATGAACAGTGTTTTACTAGGAGACAAAACTCAGGCAGGTTTTTTGAGGGGTGGAGGATGGGCATGGCTGTGATGTAAGGTCAGAGGTCAGGGGCTTACACTGGTCAGACATGAGTTCTACTTTGCTTTTTCTAGAACTTTTTTTGCTATGTTTTTTGTAGGTATTTGCATGTCATTAATTTTACTTGCTGAAAAACCTGCTGGAAGGCAGTGATCAAGACTGGCTAGAATCACACTGATGTCAAATCATGGTAATCATGTTGAAGTCAATAGTTCAGCAGCAGGTACACGTGCTGCAAAGCAGGACTCCTGTGTGTGTGTGGCTGACTTGCTGTGTAAGCTCATCCAGCTGCTAAATGGGGACAAATGTTTTGTCCCTTTCTAGGAGATTAATAATGCTACTAATGTGCTTCCATATCTCTGGCTAGAAGGTGCTACAGAAGTGCTAAGTTTAGTTTACTTCCAAGCTGGCCTCAGCTGAGCAAATGGTAGTACCTTTGCTGAATTGGAAGGAACTTAACGGATACACTCAGCCATTACAATAAATCTGGCTTTAGTTCATACTAATGGAATAAAAGTTCTGTGGTCTCCTGAGGGAGAATGCTGGTCCAGTGTTGAGTTACTCTGTTCAAATTTATTTTAATATAAACAAACAAACAAAACCCCACAATGGCTTAAGTTTGTATCAGTAGGCTTTAGGGCAGATAAAGTCTCAACAATGTAACATCAAGTTTTTGCCGAGAGACTATTGTTTATCCTTTTGCATAAATTCTTACCATACTGTCTGGGTAATATGACTGATTCAGATCAAATTTATACTGGTGAGTGATTCGGTAGTGCACAGAACTGGCATTTGTTATTGTGGGATCATTGCCTCAGTATGTGGTTATGATAATTGATGCCTATTTTAATTTTTGCCCTGTTGGCCTTGTCTTGACTTTTACTGATGCTCATGGAATGATGAAGCCTATGTGGAACTATATAAAACCTTGACATCTAGGATTTGGAAAGATTAGAAATACCTTATGTTAGTTTATCTGTGGGAAGGAAGAGAGCGCAGACAGAAAAACCCCAGGGCTTGAGTATGACATTAAGATGTAGAAAAAAAGCAATTTTACTGAGTGTTGCAAAAGTTGAGAGAAACGGATATCAAAACCAACATTGGATGAAAAAAGAGTTTGGCAGTCCTTTCAGTGTCAGTATTGCTTTAAAATGAGATTTGCAAATCTATATTTAATTAGTTATTATACTGTGTGCTAAATAAACACTAATTATTAAACATGGAATTTATTGAAGTATAATAGATGTATCTAAAACTCTAATTTACTTAGCCTGAGTAAACAAGTTTTAAATGATCAATATAACTTCCTATAGAAGAGCTACTGTTGCAACTAATATATGCCAGCATTCAGAAGCCATCATTGTCTTACTGTTTTCTAATACGATTTTTCTTAACAAAATGCACCTCAGCATTACGTGTTTGTATATGTGATTCATTGTAAGATCAGGGTTATCTTCTATTTGTAGAACACATATACCTTATAGACTTGTTTAGTTGCCTTTGAACTCTTGAATGCAGCAAGTGAACCCATAGCTGATAAATTCAGGATTTCTTTAATTGAGCAACTTGCTTAAAAATTCGCGTTAGTAAGGGACGTGGCAACACTGCAGGCTGAAACTTGAAAACAGCAATAATTTCCTGTCCTTTGCTTCCTCTCCCATCTCTCCTGGCACGTAGACACACACAAATACACAATATGATGTAGTTCTGACCCAAATGCTGCATATTTCAATGTTGCTGGCTTTTTTGTTTTAACTGTCTCCAGAATTAAAGGTCAGTCTGTGATCCAATAAAATGCACTTTTAGCTTTCACGATTTTGAGAAAACTAATGCTGTTTAAGTGAACTTTTAAAGTCAATGCCCAAATCTGACTTGAAAACTACAGCTAAACTAAATATGCCCAAATAGCTGTATTTCTCTCCTAGCCAATTTGTGTTGCAAAGGCCTGTTTTGAGTATGACCCTTCAGAAAAATGTATTGACTTAGAAGGTGGTGTATCTTACTGATGGGGAATGGAAGCTGCTGTTGGAGTTGGGAGCCTCTACTGGTAGGTCCTTATTCAGCTTTCTTTATACATACTTAAATCCTTCACAGAATATAATATGATCTATTTAGTGTCTGAAAAGGATCACAAATAAAAGTCTGGGAGAACACATCTAACGTATCGGGATCTTTATAGGAGCACTTTCTAGCATGTGCTGTTGTATGTGGGCATCCATTCATTTTTACCAGAGTATCTAAGAGGTGTACGCTGGAGATATGAGTTCTGGTAAAAGGGAAATTCTAGGCGATTTTTTGGAAGAGCTCTCAAACAGTCCCTGGCAGTCTTTTATCTTGGGTATATAAAAAAGTCATCAATAATTACTAGGTTATATTTGGAAAATTCGATGTCTGATGTAAGCAGGAGACTTGGCAAGGAAGAAAAGAGTTTGTATTCTGCCCAGAATAAATATAGCACTTCTAAGTGCTTTGCTGCTTCTCTTTGCAGTAGAGCTTTTTGTCTTTTAATGCTGCTTTTAGCAGGTTTGAAGATACTCTCCTTTCAAGCTTTTTTTCACCCCTGTTTCTCACTAGGCTCTCAGAGTTGCTTCTTTTGTTTAGTTTGAGTGTGATTTTATTATTTCCTGAAATGAGGCAGCCCTCTGAATTAGTCAAGAGCCAAAATACCATGGAAGTGCCTGTAAATGATCTTGTAAATAAGAGGTAAGTTACCTGACTGCTTAACTAAATGCTTTACTGAGTTGGGACCAAATGATGGTAGTGAACTATAACTAAGTGGATTTGAAGTGACTTACATTTGACTGTTACTTTCTTTTCTGGGATGTTCAGGTCATGAACAAGTTTTTTTTATGCAGATCTTTTGACCTGCTCAGTCTCAAGCATTACGGACTGATGTTTTTCATGCTCACTTCTGCTGCTTCAGTGTTTGCCTCATCTTCTTGTGTCCAAACATCCCAAATGCATTATTTTAACAGATCTCACTGAACATTGATATTAAGAATATAAACTCCATCTTACCTACTCTTCCTTTAGGCCAAAGGATATGGGGTCAGAGCTGATACACTTTTTAGGAGGTTGAGGCAAATTTGGCCATTAATTCTTCATCCTGCTCTTGGCTTTAGGCTTTGCCTTGTTCTAATATCCTGTTCATTCCTTTAAGACTTGGTGTCTTTAGTTCGACACATGACTTTTGCTAGCCGAAGTAGCTTCTTAGTCTGTCTGGAAGACAGATGGACAATTAGCATTTTAAGGAAAAGGAAAGCACAGCTTTTGAAACTGTAATCTACTTTACCTCTAGGTCAACACAGAGACAGCTATTGTCTCGAAAGGGACCCATGTCAAATCAAGGAGATCAATTAGAGTAACCATTGCTATATTTTTCTGTCGGCAAAATAATTTCATTATTCTTTCCGTCTTTGTGTGAGCCAAGGTGTGGTGTTGCTCAAGAAAGGAGGCTAGCAGAAAGGTTTTTGGAGAGCAGACACTTTTCTATAAATCCTACATATACAATCACTCAGAAAAAAAGCACTTGGGACTTGAAGGGAAAGGTGGGAAATGTAAAACAAGGAAGAAGAGGTGGTGGTGTGAAGGCAGAGTTATCTCACCTACTCTGAAGAGTGCAAGTTCTGCTTGTAAGGGACACTGGAAAGTATATTATAAACAAACAAAAAAGCCAAACCAAAACCACATAAATCAAACCAAGTCAGAACTGAATCTTAGGAAATAACTGTTTATGGCAATTTAGAAGGGCGAAGAGTCTGCCCTAAGTGTGATGGCAGAGGGCTGTGCTTCAAAGAAGTGACATCATAGTGACAAGGTCTTGAAGAGTTTCTTGTGATACATGGAGAATGGTATAGGTGTCAAAATAAATATCTTCTATGACATTAAATAGTACTTAAGATCTGAGGAATGGTCTCGATAGCTGTGGGTAAGAGACTTTAGGAGACCCTACTCATACTCTCAGCTATCAGAAGATCTCAATAAATCAGCTGGCTTTTCTGTGTCTTGATTTTCCCTTTATATGAGTGTGAATAATGATGCCTACTTCTTCACAAAATGATGCAGAGGTGTAAGGTGTGCAGTATAGAAAGTGGACGAGAGTCTGGCCATTTGGAAATTGTTCAAAACCAGCATTGCTTGTAAATAACTACCGTTCTTGCTCTTGCTGTGAAATAGGCAGTAAAAAGGGGGAATGTGCAGGATGGTTTAAAGTTTTTGTTGGATGAACCAATTGGGAACAACTTACCCATGCTAAATTCATACTGTCCAAGCTTTATTTTGTATTCAAGCAACCTTTATTTTGTACCCTGCCAGTAATTGCTTTAACATGTTGTAATTCTGCTTTTTGTTGCTCATTGGGTTTTTTTGGGAGTGGGGGGGTAGTGGTTTCACAGCCTTTCACCTGCTCAGTCATTTCTACAAGTTGTGGAATAATGCTTTATAGTGATTTCATTGTTTCATATATCCAGTAGTGCAGGGTAAAGTACTAGACAGGGATCAGAACAACTGAGAAATAAGCTTGTGAATGTGCACCTTAAGTCCTTAAAATAAAAATAAAAAAAAAAAAAATCAAAGGAAATTGTTTTTTGTATAATATGTCTTCAGAGGGACAGCACTTTAGCAATGTGCTCATGCAATTCATCACTAAGGTGACAATACTCTAATGATATATTAGTAATACATCACTGGAATGCTTTCACACTATTGATGTATTGGAGATCGTAAACCATGGAGAGGGGCAGCAGACTTGCAGACTGAAGTGCCTGCTAAGCCCTTTCCAAGCCTTTTCAAGTTATTTTGAGAGAAGTTGTCAGCAAGAATGTTGAGAATTTTCCATTACTGTGTGCAGTTGCACGTGTGCATACACACAGAGCACTGGTGGGGAGAGAGAGTCTTGCCATGCAGATTCCTGATTTTGATGGCAGATGCTGCAGGCTCTATATATGTCTTCAAACAGTGCAGGGAGTCTTGATAAAATGGTTTGTTGACTGACAGTCTGAGCCTTAGGGCAACTGTAAAAGCTTAAGAGGTTATTTACTTTTTTTTTTTTCCAATGCCTCTGGTAGACATCATGAAATGTCTTTGAGCCTTGACATCTCAGTGTGCAAAGACTGGACCATATGACATCCCCGCAAATGTCATGGTAGGAGGAAAAAAAAAAGTTCTGTCTCCATGGCAGTACATACTAGCTGCTTTTCTGGTGTCAGCATGTAGTTAGACTGTAATATCACAAGCTTTCTCTCCCTCTCCAAGATCATGTCAAAGATCATCCACTAAAATGAAAATACATCTCCCCCCACCCCCATCCTGATTTCTGCTACTTTGCGTACATTGTCCATAGTGTCATTAGTACACTTGCAGAGAAAATAAATTTGCTTTTATTTAGGTTTACACTACATTCCCCATCCTTCAGCCAATCCCTCAGAAAACTCTCTAAACCCAGCCTGGGTAACCTTCAAGATAACATCCTAGAAATGAGTGCCCTGGGGTCTGAGAAGATCAACTTGAGGTAACAAGGTTTCTTGCAGCAATTCCTATGCTGATGTTGTATTCATAGTCAGCTCACTATTACCTAATGTTCTCCCAGTTGTTTGTTTTCATTTTTCTACAATTACATCGTTACTTCCTGGAGAGGCACCAGCTTTTTCTTTGTGTGTGAATTGTATTAGGCAGCTGTTCCTGCTTGCAAGTGCTGCAACAATACAAACTGTGGCAAGTCTCTACCATTGGCTTGAATTCAAAATGGTTTTAACTTACAAGATTTTTGCAAAACTGAGTTGAAGCTAATCTTGAATAGAAAGGGAAGGTGGTGTTAATAATATGAAAATAGATTTTTCAATATCTTATGAATCACCTCTGCTAGAATAAAATGCATTGTGAACCTGAGACTCTCAGCCGCAAGCGAAACAAGGAAGCTTTAACCCTTTTAAAAGCTTCCTGGGCCACTCCTCGATGAACTCTATTACTGATAGAGTATCAAGGAATTTAATTGCAATAAACACTCTGCCTGAAGGCAAGAGTAAATCATGACCCACTTTATGATGAAGAACAGAAAGTAGAGAATTCGGCAATGGTTGGAATGTTACTAGGTTTTATGCATGCTTTATCAGCTCTGTAAAAGGCTACTAAGGGCCAGAAATATTCAGCTTGAAGCATTTTACAAATCTAGGACCACATTCTTGGCTATATGACTGCAAATACAGTACTTCCATTGTCTTCACTAGATCTTACCTATTGATAAAATTAAAGCGATACTGAATTTTGATCAGTATTACCAGAGAGAAGTTTGGTTGTTTACAGAGGAAACAAAAATGTAGTATGTATGGAAGTTAGACTGCAACTAAAAGCCTGGTTTGTGCCCCAGCAGCCCCTGCATGGGAGTTCAGAATGATAGATGTAGCATACAGTCCGCTACACTTTCCATTCATTGGAACTTCCATATGCAATGTAATGTCCGTTTAAAGACCATGTGTCTGTGGAGACTGACTGGGCTTTGGAGGGTGGTTTGGTTTTTTGTTTCTACTTGGCTTGATTTTTATTGTGCAAATCCATTTGTATGGAGAACATCTGGCCCTTCACCTCATAAGCAGTCTGCCCTTGTCTCTGTGGCGTTGTGGGTTCTGTAGACATGTTTTGCTCTCTGCCTTTCTGAGCACAGATCACCTCCTCTGATTTAGAGGGTAATTACACTTTTAAAGCACTGGCTTCATTAGAATGTATCTGCCTGAAGCATAGCAAAGTAAAATATGCTTATCTATATGTTAGCAAGTTACATGCTCTGAAGGGCTCTGGTTAAAATAAGTTGGGTTTTTTTTTCCACCTGATGCTATGAAAATGTGTGTTATTTAAAATCATTCATGTCAGATCATTCTATTTAAATGGCTTCCCCAAGCCCTGGTGTAAAGGAAGCAGGTCTTGCATCTGTCTGGAGTCAAACCACCTTTTTTGTATTTTAGAATGAAAGTTAAATTGCATGGGCTGGACTGCACTGTGAATGGCTTTAGTATTCCCTTCTAGCCTCACTGAGAGGTACTTACAGTGTTAAAGTTAGTAGGCAGAGCAAAGTATTTTCTGCAGGTATTACCCAAACACCATTTGACATTTGTCTGATTTATCTTGATTTGGCAACATGTTGATTCACACCCGTGGCTGTAAAGATGAACATCAATTAGATTGGGGAAATAAATGAATGGGAGTGTTTATTCTTGATTCACAGAAAGTCAAAATATAATGTAAAAATATAAATATAATATAAAATATGAGTCAAATATAATCTTAATATACAGTGTTGCATTACAGCTATATCTAGAAGCTAGAACCAGGCAGCCTTTTTGTCCTAGATAATGTAAAGCACTTTGTGCCAGGCAAGAGAGCCCTGAGCCAAAGAGGCTACATAGTAAATCAGGAGTAGCAGATTGGAAGAAAAATTTCTATTCTCACTTTACAAATGAAACTGGAGAACAGAAAAATGAAATGATCAGCCTAAGGTTATGCGAGGAGGCTGAGGCAAAGCTGGGAATTGATATCAGATCTTTGGCGTTACAGTCATTTTTCCTAGTTCAACAGTGATTCCTGCCACAGGTCTCCTTTCCTGCAGGTCACCAATTTAGTGGGAGATGTTAAAGGGAACAAATCTCCCAATCATTGTTCCAGGAGTTTCTCCTAAGATTTTCAGAAGTTCTATTATAGAGAAAATGCTGAGTCCATCATTAAGGTTTTACAGAGAAGAATATAAATATGCATTTCAGTCTCAATAACTTCCTGCTTTGAATTTTTCCTTTGCCTTTGCCTTGGAGGGGAAAATAGAAACTGTCAATGAACTTTTTTTTCTATGCATCAAATGACTTTTATGTCCAAGTAAACTTTTTGCATCCACAGCACCCCAAAGCAATGAATTCTGCAGTGCAACTGAGTGAAGCATGAAGCAATATTTGTTTTAAACATTCATGCTGATATTTTTACTACTTCCTCTCTAGCTTTTCTGTCAATAGACAGAGTGAGCAGCCATTTTCTTTCCACCTTGTCTGTGCTGTTCCCAGCTTCATATTCCTCTTTGGTTTGGTCCTTCCTAGGATGAAGTACATTTGATTATTTAAATATTCTTGAGATAACTTTAATCACCATTGTTGTTCTCCCCTCTACATTAATTTTAGCACATCCTTTTAAGGTAGATGAGAAGCAAAGCTGCACAAAATACTGAAATTGTGGACTCACCATGGATTTATTCAGTGTCATCATGATACTTCCTGTTAGGTTCTCTGTTATTTCCTAGTAATTCCTAACATACTATTTTCTTTCACTGCTATTGAGCATTAAGCTGACATTTTAACTGACCTGTTACAGCTCCAAGGTATCTTTTTGTTCCCAAATGCTAATAGGTTGGCAGATTTCATCAATACAGGATTGCTTTTCTTCTTGCGTGCATCACTTCACATGTGTCAACACTGAATTTCATTGCTTTTTTATTCATGCACTCTGTATTATCAAGTCCATTTGCCTATCTTTTGCAGTCAAATTTTCCCAGCTTGAATGTCTTGCTATGATCAGCTAACTTTGTCATCTCACTTTTTGAGCAACATAGGAGACTAAGCCATAAGGCTTCTAATTTTATTAAAAAAAAAAAAAGAAAGAAATTACCTACCCAGGAAACTTGTTAATTCAGCATTGAGGTTGCTCAGTTCTGTTCCATTACTAGCTCACTATGACTAGTTCAATCCTTCTGTGTTTTGCACAGAAGACGTGTGAGTGGATGAAATCTATCTTATTTGAGTTAGCAAAGAGCAGCTGAATATTTACTGAGTTACTTATACAACTTGATTAAATGAACAGAATATTAAAAAGGCGAGTAATGGGGAATATGTGCAACAAAATCATTCAACCAAAACAATTCTATCAGCCATTCAAGGAACAGGCTTTTGGCATTATGGGTGTTTGTTTACTAATTGGATTTACTATAGCAGTGATTACTTAGTCTCACAATTTTCTGTACTTCAACATTCTCCTCCTGTCTGAATGAAATCTGTTGGTGCTTACGGCAAGATTCCCACTTCCTTCAAAGAGAGTTGGGTCAGGCCTCTCTCTTGTAAGAGGTTTTTAAAAGATCTGAATAGGATAATCTTGTTTTCCAGCTAACTAATGTTAGAGTAGCTCTGATATTTCTTTGTCTGTGCCTTTCAGGAGAGAACAGACAGACAGATCATGTGAAAACTAGTTTGATAATTTTTCACTCCACATAGACTACTCACCAAACATTTGTGAAATGATAAGACCTGTCACAATAACCTGAATTTTCAGTTTTCAGGTTGGAGGGGAAAGGTTTCAAATAGCTTAGGAATGAATGAAGAGCTATGATTTGTGTTAGAAGCAACAAGGTACTGTATAAAACAATATATATTTCTGCAGTGTTCTTACAGTAATTTCTTCTGTTGAGCATCTGCAAGCTTAAAAGTGAGTTCTCTCTCCCTGCACCTAAACCAAATCTAATGTATAAATTGATTTGATTGGTGACTAGCCAGACTCCAATCATAACTCTTCATAGACTTGTTTTTTGTGATTAGTGTGGGGTTTTAAATTAGCACAGTAAATACACTGTAATGGTGAAAGGAACTTTTCAGCATCCTTTCCCAGGTGAATTAACCTTGAGTGATTTTGGATCCCTGTGTGTCTGGATCTGTGCACCCCTTCCCTGTTGCACACATGGACTCATAGTGGAGAGTTTCCCCTACATGCTCAGGTAGCCCAATGGGTTGGGGAGACTGGCTTTAATCCTTGCTGGAGCCTCCTTACAGAACAGAAGCCTTATCAATTCTTCACAGTCCATGATAAAAGTGCAGGAAAAAGGCAATTGTGCTGGCAGGATGGGACAGGTAGTATTACCTTTTTCTGTCTGAAGTGAGGTTATATGGTGGTTTGGGGTCTGCTTGCTTCTGTACGCTGACATGGAGTCCAGGCAGAGAAATGAAAAGCTTGTTTAGCAGACTGATAAGGAAGCAACCCATGTTTTATGACCTCCTGATCCCTGACCACCTAATGAAATGCTCTTTCCCTAAAGTAAAACATTCTCAATTCTAGCTCTTCCAAAGTGTTTCTAGGAGCCCCTTGTCTACTCTCTGTAACAATCTCTCTGCTTTTTACCTTTTTCCCCTCAGTATTAAAGTTTACTGCTTGTGATGGTTCTCCCTTTACCCATCACTTCATAAATCTCAAGTCTAAATTTGAGACTTGTGAATTTTGAGTGGTACTTTGATGTTTTACAATTATTCATACTTTATATATTGATATTGTACTTCTCATTCAGAACATCTTCAATGCCTCTTATTCATGTTCCTGTTCTCCTTTGATCTGTATCATTAGTGAGTTCTTATTCCCTGAGTGATGTTGATACTTCCCTCCCCCCACTTTTACAGATCTTACTACTTCACTATTGATTTTCTCTTCTCTTTTTGTTTGAGATGCCTTCTTTATCCTTTTTTCAACTCCAATGCAATTGTTTATTTCTTCACCTACTTGATCAAGAATCTTTCCCTTAAGCCATTTTACCCAGAAAGCAGCCAGTCAGAAACAAGCAGACAAGACTAGGATCAGTTCCAGGAGAATTTTAATTTAAAATGAAATCACAGGAAAATGCCTTCCCCCCACCCCCAACCCAAGAAAGAAATGATCAGAACAGAGGCAAAATATTCATTGTAGTTTGAAGAGTCTGATGTGAAGAAGTTTTCAATTCATCACTTCAATTGGAAAGACAAATCCATTATAAATAGCCAAGGATCTTTCAACTCTTCATTCAGGATTTCATGTGTTTATTTTCCTTCTGTTCCTGGTGATGTTTTAATATCCCACTAGGTCTACCAAGAGAAATCTTTTCTGATCTAATTCTTGAGCACTTTCTGCTGTTTGTGGATAACTTAGTTATGTTGTAAAAGAATGTTGTGCAACCTGTCTTGGTTAAGGAAGACTCTTCTAAGCCTGTCTGAATTGTAGGCAACTTTGTCTTCCTCTTTTTGAGACCAAGATAGAACATTAATCCATTCTACTCTGAAAAGTTTGTGATCAAGGTAGACAAAAATGATGAAGGAAAATAAAAAATTGTTTCATTTTTGATGTCAGAGGAGGATGAAGGGAAAAACCCAACATAAGGTGAATTAAAAATTTAGTCAATGTCTCCTATTCCAGAGAATAACAAAACCCCTTATTTTTTCCATTTGTATTTAATGCCCATCCATTTAAACTCAATCTTACAAACAGTACCGTAGCTATTTTATGTTAAATAATTACTGATGGCAATGAGAGTAGTATTTGCTTTTGCTTAAAAATGCATTTTTGTGTTTGGGACTGGTTTTGCATACGGAGAGCTGTGCTGCTCAATATCCAGCCAGTCTTCTGGCAGCAACATAGCTAGAAGCCAACACTCTCCCTTTGGAGGTCGGTTGCACTATCTCAAATATTTGTGGCACTTGGATAGGTTTAACCTCTTCGCCATGTAGGAGGCATTCCTGCTGGACTGGTAGCACTGACCTGAGCCAGAGCTCAGTCTCTCTGTATGTGTCTGTCTCCTCTTTGCCTCTGTCTCTCCATCAGTCTCTGCCTCTCCCTCCTTCTTTCTCTTCCCCTCAGTCTCTCTTCCTCTGTCCCCTATCCCCACCATCTCTCTCATTTCTTCAGGACAGCAGTCTTGCACTAGCTTTGTCTCCTGTTGCTATAGTTGGGGTTTAGGAACTCAGTGTACCTGATTTTCTGGGCAAGTTACATCATCATGATGTGCCACTGTCTCCAAACGTCGTCTTGGTCTGGTAGACTGTGACTGTTTCTCAGAGACAGGGTTTCCTGGCAGAGAGAATTAAGCAGATGATTACAAAAATTTGTTTTGTAGCCTGGTACCCTGCAGACATGGGATCACAGTTCTTCCTTCCACAGACTTTTGGTGGATGACTTTGAGCAAATCACTTAATTACTCTGTGCTTTGGTTCTCATCTTTCAAAGCAACAAGGCTAAAGGCTCTTCTGTATTTCATTACAGAAATCTGAGCTAGGTATATCAAAAACTCTATTGAGACCCTGCAGTGCTGGAGTGTTGGAGGACATATAAATACCTAACATGGACTGTAAATTTAAACTGACAGTTATAAAGGATTTTTTCTTAATGTCTAGAATTATTTTATTTTATTATGCCTCTCACCCTTGCCAAGAGTTACCTCATGCTACATGAGATATTAATCTGTGTATAGGACAAGCAGCTTATCAAGCACCACTGACCTGGTAATGTTACAGGAAGTGTTGAGCCTTCTGTAGCAGCCACTGCAATAAAGGATTATTGCAGGGAGTCAGCTCAGAGTTGCAGGCAGCATCTTCTAAAGAGTAGCAGTCCTGGGCTTGCTTCAGCAAAGTCAGACAGACTCTTCAGACAGCCTGTTTGACAATTTTTTTTCCTTTCTTTCTCCATACCTCAATCTCTGTTCCTTCTCACCAATCAGAATAGAATCATAGAATCATTTAGGTTGGAAAAGACCTTCAAGATCATCGAGTCCAACCATCAACCATGCCCAGTGAACCATGTTCTGAAGTGCCTTGTCTACGTGCTTTTTGAATCCCTCCAGGGATGGTGGCTCCACCACTTCCCTGGGCAGCCTGTTCCAATGTCTGACAACCCTCTCAGTAAAGAAATTTTTCCTAATATCCGAAGGAAATTAGGAACCTCCCACCATGTTTCCGTGATGGCGACTAAGTCATATCTATCCTGCTGCACGATGGCTTCCAGCTCCTCCTGTTTATTGCCCATGCTGCATGCATTGGCATAGATGCATTTGAGCTGGCCTATCGAATCCACCCCTAACATTGGCAATATTCAAGCTCTGCTGATATAATTAGGACAACAGAACATGCTGTTCAGAGATATTGATGTAGCACTTTATAATAAAGTTAGCAATGTTTAATTTCTTGTTGTCAGCCTTCATTGTGCTAAAGAAATCAATTTACTATTGTCTCTTCTCCATTATTCAGTTGTCTAATGAGCTACCTTGCAGTCCACTCAAAATCAAATTTTTATGATGAATCAGCGTAGGAATGGAGAGTACATGAACCTATGTACATGAGGATTATCCCAAATCCATAGTAGGTGGGATGCACTTCCCTTTGTATTAGAAAGAAAGTTTTTCTTTTCTCTTTTTAAAAAATTCAGTAAGACAAGTTTTCTGTACTTTAACTAAACTCCACAAGACGTTTACTATAACTTGTTTTCTCTCATTCATGATTCATGTGCCATCCAACCCTCTCTGAATAAGTAGAAATCTTTCTTGAATTTCAGTGTCAAAGTGATACCTCTCTTATTTTTCCCTTCCTACCTCTCTCATTCCACACCAAATCAATCTTAAAAAGCAAAGACAGAGTGGTCTTGTAGGAGAGAGTAGTCAAAATGTATCTCTCTACTCTGGTTTTCTACTATCTCACAATAAAGCAAATGCTCTCGCTCTCTAAAACAACTACCATAATGATTTGCTTTGTGTATCACATAGCGCAGTCATCCTGACCTTCCCTTGCAATTTCTGAACACTGCCATGGTACAGATGATGATGATACAGGTAGGAAATAAATGTAGCTATACTTACTTGTTTATAGATTACATAGCTACATTTATTTGTTGTTCCACATAAAAGGCTATGAGCTTGCTGTTACTACTATTTTTTCTAGTTCAGATTCTGTGGGTTCTTGATTTTGTAGAACTGGGGACTGCAGCTTAATCCTGATTAATTGCCTGAAGAATAAAGTTTAAGAGGGATAAAAGTTCCAGAGAAATTAAATAAATATATTTGGTACAGGTGAAGTAGGCTACTCTCAGAATTCTAAGGGGAAGTTAAAAGCACTAGTTCTTAATATTTCTCTGAAATAGAAAGCTAAATCAGTCTTTTTCATGTTTATTAATATATAAACCTGTTTTAAAGCATTCTTACATCTTTGAAAATAACTTGCAGTACATGTATATTATGCCCAACAATTATTTTGTAAAATTTATTTTCATTGCAAATAGCGCTGTTTGGACATTCTCAAGTTTTAATTCAGACTTGCCTTGCTTCTAAATATTAGCTGAACATGAAAGACTCCATATTCTTGGGCTCACAGATAAATGAACCAACTTTACAAACACAATATAGGGAATAATATTCTTCAGGAAAAAATGTGCCTGAGCACTATTATTTGTGCATTAAGTAATTAATAATTTTGTATATTAGGAAAACTGTAACATAAATCTTAACAATGTAACACACACTCAGCCATTGCTTTTATATATTTATAAATCAGATAACATTGTAGCCATCATTCTGTTTTTGCAACTTGCCGGGTAGTAAAGTAAGTAGTTTATTGCAAGTCGGTAATAAGAAGGGAAGTAATGGCCTGGGAGGCACATGGGTGAATGAGTTAATGAGTGAGCAGTTTGAGTTTTCTCATTGGTTTTAACCCTGTATAAATTTAATGGCTTCCTTTTAAAAGTCTCTTAATAAGAAAAAGCAAAGTGTAAGTTACTTCATGGTATTATGTTGAAGGCTTTATTTTCTTATTTAAATTGAATGTTTTAGTGTATCTAGTGTATATCTATAGCAAATGACTTTACATCAGACATGGATACCCTTTCTGGGCTTGGCGTTAGCAGGCAGAAAAAACTGCAGCAGTATTATCTGTCACGGGAAGAAACTGTGCCTATATGAAGTATATAACTAGTGATTTTTTTAATAGCTTATATAGACTGTAACACACAAGTATGATAACTCAAGCGTGGCAATAGCAAATACAATTGTCAGTTATGTTTGTCTATGGTAATATAATTGCATCAAATATGATTACGTTAATTGGCAATGGTAGACACTGAAAAACTCAGCGTGCAGTCATGGTAAATATTAGCAGTGTAGTATAATGCTTCTGACAAGCACTCTCAGCTTCTTGAGCTCTCCCACTCTGTTAAGGTGTGGAGGATCCTTCTACTGGCCCTTGGTCCATGCTTACAGTATGGAGTCTTTAGGGGATGTCTTGCCTAACGTGTTGAGATGGCTTGAAGATGTCTGCCTCCACAGGAGCTGATTTTCATGTGCTGGGGTTTTCAACACTGATCCTTTTCTGATCCCATCCTGCAGCCTTGGAAGAGTTGTTTTATTCTACAGTCTATGGCCTTCTGTACTGCCTCAGTTGCTCCTGAAAGACTGGGAATCCATACTGGAAATAATCTATGTGGGGATACTGTGCATGGTTACATATAATCAATTAGCTAGAATAATCATAGTTGCAATTCTGTAAGTTTTCAATAATGCTTTCTAAATAATAAAAAAGGAATACTTAAGTGTTTAGTATTTTTATATCTGAGTGTTTTGGGAGAGGCTGGTAAAAATATTTTGACTAATACAGAAAGTTATATGGAAAATAGCTCTAGGAGTTAGAGCATGGAAGTTTTCTCAGTATTTACATGCAAAAGCGAGGAAAAAAAAGGGGGGACTTAAAAAGATGTTTTCAGTCCATTTGTATTTGAATCAAATCAACTAAAAGCAAATAAAAACTCTATGGAGATAACATACTTTTTTTGAAATTTTTCATAGAAACAAATTGTCATTTTTCACTCATTCCTAACCAGTTATATATTGCAACTGCACAGATTTTTCAAGGATATAAAGACAAATTTTTTTTTTTAGTTGGGCATGTAGGAAAAAAGATTAAAAGAAGGCTATGACCTTTTATTTATGCCAGTATAGATCAGATTTAAAATATTGATTTAATTAGATTTGGCCCGATTTAAAGGTTAAACATATCAAACCATAGAATCTGCTGAGGACAGTGGTGGTGTTCCTCTTCAGGACACCCAGATTTGTAGATGTATATGCCTTTAGAATAAGGCAGGGAGATGTCAAGGAAAACCTTTTTGAATGTTCTGTGCTTCTACCCAGAGCACATCTCAGAAGAATTTCTATGGATAATGTTGCAATACATCTTTCTTTGCCTTATCAAACTTTCTGCAAGGCAGATGTTTTCTTTCTCCAAAGTGCCCCCTTTAAAAAAACCCTCACTCCTATCTAATGATTAACCTAAGAGAATCTGACTTTATCACAATAGCTGTATCTGCCAATTATGTTTTCAGCTTCAGTAAACACTAATGGTATATATATTTGTATGATAGTTTTGATGATTCTACTGGTTGTTAATTTTTTAGCTGTTTAAAATTAAGCCAGTTTTCTATATAGTCATAACAGACCTCTTATTCTTACAAAACCAAGCAGTTAGTACAGTTAATTGTGCAATGAATATGTAAATGTTGCTATGTGACCCCAGATAGCAAGAAGGTTAGATATTAGTTAGATATTGCACTTAGAAGACAGTAAACTGACTAAAATTAAATAGTTCAGTGAGCACTTCTGTTGCCTTGGAAGGCTGGTCCCCTCCTAGGGACAGAGCTGTAGGTGTGATGCCTCGAATATTGGCAGAATTCTACTTGACAGCTTTAATTTATGCTACTTTTTTATTAGATGGTTGTGACACTGCATGGATGCTGAATCCTGGCATCTTAGCTTGAGTGGCACTGTGATATCTCTGTCCGCAGGAAAAAGTATTGCTTGGTAAAAATCACATCAGATCGATTTTTTTTCTTTTTCTTTTTTCTTTTTTTTTTTCTTTTCTTTTCTTCTAATCTTCTTAGAAAGTATTTGCTAAAGACATGAGAGCTGAACTGAAGAAACCTTACTGGCACTTCTGGGTTTTGGAACTATCCCACTTCTTTACTCTGACTAAGGAACACCAGCCTGGTGCAAAATGGAGGTGAGCTTGGGGTTGAGGCTTTGAACTGTGGTTTGTAGCCACCAGAAACATGTTGTCCTATCTCTGCTCATTGATTTCTTCTATGATACCCATGAGTGTGGGTCACCTATTAGTAGTGAGACATAGAGACAAATGGAGAGTGAGACAGGAGTAAAATCTTGTATGCATACTGAAAAAGCCTTACACTGCTATGAAATCTAGCTATAAATGCCTTGCTGGGAGAGAAGGAGGCTCAGCAATGCTATTTCTATCAACTTATAAAGTTTACAGTGCTGCAGAATATAACCTACTGCATATAAATCAAAGCGTCTAACAAACTTGAACTCATAAAGGTGTGTAATGTTCACTCAAAAGTCTGGCATTTCAAATTCCTGCCTACAGGGACTGTAACTTACTTCAGTATTTTATAAATCATAAGAGTGAATGTGAATATTTTGGCCCAAACTCTGCTGTTTATTAATAAAGGTAATTAGGGATACACAAGATGAATTATAAAGGATTGCTGTTCATAAACTTTTAAAGCCAGAAAGGACTATCGTATGTGATTATCTTGTTGACTTTCTGCCTAGCAGAGTTTGTAGAATTTTGCTCTCTATTTCCTGACCTGAATCCAACAAATGCTGAGAAAGCCTTGCTCCAGTGTAGTCTGCCCACAGAACTCAGTTGTTTCTTCAAGGTGGTTTTAAAGGAAGCATCAATTACACAGAGAGCTATGGCTGTCATCTTGTAAGTAAGAATCATAGAGTGATTTTTACAGTGCAGTATACCTTTGGGAGGGATTTTCCCTTCTATTGTAGCCTTTAAAGCTGCTATAAAGGCCATTTAATAGGCTGGGGGAGGACATCTTTGAGTGCAGGCAGTATCTAGCTGGAGGCTGTCCTAAGTGACTCAGACTGTACTCTCAGCAGAGACAGCAAGAAGGCATGAATCCTTTGTACTGTTAATAGCTGTGTGCCTTGGCAGCTGCTGTAGGTAGCAGAACAACCGTCGAGCAGTCCTGAAAGGGAAATGCGCTTGAATTTAGCAGTTGGGTTTTTTTTTCCCCTGCTTTACTTTATGCTGAAGACCTTACCTGCTCTTATAAAAGTCCAGAATATGAGGTCCAAAGTTGCTCAAAGCTGATTTTATCCCTTCTTTCCCTTCATGGTGAGAAAAAACTCTTCCCTTTTTCCTTCATTTATTTATTTTTTTTTACTGAAAACAGTACACTATAACAAGCCTTCTGTAACAGGTTAGTAAAATCTTCCTTTAAGTAAGGGGAGTTATTTTGAATTGTAAATTTCTTCCTGCACATCCTTAAGGTTTGTGTCCATGGTATTTTTTAGAGCTCAAATTTAGGCACCTCCTTATCCGTAATAAAGATGACAGAGGAATTGATAAGGTATCTACCAGCTGTTTTAGAATCTTAGCTGTCTCTTATGACATTCTGCGTTGTCATGAATTTTTATATTGTCAGTTTTCCTAATCATAAGCACATTTGAAAGAGCAGATCACTGGGCGTATCCCGCATCACTGTTTTCTTCATTGGAAACCAAAAGAGTTTTAACCCTGTTTGTTCCTATAGTACTGATGAAACTGTAGAACTACTCTGAGGCTGAGCAGGGTCTTTCTGCTCAATGTGCAAACCCCTGTACAGTGGAGTTAAGTCTCAATTGGGCAGTTAGCACTGATGATGGACACATGGGCCAGAGAACCTGGCTTCATTCTCAAATCCAAAGTTGATGCTCCTTGGTGACAGAAATACAGCTAGTATTTGTTTTGTTTTCTAAAGTTTCTGGTTCCAATTGCCTCCTTCAGCTCAGCTGTACCCAGTCAAGGACCAGATATGGAGAAGAGAGGTGATACCCAACTACTATTATGTACTTTCCTGCATTGTCCAGAGTCTGCTTCAGTCCTTGGTCAAGCTGAGAATAGTTTTGGTCTTGCTCTAAATTGTACTTAACTACCCCTTGCTTTTAGATCCTTTCCAGAGTCCTGGAGATGCCATACCCCAGTGCAACTCTGGTCATGTCCTTTGCCTTAGTTGCATATTCCGTACTAGGGACTACATAGGATAGGAGGAAATAGGAAAAGCTTTAAGATTCAGCTACACTTCAGTAAGCCTCTTGGGGGATAGGAGAGGAATAGGGTACTTATGTCTGCTATGAAGGGGTAGTCCCTGGTTTCTATGGGTCTCCTGAAGTAACAGAAAAAGATAGTCATCTTAGGCAGATAACAGGACCTCCTATTTATTCTCATGACTTCTAATCTGTTAGTTGTTTATCATGCTGTACAAAGACTTGGTTTTGAATGCTTTAGCACAGAGTTGAGTATTTGGATTTTATAGCGCAGGACTCCTGAGTGTTTAATGGAGAAGGAGCTGGTATTTTTCTCAAATGGAGCAATACAACTGAGATATGGAAAGATGACTGGATTTAACCTTTTCAAATTGAGCAATGAAATAAACCACTTAATCATCTATAAGTATGAGAGTTTAGGTATTCTGACATCAGTGATGTCTACACAGCTCTTAAAGTGAAAATATGTAATTCCCATAATTTAATTCAGTCACAAGATAGCAGATCAGAAAAAGGAGAATGAATCATTGTCACAAATACTGTTCCTCTGCTGCACTGACAAGGAAAGATAGAACAGAAAGAATCATTAAAACAAGGGACCATTTACAGATTTGAATTTGGATCTCCTGTACTGAGAATAAGCATCCTCTTTCTCCCTTAGTATTAAGCATCCCATCATTTGGCATTATTGCATGAGTTAGTGCAGCATGAGTAAATACAGTGAAGATGGTATTAAATGCCACCTTACAGCAATGTTCTTCTAAACTGCAGTCCCTACCTGCTTTCTGAAAGTAGACATTTTTCAGTGAAAGTAAATTATTTGTATTTCTTTCAGCAATGGAGCAAAATTAGAGCCATGCAGATGGTTAATTTAGTTCAATGTGTGAAGATCATTCAGAAAATTGGAGACAGAAGGAGGGGAATAGGTTAGACTGACAACAAAGTTATAGTTTTTGATAATATTAGGTTGACTCCTGCCTCCCCCCCTTCCCCCCCCCCCCCGCCATTTCAGGCAGTTGCCCTTTAAAAAAGGCTTGGGGTGTACTGGACTTCCATCTTTGCAGGCAAAGGGATTTGGTGTTATCCACAGTCTGACAAGATGGTGGATCCTCTAATCCTATAGTGCAGTACACAAAGGAGGGGGAGGTATTTGTGCAAGGAGCAGCTGTGAGGGAAGGTCTGGTTATAATTACTAACTCTACCTGCATCACTGTAGAATATGAACCTGGTACTGCACCTTTCCCTTAGCTGGAGAGTTCGTGATTTGATGAGCAACAGGATGTTTTGGAATGGCTTTTCTACCGTTTAAAGTAATTATACTTTATTTTAAAAAATAATGACTATGAACTGGGGAGATGTACAGACTTTGCCACTGCTGATTGAGGACTCAAGATCTTGAGTAGTCTGGAAATCAGAGCAGGGCTGTGTAAGATAAGCTGCTGTGCCTTCTTCCTGTCCCTCTGTTGTTAAAAAGAGGGGAAGAAAAATCTTTAGAAATTTGGAAATAAGTCACGTAAACAATGAAGTGTTTTACCCTCCTTTCTTTTTCCTTCAGGCTAATGTAGTTACAATAATCACAATTGCTTATTGTGACTGTATTTCTCTTGCCTGCTTTTTTGCCAAATGCGTTTTTCCGATTTTTCCAGAAATGTTTTGCTCTGACCAAAAATGGTCTCATGTTCACATTTTCCCTTTCCCTCACTGAGTGTTTCCCACTGAAAGCAGTGACGTACACGTCATGGAGCAAGGTGCAGTTTTCCATAAAAGGTGTTTTCTGGACAGGATGCTTCTTGTCCGCTTTGTGTTCATCTTCCATGGGGAAAAATATTGACATGAGACTTATAACAGAAATTAATAAAAAGTGGACACAACAGTAATGATACAGTACATGATTACAAGGAAGAAAGGTCTTGTAGTTAGAACTAGGGCTAGGAATCAGCAGAGGGATTTCAACTTTTTCAAAGTTGCCTTTGTAGATGGGTGTTTTACTTCCATTTACCCATCCTGACATGGTAGTATATTTCCCATTAAGTAAGGACTGGAATCACAATGATGACCTCTGTGAATACAGGAAATGGGTTCTGTCCCCAGCAGGTTACAGTCAAGATAATATTATCTATGGTAGTACATAAGGATGACATGTTTCCATGTATTATTAGGTAAAAGTGTGCAGTTGAAATAGAACAAACTCCTGTTGCTTTTCATTTGGATGCTTTTGACGAACTCTACCATGTGTAGATGGCTTTGTATTCAGGATGAGATGTACTAGTGTCATTCTTTGGATGATGTAGTGCTTCTCTGAGGTTCTAGGCCTTCTTTTTTCTTCCTGAATTATTTCAGTCTTCTAAAAACATCGGTGTATATATACCCTGCAGCTGGACTTTTCTGCAAACATGCATGGTGTTGTGCTTTAGGCCCAGCCAGCAACTAAGCACCACACTAAGCTGCTCGCTCGCTCTTCCCCCCACTGGTGAGATGGGGGGGAGAATCAGAAGAAAAAGGTAAAACAACTCATGAGCTGAGATAAGGGCAGTTTAATAGGACAACACAATGAGTGAAGAAATAATAATATCAATATTACTAATAAAAAAAATATGTAAAGCGAATGATGCACAATGCAATTGCTCACCATCCGGAACCTGATGCTCAGCCTGTTCCTGAGCCGTGATCCCCCCACCCCAGCCAGCTCCCCCAGTTTATATACTGAGCATGATGTCATATGGTATTGAATATCCCCTTGGCTAGTTTGGGTCAGCTGTCCTGGCTGTGTCCCCTCCCAGCTTCTTATGAAAATTAACTCTATCCCAGCCAAACCCAGGACACATGGAAAATAATTTTTTCTTTCTCAAGCATAAGGATTGTTCAGTGGTAATGGCTATAATAAAACATTTCAATCCATCTCTGCAGGCCTCTGTGATCCATAAACCTTACTGCCCACAGCCTAAGGAAGAACACAGAAACTGTGCAGTAGGTCAGAACTGAACTCCTTTTTATGGCTGCGTAAAATAGGGGAAGAGAACATGGTTGACTAGGTGAAGGTCATGTAATAGCTTGCAACAGCTGAAAAGAGCTTTAATTGAACAAGCTTCTAAGTTGGAAGTCCAAGTTACTGCCTAAGGTGTCTCTGGAGCATATTTGTATTGGATATGTGCCTATACTGTATTTAATGTATGCTGCTTACAAACTGACCTTTCTGGAAGGGAATGTTCTCTGTCAGGTATTGTTAATTCTTTAACATAAACCCAGCCCATAAACAAAGAAGTAATTTCTGACTTCTGCACAAGATGACAGGTAGCAATAACTGACTGAACTTAATGAACTGCTCTAAAGGGAATATGCCTTTGACTGCATTTATTAGTTACAGGAGTTGCTTTGAATTCCAACACTCCATCCCTGTTTCTGTCAGCATTCAGCTCTGCTACTCTTACAGTTATGCTTTAGCCTGTTGCCCTCCTCTGTATTTTAATTGAAGCTCATAATATTTTAAGACTTTGTCTTTCCAGATATCAAAGCAAATGGATTTATAAATCCCTTGACTCCTGTACTATACACATGAGCTGTCTTTCCACAACATGGGAATTGGTAAAACAAGCAAAATGTCATTCACACAGGGCTCAGCATTTGAAGAAGTTCAATATTAATTGCCTAGCGGATATTTTCTAGAAAAAGTGACTTAATATCATGACATTCTGTGCTTAGTGCAAGGTGAAAGAGCAAAAGGAAAAGAACCTAAAGCTGACAGGATTTTTGACAAAAGGCATTTATAAAATTGAGGCAGATTAGTGTTCATGAAGGACCCATACAGGCTGATACAAAGTGAAGTACACAGAATGCTATTACAATAGCGACAAAATTAGCATGGTACCTCAGGATTCGGATCTTGACAGAGGTAGGGATGGAAGATTTCTTAAGAGGCAATAAATGGAATTCTGAAATGTCTGTGTAGCCTGGCGAATCACAGAGTTGTTGAGGTTGGAAGAAACCTCTTGAGGTCATCTTGTCCAACCCCCCTGCTCAGGCAGTTCCTGCTCACTGACAGCCAGTTGCCCAGGACCATGTCTAGATGGCTTTTGAATATATCCAGGGACTGAGTTTCTACAGCCTCCCTGGGCAACCAGTTCCAGTGATTGGTCACCTTCACAGTAAAAAAAGTATTGATCTTCATGAGGTTCCTGCTAGGCCATTTGTCCAGCCTGTCCAGGTCCCTTTGGATGGCAGCGTGATGCACTGGTGTATCAGCCACTCCTCCCAGTTTTGTGTCGTTGGCAAACATGCTTGAGGGTACCTTCTGCCCCAGTATCCAGATCATTAATGAAGTTGTAAACAGGATCGGACCCAGTATTGACCCCTCGGCTACACCCCTAGTTCCTGGCATCTGACTAGACTTAGTGCCACTGATGACCACCCCCTGGACTCGGATGTTCAGCCAGTTTTAAATCTGCCTTATGGTCTGCTCATCCAGGCCATATTTCAACAGCTTCTCTATGAGGATCTGATGGGGAGATGGTGCCAAAGTGTTCCCGAAGTTAAGGTAGGCAATATCCACTGCTCTGCCCTTGTCTACCAAGCTAGTCTTTCATTGTAGAAGGTTCTCAGGTTCGTCAAGCATGACTTCCCCTTGGTCAATCCATGCTGACTACTGCTGATGTCCTCCTTGTCTCTCACGTGCCTGGAAATGTTTTCAGGATCATTTGCTCTATCGTCCTCCTAGGTGCTGAGGTGAGGCTGGCCAGCCTGTGATTCCCTGGGTCTTCCTGCTTGTCCGTTTTGAATGATGGGAGTGACATTTGCTTTCCTCTGGTTCCTCTGGTTTGTGTGCTGAATTTCTTTCTTGAGGTGTTCTGCACCCAGCTTAGGTAGATTTTTATTTCTAAGTAAATAAAGAGGAAATGAGTGGTTTTCTGCAAAGCAAGCTTTGTAAGAATGAAAGCAAGCAAAAGGGGGTAGGGCAAATTTGGACTTGTAGAGCAGAACCACTGTTTTTCAAGTAATCCTCACTGTATTAAACCTGCAGCAACCTTTTACAGTGACAAAGAACAGTCTGAATGCTTGATTATAAAAGAGAAAGGCCCTCATAGTATTAATAAACCAGCATTCTGTCTGATCTTAGGTACACATGTAAACTATAGATACTAGAAAGTGATTTTCCTTGCAATGTTTTTATTTACATTTGTTTTCCCTAGTAGGTCAGGAACAATTGAGAGCACAGATTGACTTTCATGCAACATACATGCAGCATCGCCTGCCACCCCTACCATAGCCAAGGTTCGTTAGATCAAGTGTGCTACAGCTGCAACAACTTTGTTAGGTATGCTTAACAGTGTCACCATGTGAAAGTGGAGACAACTTCCTGATGTGCTTTATTTCCATGTTAAGTGCACAGGGAGTGTGGGAGGAGGTAGCTGCAGCTTAGGAGGATGAAAAAGCTTATTCTGACTCTGATGCATACAGTACTAGCCATTCCAGATGAATGGTGTGTATTTTCAAAACTGTATAAATGACTAAAACTGTATACTCCTAAGCATAGGGTAGCATTTTGTAGTTATTAAAAATAAAACCTTTTTGAGAGTGAGCCTTGGATTCTGCAATTATGTAGAAACACAAGACAAAACATTTCAAACATGTCTGTATCATATAGACAATAGATATCTAAAATCCCCTTAATAGGGATTTTTAATTTGCCAGGCTGTATGATTTCAATTATTACTTTACAAGGGAAATAATGTGAATTAGGAAAACTGGATTTTTTTTTTCCCACCTTTGCCACTGATTCCTTGTGTATAGTGGAAGAAGCATTGTAACACTTCCGAGTCTCGGTTCTCTACATGTTGGATAGGGCGTATTGAGGCAACATGTGTGCAAAATATATGAAGAGTATGTATTTGTACTGTATGAGAAATAGAGTTTCTCTCTTGAGGGATAATTGATTTGTGTTTGGTGGGCCAGGATGCTGAAATCACCTGATGTAAAGTTTCAAGTGCATAGATAAGAAGATTAAGAAATATAAAAGGCAAAAGAGGAAAAATGAGATTTTTTTTTAAATCATCTTCTTTTCATGCCTAGCAAAATATGTAGCCAGATGCTTGAAGTTACAGATATGGTGGTTGGCCGTTTAGGTGACAGCTGTCATTGAGCAGATAAATATTAATCAAGATTTGTATTACCTAGAGCATAACTGGGGGCAGAGGACTGGTGAAGGAAGTGTATCAGTGGCAGGATTTACAAAATCATGCTCTACAACATAGCGATGCTGTGCTCTGCTTTCCTTAAGGAAATCAAGCATTAGATGTTGTTCTTCTGCTTTGTTTAATATTTTCCATCACATTTATTTTCCTCCTACACCAAGTGCTGCAAGCTCCTCTCACTGTTCTCCCTTTCCCCTGCCATAATTTTGGTATCCATTCCTTCTGTGATTCAGTGTGGTCACTGGGGAAACATTGCTTTAATGATTTGCTATTTAAATGCTCAGTGTTCTTTGCATCATCAGAGAAGCAGCAGCGTTGACAAAGTACAGCCTGCCCATAGGGAGTACTATATCAGTGGAGAGACAAGTTGCTATGGTAATACATTACATAGCAATGAGGGATTTTGGAAGATGCATCTGACAGTTTGAGGTAAAGTATCATCATTTCCTTGCAGCTTTCAAAAAAGTGTCATAATTTGAATTTCAGTGGGCTTCTTTTTTTTTTTGGTCAGGTGACATTTCTGAATAGCCCTGAGCATGCCACAAAACAAAAAGGAAAAGCCTCCCTCCTCAAGGAGGCAACAGCTCAAATAAAACCAGAGGGATGAGGTCGCTTCTGAGGCAATTAATGAAGCATATGGTCAAATGGCTGTATAAGTCTTCTGTATGTCCTTGCCTCTCTTTCACTTGAATACACACATCTTCACTTTATAGGCATGAGTGATGCATGAAAGAAAAATATAGAACTCATGAAAAGTAATCACTAGTCATAAGAAGTATTGTAAAATAGATTAGAAGGAGATTCCTGAGAATAAGAGCCAAGAAGAAGAAAGTCAGCAAAGGAAAAATTAACGATAGAAAAAACCCAAACAAAACTGGTTTGTCCAACAAGCATGGAATTAGAAAAAAGAACCGATAATGTCTTAACTTGAAAAGTAACAGTGGAAACTTAAAAGTAACACCAGCAGGTTTATTTTCCATTTTCAACTTTTTCTTTAGATATTTTGTCTAAGTATGAATGAACATCTACATTTTGTCCATGTATGTTGACAGAAGGGGGTAAAATATTTCCCTCCAGGACAAAAAAAATTTCTTAGGACAGGTATTTATATACTTAATGTTTACATAAGAATATAATTTTGAAGAGTTACATTGCCTATCTTTGAGAGGTGTAAGAATCGTCCATGCTCTAATTACTCTTGAGATTTTGTTATTTTATACCTTTGGACAGAACATTTGTCTGTGGTGCACACCTGAAGAGTATATGTTCTGGAATTTTTGGCACTTAATTTTTGCGTACAGCAATTTTGAATTCCACCAAACCTACAGAAGTTAGACTCTTGTGCAAACACAAGAACTGTATTTTAGTGCATCTTCAGCATGTCATATTCCCTTTGGCAGTCTGGATGCTTCTGTGATTTTAATTTCAATTCATCTTCTGAATAGATACCTGCAAGACATGGCTTTCCAGTGCTTATACAGCCTACTTAATGATGCACATGTGTTTCTTGTGTTTCTTGCTCTGGATATTAAAGCATCCATGGGCTGTATGTCAGGTTTGGGGTTTTGTTTTCTTTCTTTTTTTTTTTTAACTGAAAAAGCAGCCAATATTTGTTTTTAGAATATGCAATATCAATCCCTAAATTCTATTAACTTTTAAAAAGACTTCTGTTCCTGAAGCTCTTAAACAGTTTTGAAAAATACAGCCCATACATCAAACACTGAAAGGCTACTGAAGTAGCCCATTCTTGACCTCAGGTAAAGGCCTTCTCTTAATTCAGATATCAGATTAAGGGTTACTGTACATCATCTTAGCTCCAGGCAAGATTAGTTGCTTGAGCTAACAGAAGACGTTTTCTGTTAGGGGAGAAACTAACATAAGCTGCGTTGTGTAACAAATCATTTCATACTATTAGATTTCTTACAAATGTATGATGAATGGTAATTCTCTGATCTAATATCAAACCTTTGGGAGCAATGTGTTTGAATGATGTCATTACATAATGTTTCAAGCTGTTAATATGATTACCTGGAATCACTGGAGAAGCATGATACTTTAGGAGACTGCATAATAATTTAGCTGTACTTGTTCTTACAGCATCTCTGCTCTGAAAAGTCTCAGTGTGGTACAGCTGAAACCTCCTATTCTTTTTCCAGGATTGTTTTTTATTGTTGTTGCTAACATTGTTAGGCTGTGGCAAATGGTATTGCTGTTGCAATTTTCAAAATCATGGCAGGGAAAGAACCACAGCTTAAAAGAAAAGGTTTGTCAAGCTGCAGAACATGACGCAGTTGTGAGAGAGCTGGCGAGCTACGATTAGCCAAATTAGCTCTTGTTTTCGTCATTGTAATGTTTGCATTAGAAGACAGTAACCTCTGTGGGTTGTTTTTTTGGTGGGCTTGATTTTGGTTTTTTTTAGCAATTTCTGGAGCTGTCAGAGAGAGGATCATGCATCTGAGAGTTTGGGCACAGAATAAAGGGTGACCTATGTAGACAGAAAAGGTAGAAAAAATGTCCACTAGATCCTTTTTCTATTGCAATGTGGTTCTTTTTCTGCAAATGTTTGATTACTGCCCATCTTGCTAAAAATGGTGACAAATAAAAGCAATAATAATTATTATTTTCACTTTCACAGACACCCTGTTTCATTAAACAGGTTTGACCTGATTCCTACAGTTTAATATGAATTGCCTTGTTCTTTCACAGCAGTGTTGGTTTATGTCTGAAAAAAAGAAAAGGAAAGTAAGAAGGTTTGGGGTTTTTTCTTTTTTCAAGATGGTCTAAATTGATTAAATCTAGCTTCTACTATCTGTGTATGTGTGAGTATACTGTATCTTAAAAATGCATATGCTGTTCTAGGCACATCTATAAAATGCTCTGAGGCATGCCTATAGTACAAATAGTATCATACCCTTCTGGTACTTGTCTGTTGAAGACTATAGAAAAATTAATCAAATTGTGTCTTTGTTTTGTAAAATAGAGCTTTTTTTTACCAGAGAATTTTCAGTGAAAACATTTAAACCACATATATTGATAATGTGTGATCTTTATTACAATGGATTCTGAGCATATTATATTTTGGGGGAACTAGAGGTGACTGACCAGAGTTTTCCATACACGCTATTTAGCAAATCTTTTTGTCCCAGTGCCTTTATGTCTCCATCCCATATGGAAATACTTGTCATTTGAAACTGTTTCATACAGAGCATAGACTGCTTAAATAGTCTTCTGCAGATTACTGCTGAGGCACTGGTGGTATTCAGCCTCTAGTAGAATACATATCTGCTACCTGGAATACAAAACCTGAAAATAAAATAGTTGAATCAGGGCTTCATGTATGCTATGCGTCTCTGGTTTTTTTTCAGTCAAACCTCTAGTTTAATGATTTCTTCTTCTTCATCAGTTTGTTGCCCACATTTTAAAATTACAGAACCCATTTCACTGATTCTTGGTACTTCTGGTGAGAAAGGGAAGAATTGTGTACCTCTTCTTACACATATGATTCTTGAAATGCATTGAGGAAGGGTTTACACTGCTGGTTTTACACCACTGTCTCAGTGGTAAAATGCTTGGGATACAGAACAAAGCGTGCTTCTTTCTCTGATATCTTTGCTCTGTGTCCTCTCTTAACCTGCTCTGCCTTTTTCGGAGCTCCTAAAGGGCTTTTTGAAAAACTAGGAATTGAGGTCTTGCACACTAAAGTTTCCACGTGCAGTACAGATTTCTTTAACCTAATGTAGCTGTTACAATGATGATATAACGAGTATCATAGTCTCATAACCTACTTTAACTAGCTGTAGGCTTTCTCTGTGTTGACATGCAAACAGTTCCTTTGCAGCTAAGAATGATTTAGGTTGTTCAAAATCACTCAGAATGTATTAAAATGCATCCCAGTTTGTCAATGGCTGCATATGGTTAAAGTATTGGAAGAAATTTTTAGAGACACATGTAATAATAAATGCGTGTTGGTGTTCTTTTCAACAGGAATTCAAAACCTGGCTGTCATTTATGACACTTCCATTAAATTTCCTGTTTACTTAGACTGCATATTTGAGTAATATTTTGATCTCCATGTTGCCATAAAGAAAGCAATATAGTTTGGTTTTAGGTGTTATGAAGTGTTGTACTGGGTTTGTGTGGCAAGGTTTTGGTAGTGGGAGGGGGTTACAGGGGTGGCTTCTGTAAGAAGTTGCTGGAAGCTTCCCCTGTGTTCGAGAGAGCCCATACCAGCTGGCTCCAAGACGGACCCGCCGCCGGCCAAGGCCGAGCCAATCAGCGATAGTGGTAACGCCTCTGTGATAACATTTTTAAGGAGGAAAAAAAGGTTGGGACAGAGAGAGAAACAGCTGCCGGAGAGAGGAGTGAGAACATGTAAGAGAAACAACCCTGCGGACACCAAGGTCAGTGAAGAAGGAGGGGGAGGAGATGCTCCAGGTGCCGGAGCAGAGATTCCCCTGCAGCCCGTGGTGAAGACCCTGGTGAGGCAGGCTGTCCTCCTGCAGCCCATGGAGGTGCACGGGGGAGCAGATCTCTACCTGCAGCCCGGGGAGGACCCCACGCTGGAGCAGGGGGATGCCCGAAGGAGGCTGTGACCCCGTGGGAACCCCGCGCTGGAGCAGGCTCCTGGCAGGACCTGCGGATCTGTGGAGAGAGGAGCCCACGGAGCAGGTTTTCTGGCAGGAGTTGTGACCCCGTGGGGGACCCACGCTGGAGCAGTCTGTGCCTGAAGGACTGCACACCATGGAAAGGACCCACGCTGGAGCAGTTCATGAAGAACTGCAGCCTGTGGGAAGGACCCAGGTTGGAGAAGTTCGTGGAGGACTGTCTCCCGTGGGTGGGACCCCACACTGGAGCAGGGGAAGAGTGTGATGAGCCCTCCCCCTGAGGAGGATGAAGCGGTGGAAAATAACGTGTGATGACCGTAAACCCCATCCCCGTCCCCCTGTACCGCTGGGGGGGTTTGGTAGAGAAATCCGGGAGTGAAGCTGTGCCCGGGAAGAAGGGAGGGGTGGAGGGAAGGTGTTCTGAGATTTGGTTTTATTTCTCATTACCTTACTCTGGTTGATTTGTAATAAATTGAGTTAATTTTCCCCAAACTGAGTCTGTTTTGCCCGTGACGGTAATTGGTGAATGATCTCTCCTGTCCTTATCTCGACCCGCAAGCTCTTTGTTATATTTTCTCTCCCCTGTCCAGTTGAGGATGGGGGAGTGATAGAACGGCTTTGGTGGGCACCTGGCGTCCAGCCAGGGTTAACCCATCACAAGTGTTATGCTCTGGCAATGGTGAATATGGTGTATCTAGTACATATGTTGAATGTGTGTAAACTCATCACTGTTCGAATAGGTAACAGATGAAGGTTACTTTGGGAATGGTAGCATGAAGTTTTGATCCTCATCTTATGAATTGCAATTCACTTGAACTGTGTTTGCCTCTGAAGACAAGGCACTTCAGGACATGGTTTAGTGGACATGGTTGATGGTTGAACTTGATGATCTTAAAGGTCTTTTCCAACCTAAATGATTCTATGATTCTATGAATTTTGTACTATTATTGTACAACTATACACACTCCTCTGAGTTCTGTGAAAGGTTCTATGAAAAAGTTCTAAGAAGAAGACCATACTATTGTAATCAAGTGGGATTATCTTTTGCTTTGTTTTGAAAAGTTACCAAGTATCTTTAGCTTCTCCTGAATTGAATGGGAATTGCAGAGGTTGAAAACCTCTTGGAAAAAATCAAATCATTGCTATTCCAGACTGGTTGCATTAGAAAAGTACAGAGACTTCTGTGAAAAACATTTTACCCCAGCCTGGTTTTTCAGGCCAAAGCAGTTGGTTTAGGTGGGCTAACTGAAGTTATCTCTGTGTAAGCTGTGTACGGGTAGAAAGGAATCAAGTTTACATCTTTCACCTGCATCTACAACTCACAGTTAGGAATGAGCTATGGTGTTGAGGAATTCAGAAAACCAAAGCAAAAAACCCAACTTTAATCACTGTGGCAGCTATTGGTACATCAGAGAATCATCCATGGAACTCAGTGAATCTTTCATAACTATGCACTCTTTTAATCCATGTCTGATTCCCCTCCCAAGAGAGTTTGTATTGACACTCAGAGTGGCTTCTCTCACAAGCAAGTAGTTGTGGATTATGGATATAGGTTCAGTCCTATTGTGGAGGGTGAATAATAGATGCTTCTAGGAGGCAGAGGAAAGCAGAGGCCAATGAAGCCCTTCACAGAAGAGAGGACAGCTGTACATAGTCTCCAAAGCAAAATGGGTCAGAAAATGGCACCCAGTTATATATGGGAGCAGCGTGGTTGGGGAGGAGAAATGGTAGGACAGAGTGAGGTAAATTCAGTTAATGCTGTGGAGTCTTCTTTTGTGCCAGTTCATCCCTGTAGCTGGTCAGGTTCACGATATATATTCCTTTAAGCAATCTAATAGCAGGGTTCAAGTGTTTTACCATCCATTAGATTTCTTAAATGGCTAATTTTGCAGTAATGTGTCTGTCTGAGCAGACAGTATGTGGAAAAAGCAAAAGCTTGGACAGGTTACAGTGTGATTTTGATGCTGGAGAGTAAGCTGGTTAGCATAAGGGACAGCTGCAAATATATCTCTGCTCTCTTTCGTGCTTCTTTTTGTTTACATTCTGGGCAACAAAGATGCCTTAGCTTATGTTGAAGTATCAACAAAGCCTTCTGCAAAGAGTGTAATGAATGAATTGAAAAGCTTTTTCCACCTTGTTGATAATCCCATCTTGTCTCCTTGCGTATGGCTTTCTAGCCTGAGATTTTGAGGCAAACTTTCATTAGGGACAAACTGCTTTATTTATGGCACAGTCTGATAAACAGGTTGAGAGAAATTGCATTGACCTATATATAATTATTTGATTTAGATATTGCAGTCTGAGTCAACTCTGGGATGTTTCTCTTTCCTTCCTTCCTTGCATTTACTGCTATTCTTATAAAATCCCGCCAACTGTGGACTCAGAGACCGAAGGCAGACTATGCATCCATCTGAGCATCATGAGGTCCTGACATTAAACCCTGATGAACTGAAAAATCCAACAACCATTAGCAGAAATATTTCATCTCTCTTTGTGTCTTAAAGCCAGAGAGAATCTACCAGGCTTGTCCTGTTGTTCATGCACATATGCCTTCAGTTGTAGATTTTCTTTTCTGGTGTCTGAGAATTTCTGCTATTATTTAAAGGTAACATGAAAATTTCTTTGTTTTCTGTTGCCATCAGCTATAGGTGGAACTCCTAAACACAGAAGATATAGCTGTTACAGGCTTCCTCTGTAAAGTCCTTTCATGATTTACTGTTGGAAACTGTACCTCTGCAGATACAGGAATACTAGATACTTCTTTACATGCTCTCTTTAACTCAACTTTTATTCTCTACATCTAAAACTGACTGTAAACTTAAACTTCTCATGTGCTGTAGAGTTCTGTCCTTGTTTTGATAGCTTTTCCATGCATTCTTACTCATCTTGATGCTGCTTATGCAACTGGCAAAAGGACTTTGTACTCTTCTCCAACCCTGTCACTGACATAACAGGATATCTACAAATCACATCTGAGCGGGATTGATATCCCTTTTAATGTCCATATTTTTTGACTAAAGCATTGTTTAACTTATTTAGGTACATCTGCCTCTACTACAGCCTTGTTCCACAGATAATTCTTCTCTCATATTTGTCTTATCTACTTCATCTGTTAGGTGAGCTATTTGGGAGAAGGATTGCAGTATGACACTAGGCATAGCAGGGTGTGCAGTGGGGCTGCTGCAATTAAAGACCATTGCCTGTGAGGGGAAGCAGGGATGAGTCTGAGAGTGGCACACGGTGTTAAATCTCAGGTTCTCTTTCATGTGGCTTTGAAATAAGGATTTGTGCATAATTCTTAAAGTGGAAAAATGAAACACTGCCACATGTGACCTAAGTAAAAGTTATTAGCGCTTGTCTTTAATGATGTATACAGAACTTGTGCTAATTGAAGTGTAGGTTTCCATCATGACTGATATGCTAATTTAGACCACTGGTAACCTGTTGGGTGCCATGTATGTTGAAAATGGTTTCCAGAAATTTGCATGCTGAAAGAGTTAAGAAGCAGATACTCCTTTAAGTGCTCAACTGCTCCTCAAATCTATGTGCTAAGTGATGTCAGCTCATGGAAATCTGGGTTTTAATGAACATCAGTAGATTAAAGTGCTGAAAAGTCTATACTTCTTTGACTTTTGTCAGCTTTAAAGCCAAGAAGTTCAAATTTTTAAGATCTTTGTTTCTAGAGTTATTCTCAGATATTCTCAGTAGCAGCCCAGTTGTACAGTTTCACCTGTGTAGGACTCTTAACTCTACTCTTGTTTTCTTGTTATAAATTAATACATTGCTAGTCTGTGCTTTGTGGCTTACTGTAGAATAGTCTTTCAGGAAATGGCCTGGATAATAAAAGAAACAAAAACCAGATTGTAGCTTTCAAGAGCTTTGTACAGATTGAAAATATGAGAAAACTGTTGTTTGGGAGCACTTTTCATTGCTTTTTCTTTTGGCAGCATAAGGTTTAGCAGCATTAGCAAACCTGTGTACAAAGTTTGAACATTTCTGTTCTCTTCTGTGGGTAGAGAACACTTTTTTTTGTTTTTCCCTATGTCATGGGGTTTATATGATGTTTCTTCTCTACACAGCACACTCTTGATCAAAGAATAAAAAAAGACAGTTATAGGCACTACATCTCTTTGAGCATGTAAAAAGTAAAATGGGGAGGCTTTCAAGACGCATTCTGTATTCATCAGGCTACAGAAAAATAGAACAATACAGGGCCAAAAAGATAGTGGCAAAATGTGGGGGTTTAAACCGTAATTGAATTCAGATTGTAGTGATCAATGAAGAGAGGAGGGAAAGTTATGAACACACTAAAGCAGAGGTGGGGAGAGAAGTTCCTTTGCTTTATACTTCTTTCCAGATTACAATGACAGGAGGCTTGTACTAACTGCAATAAAAGGACCCTAACACTAACTAATGGTAGTCACATTTTATTTTTACAGGGAGAAGTATTTTATAGAGAGCCTGCTTCTGTGACTAAGGGCTTTGTGAGTCTAGACAACTCTCTAAATTTTCTTAAGCAAGCCTTCTCAACTTTCTCTTAACCTTGAGAACCTATTTATGCGATCTGGAGAAAAGTTACTTGTGAGAATAAATACATACGTTATCAGAAATTTACAGGATGGTGAGGGGACAGGGACCCGAGGGAACTTGGGGAAAAAAATGCTGTTCCTATTTAGTCTTCCATTTTCAGAAACAAACTTTTTTCTAATGTGAGGAGTGGTTTATCTATCATTTCTATTTGAAGGGCTCAGATTACAATTTATTTTACAGTTATATAAGTGAGACCCAGAAAATGCTTGAGAAATGCAGGCATCTTAAAATGACAGCATATATCACAGATATTAAGCATTATTCTTCATTACATATGGAAATTCTTTTGGAGACATATTAAGCTCAGTGAGATTTAATGTTCCATATGTATAAATCACTCTGAACAAGTCTATAATTACAAAGACGACAATTTTTTTTTTTCCAAAAGTAAGCATAATCACTTCCTTGTTAACACAGGGCAGAAAGGACAGTGCAGTTAGAAAACTTAGCACAGCCAGCAAGATATGGATTCCGTTTGCTTTGCCTCAGGCTTCCTATGAGGCTGAATAAGAGTCATGTCAAGCTATTAGGCTGCCTGGGAATTTTTTTGGTGAAACATGATTTGATTTGTAAATGGTGGCTTGTTAAAATGACATTGTTTTTCAGAAACTTATTAGTATTGAAGAACCCTTGTTGAGCTTCCAGCAGCCTTCTTTAGCTTTACAGTTACATTTCTGATTTGGGCAACTTTGAAAGTGAGAGGAAGCCCACTGTTTTTACTTAACAACTTTGGAATGACAATGTTTTTCTGATTCCTGAAAAGGTATCTATAAAATATTTTTCAAGAGTCAGAAAAACATTTTGTAGATAACATTTGAATTCAGAAAAATGTAAAAACTTCTAGAAAGTCAGAAATACTAAGATTAGTTACAAATTTTTAAAGAATTAATGGCAGGCTTGAAAGATCCTGAAAGCATGTAAAAATGCAGAGATGTATCTACCAAACCTTTGTAAAGCTTTGTAAAGCAAAAAAATAAAAACACAGGAGGCTTCTTGTCAACTTAGGTTTCTATATATTTTTGTATATGGTCTTTGGGACACATGCCTCATTACAAGTCAAGGTTTACCCTATTTACTTTTGATTTAACAAAATTATGTAACAAATTATAATCCACTGAAATCGCCCCAAACTACCTTTTGATTTACTTATGTGATGATGGTATTTGTTTTGCATGTTTATTTTGCATTAGAATGGTTAATGGGTTAGAAATACCTGTTGTTCTTTCTGGAGAACAGAGAGGTTCCTTCTGGCCTTGAGAGCAACTACATACACTTGAGGTTACATGGTGAAACAGGAGGGACTTGAGGTGCTATTATGAAAGACCAGGGAGCAAACATGAAGCCTCGCCTCAGAGGTGACAGAAAGATGCTTCCTAGAGCTTGAGAAGGGGCTGTGCAGAATTGCCTGTGATTTGGAAAGCCAGTGAATTGCAGGGCTGAAATCAAACCTGAAGAGTTTACTTTCCGAAGCCTGTGGTGGGGACATTACTCAGTCTAAGAAATAATGAAAGCAGAATCTCCTCAAGAGCTTTGGCAAACTCATGGTCTTGCCTAAACCTATTCATGGGCTTACAAGAATCTTAACTAAGGGATAACCTTGCATTTCTGTAGGGAAGGGAAAAGGTTCACTCACTGACAGTTGGATAATAGGACAGAGAAATCTTGTTGGTTTGGAAAAGTACCTCTGCAGTAACAGAAAAATGTGAAGTGTCTTCAAAACAGCCCAGGGTCATTATCCTGGTGCACAGAACAATTAACAGACACAGTGAGAGCAAATGACTTGAATAAAGCTGTATAGCAGTCATAATGGGAAAGTCTGACTTTTAGCCCTGTATATACTGAAGTAGGTCAGGTTTGAAGTCTTGTATCTAGTTCCCCAAACATCTTATCAACACTGATTGTGAGGGAGATATTGGGCCAGGTACAGCAGCCTGGGAGCACTTTCCATTTTCAGCAAATTAATCCTCTCACAGCATGAAATAAAAAGATCAGAACATGATGTTAAACCTCATTTTGTATTTTCAATTACTAGAGGATAATTATTTTCTTTTTAAGTCTTGGAAGATGACACGATCTGAATACTCAGATACCTGCTGCTTCTGCTTGTGTTCCTGGAAGCAGAGATAGTTCAGCTGGGGGACTGCACAATATAATTAGGTTTCTTTTGCAGCCTGGCAAGGCCCTGTACGTACCATCATCTGAAGAAAAGTGCAGCACTTTAATCTTAGGTTTGGTGATGTTGGGCTTCATAAAGTAGGAGTACAACTACATGGACTGAATTTTATATGTGGATTGGGAGGAGTGGAAGGTGAGACAGTGGCAAGGTGCTTTGGACAGTTGTTCAGTACTAAGTAAACCTGATAGAACAAGGCTTTAATCTTGTTAGCCCTACTTATATTTCTGCACAAGTGAACGTGAGAGGGTAATTCACAAGAGTTCTCAAAGAGAACAGCAATTTTTTAAAAAGTTACTGTGGGGTGGGATTTGAAATATTGTGGGTTTCCTATTTCTTTGAAGGGAAAATAACTGGTGATTTTAATTGTATGTATCTATGTGTGTTGTCTAAATGTGTATGTATGCTGTGTGTATGATTTCCTTTAATTGTATAGGCTTGTTTTCCTCCTCATAGTTTTTCACTGGGTGAACTGCAGTGATTTCAAAGAAGAGGAATCTTACGTAAGCTAAATATGAACATAACAGAAAATAAAAATATCAACAGATTTGGCTCAGCTAATAGGTTTTGACATTGATAGGATTCAAAAGAAGCTGTATGAAAAGTGCCACTAGTAACATAACTGGAAACAAGTAAGGCCTAACTAATGTCATGCAAAAGAATCACTGTTTAAAAATGTATCAGGACAATGTAATCCTTTTCTGCCCTACCTGTAGACTCTGGAAATGTGAAATTTGTATGCTTGAATTACACCTAATTTGGCACAAATTTCTGCTTCTCTCACTTCTTCACTTCTTTGAATTCAATTTAAGTTAAGAAATGGAATGTGCTAGGTTGCTCATAATGCTTTTAGCATTTCAAAAACATCGTCATGATGAGATTCACCTTGGGCAGAAAATGAAAAGAGGTCAGACAATGAGAAGATTCATAAGAAACACATTAAAAGACCAGTATCCCCTATTAACAACCTTCCCATTGAATTTTGCCCATTGAGATAATGTGCTGGAGATTACATTTACTATGTAGTTATTTTTTTTATACAGTGAAACAGTCATTGGAAAAGGCTATTCCTTCGGAGCACAATAAATGCGTGACAGTCTCTGTACTTTGGGGTGCAGATATTGATTATGTTTTATCTTTTGACTTGTATGGGCAACAGCGGTGTTTAAGTTATTTTTTTAGTTGCAGCTGATAAAAAAAGAGAGAAAGCTTTTATATTTATTTTTCTTTCTCATGTGCCTTCGGTTACATCAACCATTAACACTGGAGACGCAACACAATGCTGATACAGTCCTTCAGTTTTAGTTACGCATCTGTTGGCTTTTTAGGGACAGAAAGGGATAAATTACTATTTCATTAAAATGAATTTGAGCTGTGCTTATCCTTCAAAAAACAGTGAAATTTTTGGATACAATACAGTGTATCAGTGAGATCTAAAGGAAAAGCCAAACTGAGGAAAAAATGTGCTACAACTTTAAAGAAATAATATTACTTTCTTGGGGAGGGGGGGAGGTCATTCTTCCTTAATTGCTTTGTCATATAAAAAGTCACATTGATTTAAATTGATTTAAAAGATTTAGTTTTTTTGGGGAGGGGGGGTTTAATAGTGAAGTTGCTAGGAGTTGAAACAAAATGGAAATGTTATTCATAATCACTAGCCCCTGTGTTGGATTGCAGAATTATTTTCTTCCTTAAAAGTGTTTTGCAATGGCAATACGTGTTCCTTAGTCAGATCTGTTCTGTCTTCTGAAATATATTGTGTATGTGCTTTCCTTTAATGCCAGGGACAGACAGGAAGATAAAAATAACAGTAACAATCCAGATTATAGTTGGTTGAGTTCTAAAAATTGTGATTTAACTATGTATTCATTTTAAAAGGAAACAAATCTTGTGCCAATTACAACAGTTTTAAGGGTTTTGCTGCCTGTTTCCAGTTCTGGTTGTTATCATGGTTGCAGTTTTTATAACAAGTGAAAAAGGCAACCTGGAGGTTATCAAAGTGATTATTTCAGATAGACCTGTTGTAAGCTTATTTAATCTTTCATACTGGTAATCTCTAAAAGAGTTTTTCTTTTAAACTGTTTAAAAACAGAATTAGTTTTATTTATATGTTATCTCCAGGTCCCCATGGCTTGCTTGCTGTTGACTGTGTTTTAATCAAAAGATACCTTCACATTTTGGAGAGAAACCATGTATATGTACGTAATATCAGTTAGAAATTTCACTTATGTGAAAGGGCACTACGGCAAGTAGTCAGTGCCCCAAGTTACTTGCCAGGAAGAGTATGAAACTGGTGATGGGGAATTCTTCCTTCTTACCTTCTGGGTCTGCACAGGATTGGTTTTATGTTTGCTAGCGCAATTCATTTGCTCTTTCTCAAAGGGTTAACAATTTGTTATAGCCAAGTTATACTCATAGTATGTTTTACATATGTTGGATTCCTTCTTCCTTTGCTGCCTTTGTTATCCCTAAACCCAGTTTTACCCAGCTCTCAGGGTTGTGTTTCTCTAGTGATCAGTAATTGACTATTGGTGTTTATAGCCTTGGGCCTTTATTATAGTGCTGTGTCAGCACTTTCAAGGTCTCTGCTATCATCTGGGCTTGTATTTCTGAGGACCCCGTTAAAGCCCTTTCTCTGTTTGCAACAGCCTTTAAGCTGTGGTTTTCTTATAACATAAATATTTTATAAGCACAACCTAATCACACATGCAGCCTTGTTTCAGGGTCACCAAATAGCTTATTCTTCAAAAATAACAAATCATTCTAAGAAAAACATACCTTGTGGGCATGCACGGACGCAATGTTCTGGTCATTGTTGCCAGTATCTGTAACCTATGGAGGTAAACAAGTATGGTGGGATTTTAGACCTGAATTTTGAAAATGGAGGTGAAAGGGATAAAGGGACCCAAATTTTATCCTTGCAACCCTATGCATTCTTTTTGTCAAGTTTAGTGGGTTTTGCACATGTGTAACTGAATGTAGGTTTTGGCTCTGTATTTTTCTCTTAAAATGATTTCTTCTAAGAAGGCATCCATTATAGAAGTTACGGGGGGGGGATATGGCCAGTCTTTGCTTTTTTTGTGGAAAATCTTATTTAAAGTTGAAGTATTGAAACTGGCAAGAAATCTTGCCAAGAGTGACTTATCCAAGATGACAGTGTTTGTTTCATTTCAGATCTGTGTTTACAAACAGCTGAGAGCAATACAAAAACTGTCCATAATTTATAACTAATGCTGGGTGGCTTTACTGGTGGGAGAGGTAAACCTTCCAGGTAGACCGTAGTATCTTGAAAGTTGAAACTGGGATAATTTGGGTTAAATTCTCAAAAGTGTTGAAGAGCTTTTAATTACAGCTGAGTCTGGTAGAAGCTTTAAAATGTACAGACCCCTTTCTTATGGCAGTATTGGGATTTGGGAGTCTCAGGCCACACAGAGGTGGAAATACTTAATTTTTCAAAGAAAATACATTTACGTTCAGCTAGGTTGTACCTACCTTGTTTGCTCTCTTCAAAATCTTGAAGAGTTCATCAGAGGCAAATATTTACTTTGTTCTTACTGTCCAGTTTTCATCAGGAGTCTCATACACAGAAATTATGCTCAACATGCTGCCAGGTGATTTATGTGGTCACTGACGCATAGGCCACGTTGCTTTCCTTACTCTGCATAAGCATTGGACATGAAAGAACTCCTGAATATTCTGTAAATGTTTCAAGTTAACAGCAATCAAGTTCTTGTCCAAAACTTAAATTGAACTAAGAACTAGCCTAATCAAGAATTTCTTCTTGACAGTTGCTGCTGAATTATGCAGGTATAGCAACATGTCTGAGGATAAAGCAATTACTTATATTAGAGTACCTGCATAAACTTCCTGTTATAAGTAAAATCAGGGAAGAATAAATTCCATACTTTCAAAAATCTAGGCATGCCAAATAAAGCTAAGTAAATAATGTTATTTGATGAATTTCTGCTGCTCTTTGTGGAAAATTATGACTCTCTAGACTTGCAAGTTTAAAATTAGCTTATTAGGAGATCTATCTCCTAATAAAACTCAACAATTGTTGACAGAATATAAAATGAATGTACTGTAAACATACCCGTTGAGAACTTTTGTGCAATATTAAGAGAGTTTGCAGAAATTGTTAGCATTTTTGCAACTTTAGCAACATCTATTCAGGTGGCCTGAAAGTGGCTTAATTCTTTTGGGCTTGCATACCTGATCTTGTAACAGTTTGGAAAGATTATGTCTGTATGCGTAGGTGGGTGCAATACGTCTAGAAATGAGCAGCTGCAAGAGCTGAGAACAAAATGAACATGAAGAAAACAAAATTTTTAAAACAATCAAATGCAGCTGACAATCACTAGGAAACTAGAACTAGTTTCTGTTACTTTAAAAATGGAAGGAAGAAGAAATGAAAAGCAGTTGAAAAATTGCACAAGCCTTTTCCCTCATGCAAACAGTGATAGAGCAGTCAGATAATTAAGATGCATATGCCACATGACATTAAGCAGCCTTTTGTGAACTGTTAATTAAGATTTAATCAGTCACATATTTTATTCTTGTTGAATTAGAAGATTAGTATTAATTTCTTGTGGTGTTTCCCTATTCCCTGTTGAAGGAAGTCAATGTATCTGAACATAATTTGGTGATCGTATCCTGGTGTGGTAATAAAAACAAGACTAGAGAGACAAGAGCTTGACATTTTGGGTAATACAGTGAGTGTGATTCAGATGGGACAATTGACAAACGAAGCTGCTGCTTTCACTCTAAAATTTAAAATATATTATGCAAGTATGTATAAAATTGGTACAAGTTAGAATCATCCTATGGTTGTTAACGTAAGAATAAATGTAAAGGTCTTTCCCCAAATTCCCCATTTCATAAAGCTCTAATTAGCTTTGTGCTTACCTCATTACACTCAAATTGCAGGATTCAGACCTCAGTTCTATGCCACAAAACTAAATGCAGCTATAAGCAGCTATAAACTCTGTGAATAATTAAATAATGTTAAGGAAATAACACAGGTTTGGATTTAAATATACTTATGGAGCTTCCCTAAATGTGTTCAGCATATGGAAGTTGATATATTTCTTGTTTAAAAATTTCTCCGCTAAAATGTATTTAAAGTAGATGCCTATAAGATGGATACATTGATATTGCTTTTTGTGAAGGGTATATGACTAGAGGCTTTATAGTATTGTTTAGTGTCTGTGAAATAGTAACAATGTGGTTTATATACTACTTCATGTTAACAATAATAGTTAGATTTATAAACCAGAAATATTTATATATGCAATGTTACATATTTTTTTTGTGTTGTATGATGTTGGCTGGAAATCTAACTTGGAAGCCTCAAATACTTGAAATTCTAAGCCACGAATTTCTTAGAAGACTGATTTTTTTGGTTACCCAACTTCTTGGATATCCAATTTAAGATGCAATAGAGGCACCATTTTTAGATGGGAGACTTCAGTGTCTTCTGAAAACAGAGACCCTTATTAAAATGTCTTGACATGAGCACGTAAAAATGTGTAAGGTTTCATGATTTACAAAGCTCTCTTTCACTGTCTACTTCACTACCAATGCGTTTACTTCCAGGTTATTTTCCCTCTGTAGGCATTGGGCCCTTTGCCTTGGCCTGTAAGAAAGAGCACTTTTTCCTATTGGACTTTGAGAGCAGTAAGAGAGAATATTGAGGAGCAGATTATCCTCTACAGAGATCTAGTGATTAACAGAGAGATGTTATTCTGCAGAAAGCCTGTTGCCTGATGCCAAAGAAACTTCAGCAGCAAATCATCTCCTCACCTGCTCTCTCTTTTGATCAGCATCTTGGTCAGCTTGTAAATCTTTCATGAGTTTTGTAGTATGCTTCCTTATGCACACAGTCATAGCAGTAAAAATAGATGTGAAGAGGTGATAGCTCTATTCAGAATCTGTGAGAAGGACCTATGTAGTTTAAAGAGGAAAACCTGAAGAGAGATCCTCTTCTCACACACTCTTGTAACTGTGTGTGCAAGTTTTATCTGCTGTGTGCATGCAGGAGAGACAATAAGCCATTGAACTAATTAATTTTCTCTTCTCATCTGTTCTTTGTTCACACTGAAGTGATTTATGCAGTGAAATTTGGCTGAGGAAGAACACTGGCAGATTCCTGCTAATGATGTCACTTAAAAAATGCTACCATTGTAGGGGTAATTCGAAAACTAGAAATGACCGAAGCTACATTAGATGCATTAGGTGGATCTATGCTAATTTCATTCTGGTTTTGGGAAGAGAGAAACAGTTCACTAAATTGTTAAACGTGGACAGTACACTGTAGCAATAAAATCTTTTCCCGTGAATTCATGCAAAGAAGATTATCGTCAAAATCTGTTTCTAGCAATTCAGTCTGTAGGTAATTGCTACTATATCCATTAACTTAGTTTAAATCTTTATCAAATGATCCATTTTTTAGCTGTCCTATAGTGCATAGCCTTTGGATTTCTTTATCCCATTAAAGTGCTTTAAGCTCCTATAGTGCCTAATGCACATAATTGTTCTAATTCTGCTGAAGTACTCTCAAATCTCTTTCACCCTGTTAAAGTAGTTAAATTGTCCTTGTTCAAGAAGAGTATCAGCTATTCAGAGTAGGCTTGAAATAACGTATAGAACTTTTTACCTGTGTGAAGGGCTTTCAGATTTGATTTCTTCCATCTCAGGAGTGCTCACTCTATATAGAAGTATGGAAAGCTCTGAATTTTAAATAATTGTGCTGTGTGTATATATGTATAAAATTCCAGAGCTGTCTTTCAGAACTCCAGCTTCTGCCTGTGTGTCTACCTGCAGTGGAAAAACAAGATCCTAAGAGGTCCCATTTACTTTGTATTTTTCACTTATTTTGGTAAACATTTTGTTTTACATACTGCTTTACTCCTAGACACTTACCTGTCTATGAACTTGCTGTCACGACGTGAGGGGTTACCCATTCTGCAGGTGTGTGAGGATCGTGTCCGTGGGTTCATAGGATTCCATAATACACAAGGGCACGGAGGCTTTTATGCTCTAAATTTCTCTACTTTATTACAGATTACCACAAATACCACAAAATCACCACTAGCAAGTATACCTATGTTAATAAAGTATATATATATATATCAAGCTATTACAAATTACTATCAGCAGTCAATAATACAGTATCAATTAATCGTAAGGCAGCAGTTAATAATAGTGGCAAACAATTGTATAGCAACAATTAATATAATAGCAACAATCAAGTAGGTATAAACTATTACAGATTGCTACAAACTTAACAATATAACAGCAGATATTCTTATGATAGATTACTTATATGGATATATAATACCAGTATCAAGTGAATTAGATTTCAGAAGGGGCCAAACCAATCCCAGAGTGGGGACCCAACCATCCCAGAGGTGGAAGGACAAACTGAACTGACCCCAAAGTGGGCCCTGGTAAGAGTCCAAGATCTCATAGAAAATTCATGCAGAATTCAGCCTCTTTAGGGAAGGAAAATTATGTGCAGCATGGGACGCTCTCTAGACAGAAGCTCCATTTTGGACATAGATTAAGTCCTTTTTATATCATAGAGACATAAGAGAGTGTAGGACAGCACCACTTTGAGCAGCCAATAGATACTGTTAATTTCTATTCTTCACCTGTAACAGCCAGTGCTGATGATGTTTCTATTCTTTAAGACCAATTTTATTTTCTGAGACTGTTTCCATTTTTTTCAGACAGTAAGTAGTTGTTACAGTTTCTTGGGGTTTTTTTTTGCACTTAGCAATGGTATCTTAGGATGCTTCTGGTTTGTAGGTACCCCAGCTGTACTTCAGAGAGGCCAGCTGCACTTTACAAAGATGTTCCTGGTTCCCAGGCTGGCAGGCATTTTCTTTTGTTCAGTAATTATTTTTTTCCCTCTTCTAACCAGGGCACCTTTCTGTCTGCTCACATCACTTGCCTGTTGTAAGTCGTTATTTTCTTTCTAGAATATTATATGTATTCTGTATTCAATGCTGAGAGTGAAGTCTAATGTTTATATATGCAACCTTACTAGGGGACTAAAATCAATACCACTGTCTGTACCTAGCATGGAGTTTGATGTGAGTTAGTGTGTCCTGTTTTCTAGACAAGTTCTGCATTGCCATGGTGTGACTGCTGCTTGACAGGCACAGTAAGTTGTGCCTTTAAGATGCACTGCTGCTTTTTCAGCTTTGCTTCTGGTGTGTATTCCTTCAAATTCAAGTTCTCTAGAGAGATTTCTGTTTATCAAGTTATTTAAATTGAGGTTTGGCAACCATGGGAGTGCACTGGGTTTTATTTTTCTTCTCAGATTAGAACCTGAATATGCTCAGGAGCCAAGAGATGCTGCCTTTCAAAGTTACAAAACATTGCTGGACATCTGATCAATGACATCTTGCCTCTGAGCCAGGGAAGGCATCCTGCTTTCTGCTAAGCTTCTCTTTGAAAGAATCACAGCTTCTGGCCTTGCACTAGCCATGACGTGTATAATTCAAAATTCTCCATATTATTGTGTCTAACAATCATGCCAGGGGTGACAGGCCATGATAGTGGTAGTCCTGGTCTGGTGGCTTTGTGGTGATAGTTCTGTGTAGTTCAATGGTATAGAGTAAAGGTACTTGTCAGAAGTTGTACCTAAACATGCAACCCATATCCAAGATCTCCATGTGGAATTATTTATGTCTTTAATTAACTTACATTGAACTAGATACCTCTTAGTTTTCCCATTTTACAATTAGGAAAAAATCAAGATGCTTCCTCAAAGATGTTGGAGTTTTGATTCTGATGTCATCTCATTGAATTCTTTTCTACTATGTTTAATTAACCAATACTGTAATAGACATCACAAAAACTGTAACAAGTATAATTGTGGGAAAAGCTCTGCTAGTATTGCTGGATCTACTCCAGGATTAAACTATGAACACCCTATTCAGTGTCTCAGTGACTTGCTACTTGGTTGGGTTTGGGTGGTTGTTGTTGTTTTTGAAGCAGTCCAACTGCATTATTATCTTAATGAATGTGTTGCTCTATACAGAATCCTCATATCCTGAAATACATGTTTTGAATGTAGTAGTGATAGATAAGAGATATAGAAGTAGTAAGAAAATGACTTACCGACAGGACTACATACATGGTAGGACTAGAAAGACCAACCTTAAACTCCTTGTCTGCATTCCCCAGTAACAAGCCGCCACATACTAAAGATACTTTTCCATAATCATATATATAATCTTTCCTCAAATGCATCTAACTGTGCTCACATACTTATTTCACTGAACAGCTCTTCTTACTCTCTAAGCAACTTAAAATTGACAGCTTATAATCAAGCCCCTTAATTTTTTCCATTTTTTTCCAGACTGCTTCTTTTGCTGTTGTTAGTTCTGACCAATGTGACTAATTTCTTGCTTTATTGTTTTATGTATTTCTGTACTATGAAGCTTTTATGTAGTTTGTTTTTATAATCTGAACAGAATCTTGATTGAAGTGCATTTCAGAGCCTTTTTGGGGGAGATAGGTTTATTATTATGAAAGCACTTTATATACCAATTTAGACATCAACTAATCTCTTATTTATTCAAGTAAGGTAGTAAGATTGAATTATGTTTCTATAAATTTTCTGTGCTTTCTTGGGAACATATAAATTGTTTGGAGCTGTTTGTCATCATTGTTTACTCAGCCAAAATGTATTGCAGTGAATTTACTGCTTTGTACCGTGCTGTGTTTCTTAAAACTCCACTATATAAAGTTTAGCTTGATTGAAAAGGAAATTATTTCTCTCTATGTAGTAACATGATAGTGCAGGCTAAGCTCTGTGAAAGTGTAACATTTCAATGCAGTGAAAGGGAGAGATGGTGCACTGCTTAGAGGAAGTTTGGAGTTCAGTTTGTTTTTAGTATATGCTTACTGTTTGCCAGTGAGAAGATGGGCCTGGGAGCAGCCAAACGGGATTATTTGAGATAAGGTTGGTGATTTTTGCTGCTAAGACACACTGCTGGCTCGTGTTCAGTTTGCTGTCCAGCTAGACTTTCAGACTGAACAGCAGGGCGGCTTTCTGGGTGGTGTAACTGCAAGAACTTTCTTTCCAGGTGCACACATTTGCATTTTTCCCCTGTTGAATTCAGGAATTTCCTGTTGTCCCATTCCTCCAGCCTGCTTAGGTCCCTGTGAGTGGTGGCCATGCCCTTGAGTGTACTGACTGACTCTAACCCCCCCCTCCCCAGTTTGGTGTGATGGGAGAGGGCACTCCATCACCTTCTCCAGGTCATTCACAAGGATGTTAAACAGGATAGGTCCCAGTATAGACCCAGTGGTACTCCACTTGCTACCAGCTGCCAGGTACAGAACAACCCAGTAACAACTACTGCCTGGGCCTAATCATCCAACTAGATTATTTTTTTCTTTTTTTAAAATCCAGCTAGTCATCCACCTACCTAGCCTGGCTGTAGTGTCCTCACTTGGATACAAGGACATTGTGGGAGGCAGTGTTAAAAGCCTTCCTACAGTTGAGGTGAGTGACAGTCACTACTCTCCCCTCATCCACAAATCCTGTTATTTTATTGTAGAAATCAATTTGGTTGATCAGGCACCATTGAGCCTTGGTCAGCCCCAGGCAGGCTGTTCCTGGACAACAACCATCTCTATATCCAAGACCATGGTCTGCCTGACGGGCAGCCAGCCCAGGCAGTCCCTGCCACGCTGAGGTACGCAGTCCAGCTGCATGGCGCTCATCGCCGCTGCTTGAGGGAGGCTGGTGCTCCTGACTGGGCTTGGCCTTGCCCTGGGGCCCTAGAAGTTGTGCTGAGGAACTGCTGCCCTCATGGTGGCTGCTCTGACCTCTCACATTGTGTCATAGAATCGTTTAGGTTGGAAAAGACCTTCAAGATCATCGCGAGTCTACAAGCCCCCTTCCTGCCCCAGGTGGCCTGAGTGGGAGGCTGACTGGGCTTGCCAGCCTCACGGCTGGGCTGCCCTCCTGCCCCAGTGAATAAACTCTTAACAGCTGCACAGTTTGGGGAATAAAACCTCAGGTGCTTTCAGTCAGCAAGGATTAGCTCCCTGTTCCCTCAGGCTATGAAGGGGAGGGCAGCACGGAGGCCATTTTAGGTGTGCCTCAGAGCCTCGGCCTTGGGCTTCCTCAGCGCCGCGGGGCAGGGAGGCCGGCTGGAGAGCTTTTGTGAACCCTGCAGAAGCCACTGGACTGTTGAGTTACTTGCTGCTGGCTCAAGTAAGCAAGGTATTTATATACAGAAAATCTTACCTATGTATGGAAATTCATATTGGGTTAGTGTAGTATGCTCTTTCTCTTCATGAAATCTAACGGCTTCTGAGATATTGTGTATCCTCACACCTTGCAAGCCTGTGGTTTCTCTCCCTACTTCCCAGTTAAATTTCCTCCTGGAAGCAATTACTGTCCGGAGGTTGGAACTTAACTAGGTCCAACAGTAGGAGGAAAAATACTTTGGAGTATCTAACTGCTCTAAGATACAGCTTAGCTACAGAGTTCCACTTCAGTTGTTTTGCTAGGGCAGGTTTGTCCTTGGTGTTGCTTTTTTTTATGTCAGAAAAACTATGTAGTGGATGTATTTAATCTTATTATTTTCCATACTTGAACAACATCATACAACTGGAATAGTATGTGGTAATTATTTGATAACTGAGAAATAAAGTGCTCCAGAATGTGTGGCTGTTAGGAGCACTAGTTTTCTGCAGAAGTGTAACAGCTGCGTGGTTGTTGCAGTAGTTGATGCCCGTGTATCTCTCTCAGTAGTTGGACTCTCAGGGCAATAGGGATTGTTCAATTTTGTTTCTTTTAAGGAAAAATACAGAATACGTTAGCTCTGTGTGGAGAAAAAAACCAACAATGAGATAAAGTAGAAAAAAAGCAAAGATACTTTTGTGTTCTGGGATTGGACTGGATTCAGGAAACATTCCTGAACAGGCTCCTACCACTAAATCCCTGTCTGATCTTGGGCAAAAGGTTTAATCTGTAATTCTCTGTTTGTAAACTTGTGATCATAGCATTTTTGTTCTCTTATCATCTATCTGTCCTTTCTCTTTACGTTTGAAACTGTTCAGGGCAGGACTTGTCTTTTGTTTTGAAGATCTAGCAGTGAATGTGCAGAGAACCTGTGCCTTTCAGGTCTGCTAATGTTACTGTGATGATATCTAGCTTGTTAAAACAGCTGAAAATACTGTCCCAAGGTTAATGTGAGCATCCCTGCTATTATGGACTAGCAATCTGCAGGAGGGGGACACAATGTGACTTGTCCAAGTTCATGTGGATACCAGTTGATTTCTTAGGCTGTGACTTCTTGCTTCGTTGGAGGCCTTGTCTTTTCAAGCACTGGTGGCAAGTTAGGATTTAAGGCTTTTGCCCTAATATTATATGTTGATATAACTGTAGAAGAAAGAGCTCTCATTTTACATAGACCAGTACTTTTTATTTTTAATGTATCCCCTGGTTACCCGTATTGGTATGAATTAACTTGCCTTATTCCATAATGTTTGGTATGTTGCTTCACTTCTAATTTTGGAAGTGTAAGATTAAGAGCTAGCTGTAAATAATGCAGTGCAGGTGCCCAGGGATCGGATCCTAGGCTCTATAGAGCTCTTGAAGTTCAGTTCTGCTCAGTCAGCTGGAGTTCCTGAAGCTGAGTGAATTTGCATTCTTTCAGCTTTATTTGAATCTTGTAAGATGGGGGCATATCCAAAATTCTGAAATGCCCAGTAATGATATGGGTGCTTTTGTCACTCCATGCATTTGCAGTATGTTGGAAGTATGTTTGGTATCTACCAATATGCCTGTAGATATTTAGTCCCACATGATTCTACCACAAATATTTGTGTGCATTAAGCCACTGTTTTGGTCTAGCTGTCAAATGTTGAGGAATTGCCTGCTAGTCATTGCCTTAAGTAGTGCTAATGGAAAGGAAGGCTGAGGGGTGATGTGTTAGGTTGTTTTTTTGTTGTTGTTGTTGATTTACTTCAGGAGGGTGGGGGTCTGAGGGCCACAGGTGTCTTATGAGCTCAAAGTTTACATCTTAATGCATAAAGGAAGCTCTCTTGGGAATTAATTATCCTGAGTATCACAAAGGTCTGGGAGACTGCAGTGGTAATGAGTATGAAAGCCAGTCAGACTTCCTGAAAAAAGTTAAAAGCAGTAGCAGTTACCTTTGACAAGTTCACAAATAAAGCATTTTTAATAGCAAGGCAAAATTGTCATGTAAAATCTTCTCAAATTAAGGAATCTACTGTAATTTATAGCAATTGAGACCCTAGGAAAATGTACCAGTATGACTTGATCTGTGAAAGAAGATTGCATCCTCCAAATTATGTCATCTTCTGAATTTGAGAAAAAGATTTCAAGATGTGTATGAGGTCTGTGATAAATTGCTACATTTACTTAAGGTTAAGTCCTATAATTTACAGTCCTGGGTGATCTGTGGTTTCTCAGATAGCCAAGAAGAAACCTTAAGTCATGGCAGTGCATGGGGGAGCCTTTGTATTTCATTACTTTGGAAATTTAAGCAGCAGGAACATATCTAAATTTATTCTTTTAGGTCACCGAAAGAGCATGCAGTATAGCAGAAATGGTGACCCTGGTTAATTGCATCATCATTTGATAACAGGATGTAATTAGCACATTTGAGTAAGGGTTGTGATAGTGGCAGCCATTATTTACAGAGGACAGTATGTGCCCCAGCACTGTAATCTGTCTTGAAATGATTGTAGAGCTTACTCATATCACTGTCTCTGCATTTGCATTTTGTACTATGAAACAGAGCTAGATTTGGTCCCCCTGTGAATCTGCGAAAATTAATTTTGTGCCTATTTATATTGGACTGATCCTAGACAGTGTATTATTTATTAATTTATAATTGAATTTAAAAAGTTTTATTTAATGTGAACAAAATAAAAAATGCACGTTAGTGATATCTGTGAGGCAAAATTGAAGAGGCAAAAATAAAACTGCTGTTGACTTTCCATTACTAATGCTTCATACTCTAGCTGGGAGCCAGTTACAAATATAGTCCTTGGAGGTCTATCTTGGAACTGTTAGGTTTAATATCTTTGTCAGTGATCTGGAGGAGGCAATGGAGTGTACCCTTATCAAGTTTATGTGACGCCAAATTGGGATGCAGTTAATGAACTCAAGGGCTGTCTCAGAGGGACCTAGAAAGGCTTGAGGAATAGGAATCTCATGGAGATTAACAGGGCAAATGCAAATTCCTGCAGCTGAAATGAATTAAACCCTGCAGTGGAACCAGCTGTGGACTGGCTGGCTAGCAGCTCTGCTGAAGGAGACTTGGGTGGGCAGAAGGCTAAATGTGAGTCAGCTGTATGTTCTGGCAGTGGTGAAGGTTGAGCAGCATCATGTGCTGCATCAACTCGAGCACAGCCCGTGGATCTAGGGAAACTGGTATCCCTCTTTACCTGCCACTTGTTAGACCCAGCCTGGAATACTGTGTCCGATTTTCAGTTGTATGGGATAAGTGTAGGTAAACTTGAGTGAGTCCAGAAGAGGGCTGGCAAGGTGGTTAGGGGTTGAAGCACATGATGTATGAGGAGAGGCCGTGAGAATCGGCTTTGGGTTTTTTTTCTGGAGAAGGCTAAGCAAAGACCTAGTAGCCTAACAGCTGTTGAACTGTATGTAAGGAATTATCAAGAAGATAGAGCTGGGATCTTTTCTGAAGTGTATGGTGGGAGAATGAGACACTAGCCAAAAATTGAAAAGGAGGGTGTTCCAACTGGGTATAAGGAAAAAAAAAATATCACTAAGAATAATTAAGCATTGGAACAAGTTGCCCAGAGAGGCTTTGGAATGTCAGTGCTTGGTGGTTTCAAAGATCTACCTGGTCCGACCCTTCTTTGAGACTCAGAGATACCCTCTGATCTGAATGATTTTACCTCTAGAAGTCCTTAGAGAAATAGTCACGAATCCCTGCTGTATTAATTTTTGTCTGGTATGTGAATGGAGCAACATAGTTTAGGCTTGGCTCATCTCATCTCTCACATTTTGAGTGCCAGAGGCTGTTAAATCCTAAAATTTGTAACAATTTTTGGAAGATGGATGCTTTTTAGCTGCAGTTCTTCTTTTCAATCAAAGTGTCTAACTAGTTTCTAAGCAAAATTGTAAACTTGTCTGCAGACTCCCTCCTGATGATTTAAGCCTCTTAACTGTAATCCAGATTTTTAATAAAAGCACATCCAAATATATCTTAAAGGATTTTTTTTTTTACACCACCAGTGTTTGTGTGCTATGCAGTTGGTGCCTCCCAGGCATGATATTAATCCCAACTTACTTTACTGTAGTTAATAAATTCACTGACTTCATGGGCATTGCTTGCAACAACAGAGTAAAAGGCTGGCCATAATTGTAGACTATTCATTGTTCATTTTCTCTATTTGCCTCTCGAGCTGCATGTAAGCAGTGTTTGTATAACAGTTTTGTTTTATTCTGTTTAAGAGGTATAGTTAAAATGATAATGGTAGGCCTCACTTAATTTGGTCAATTTACAGTGCATTTCCACTGGATATTTTCAACCTCATATTTAATATGGAATGTTCTCACCAGTATGCTAAATTACTTTTAAACACCCAAAGAACACTTTTTTTCCCTGAAAGTCTTTTGCAACAATTGGGGGTTTAATGGGGAAGTAGTAAAATGGGCATTTAACTTGAAGATTCTTTACTCTTCTAATAAAGAGAAGGCATTTTTAATAATGCTCCATCAGTAAAATTAGTGCAATTTCTGTGAAAGTTAAATCATAACAGGCGTGATGCAAGATTGTTAAGGTGTATTAGTGGATGGTCTGAACTCTTGGACTAATGGAAAAATGAAAGCAGCAGCATTCTTGACACGAAAGATGATGTATATATCTAAAATCATACAAGAAGAGAAAAATGGATTGGAACCTTTTAGCATAGTACTTGATATTGAAAAGATGTTTAATGGATGTGTTTAATGAAGTCCTTTACTCAGAAATTCAATACAAGAGACCCCTTGAACCTGAATTTTAGGCATGTTTTTAAATTCCATTGACTTCAATGGAGCTTAATCCTTTGTGAGATTGAGAGCCCCATTGTCTACATTTTCTAGTCAAATATTAGAATTAATTCGGTGTACTAGATTCCATTTATTTGACATCTTAGAGCCCTAATCCTGTTTAATTTTCAAAATACTGTTCAGTGGTCATTTGCATCCAAAAGGCTTACTCATTTTGCATGTGTGTACAGTGGGAACAAAACAAGGCTCCTGTGTGTAACCTCATTAAATTTGAATTGGAGAAAAACACATGTGACTGTAGTCACTAATTTTTGTACTTAGAGTTTTGAACTTGGCTAACTTAGGAAGAACTCATGTCAAACGTGCAGAAAACACAGTATTTGAATTTTGTGTAAATGATGTGAAAATAGTATTTTAAAGAACATTTTGTCTGTTTTCTTCCTCAGAAAAGCAAGCAGATTGACTAATCTTTGCTGTTGTTACTGATAATAAGAAAAAGAATAAATTGACAGGCTGTGTTATCTAATCATCTTAGAAGTGGTCCATTATGAGCAGTGCTGTGCAAACAACTGTGACCTTTAACCGTTGCTCAGTGTTGAAGGCAGTCTGTAAACATAGATTTTAGTCTGTAGTCTGGAGTGAGTAATAAGAACTGCATTTTACTCTCTTGAAGTCAGTGGTGTTTGCGTGGGGCAAGGTCTATGTCTGTTACACCTTTGCATAATACTAATCATTTTTACTTTAATACTAAGAAAAACAATGAAGAAATCTAACTTGATTCCTAGGGGTTTTCCAATTCAAAATGCTTTCTGCAGATCTCCTTGTCATGCAAAGTTCAAGCTTCACCTCAGTAAACTGATTGTTGAAAGGAAAGTCAGGCAGGAATGATACTTGCATTTCAGAGTGCTCTGCATCATGTCTTTATTCAACCTTTTGGTCAAGATCTAGAAACTTGGTCAAGCCAACCTCATGCATTGCTCTTAATAGACCGAGCAGATGGGGCTATATTTGTGGACGCTCTTGCTCTGACCTCCTCAGCCCATGAATCCTGTCCTGATGGACTGAGCTGAAAAGCAGTGTCTGAGCAGAATGCTTGGCTTAGACTCTTTTGGAGGTTTTCTCTTTCCGTGTAAAGTCCAAAGGCCCTAGCGCAGATTCCTATTGCCCGTGAACAGGAAGGGCAGATTTCAAGCTACTGTGATTGAAGTCAGCAGGCAGTCTTACAGCACAACCTGTGATTACATATAACAATGGTGCTGCATCACTTGATGTGTCCAAGGCCTGTGTACTTTGGAATAGAAAGAGGTCCATATCCAGGCCCTAGGTACAAGCTAGTTTTGATCTCATAACTGGGGAAATCAACCAATCCACCTGTGAACCAGTTTACAGCATTTAAGAGATAGAAGGAGCACAATAGTTACAAACCTATGTCAAAACAAATCTCAAAATTATCTGAACAAAAACAAAAGAGCAGAAAGAGATTTCTGCTGGCATAGATGGATTTCTGATGCTTCATACATTTCAAGAGGGATATTTTGACACCTGGCCAAACACAGAGCAGTCAAGTTTTAAATGCAGATTAAGTGCTTTAATAGTAAGCATAGGTAATTTGCTTTGTAAGGAAAGTTAAATGCCTGAGACTCATTAAAAACAAAATTGGAAACAACAGATACTGTTCACGAGTATCATTAATAACAATATATGTTGATAAGGTTCAGCTTGTACATACAGAGCATAAATTTGAGAGGAAGAGTGTGCCTATTCCAATATGGGAGAAATAATATTTTCCTGCTTTTCAGTTGTGTTTTACTATTAAGTATAGGTTTTTTTGCTCGGCACTCCAAGTTTCAACACATTTTTATTTGCTCTTGGATTAAGACCTGCTGAGCGGTTTGTTCTTGGGAATCAGACCTCTCTAGAGTATTTTCCTTTGGGGTAAGTCTTGTTGTTTTAAGTAAATGAACTGTGTGTGTCAAGATTGTACAGAGTGATTTCTCAGTAGAAACTGATTAAAATGGAAGGAATTATTACAATTGCAGATTTGTAATACTTTATTTCTAGAGACAATATGATTTACTGAGTAGGGCACTGAGCTGACGGTCAGAAGACCTGGATTGTCTTTGCTCTTCTGCTGATGATCTGCTCTATGTCCTTGAGCAAGTCACTTCCTCACACTTGGTTTGCCATGTCTAGTTAGAGTATAAACTCATCAGACCATAGGTTGTGTCTTGCCATGTATTTGAACAGTAGCTAGAACAGTAATGACACCATGTTCTCAGTCAGGGTTTCTAAGCACAACAAGAATCTTCCTAATGCATGTTTACACTTTTTCAACTAATGTATGTGAAGCTGCTGTGTTGTAACAAAATGATACTGAGTGAAGGTGGGGAAAAACTAGGTAGCTAGCTTGTTTGAAGCATGGCGTTCTAGTATGTTTGATACATCCTGAATTGCTAAAACTACTTAAGGATTGGCTCACTGAAAGAAATCAGATCAATGGCATTTGGTAACAATGTTTGATCTTTTAGTATCTGGACTGTTAGCTAAGTGAGTAATAAACAGATGCTTGGTCTGTAGGTCTGCTCAGTTAGCTGTTAAGATACCCTAAAAACCTTTATTCTACTTCTATTTGAAAAAAGTCTCAACATATCTAGAACTTCTAGATACTAGCAGTAGGGACTACTGTATTAACGAATACAGTTGTTGAAGAATCCCAGGACATGGTTCGTTTTGTCCTTTTTAGTCAAAGACTGGTAATTAGAGTTCAGAGATTGAATGATAATTTTGAAAAACATTTTTCTTTTACACTTTGCAGTTACTTTGGTTTGAGGGGCAGGGGGAAGAGAGAAAAAGCTCATTAATTAAGACACAATTCATAATACTACATTTATGATCTTGTAAACAGCTTTATTTGTTAAAGTCCTAGGAGTTTGAAACAAGAGAATCATGTAGATTATTACTCTGAGCAAGAAAATTAATGTAGTACTGTGGTTACTGATACTGGGTGTGGTGGGACCTGATGGGAAGGGATCACTTTGTTGTGCTCTGTTTCTTTATGTCCTTTTTAGTTGATGATTTTTCTTCTTTCTTGCATCGTTCCCCCCCGCTCCCCATTTTCTTTTATCCATTGAAGAAATGTAATCTTTTGAGCCTTGCTCAAAAGAAAATAGAGCTACTTGCTGTATTTGATATCAAATACAATCACAAAGACAGCAGCTTCCTGTATGTTAAAACTAACATCATTTATGTATCTGCATCTCTGTGCATGTCTGTTAGATTTGGAGGGTTATATATAAGAATATGTAAGACAGCTTTAGGACAGGTAGATGAAATATAACTATAATTGTACATTGTTCCAATTGATCATTTTTGGGTCTTCTCCTGTTGCCTGCCTTTGTCTAATAGAGTATTGCTTGAAAGAAAAAACCAGAACAACGCAAAAAATCTCTTTAAAAATATAACATTCATTTGGTTTTCAGAGAAATGAAACTTTTTCTCCAGTTCTACTGACAGTCTGAGTTTATACTCTTAACGTTACTCGTTCTTATAGTTCCATTGTTCCCTCTAACCCTGTGTACGCTAATCTGGAACACACTTATACCATAATAATTGTTGCATTTTAAATGAGAGCTCAGTTACTATCAAGAACTGTTGCTTTCTCCTCGGATACCTAGTGTGTTTGGTTTGGAACTTCATTATGTTGTTCCTTTTGCTAAGGCATAACCATTGATGATATCAATGGGGTGAAATTATGTCAGGATATGCTGTAAATATAGCAGCAGCTAAAGATCATGGTTCAATTTTATTCTTCTTTGTCACTGTTAGTCTTCATTGACTCTAGTATCTTTACTTGTATTCCTTAAGGTTGACTTATGTAAGTTTGTAAGTATATTATACCCTTATAATTTTGCATACAGTAGTATACTTAGATGAAAGAGTATGAGGGAGGTGTCAAACACATACTCATTGTAGTCATTCCTGCTAGTACAAAGTGGAGGTGAGATATTACTAAATGAGTATTAGTTTACTCGCACTGTATTTACATAAACAGCTAGTCAGGCTATAGAAGAAGGAAGAATCAGTTTTTCTCAGATCTTCCCAGTTTTGCAGTTAACAGAAAATATGTGCACAAAAAGCTTACATTAAAAACGGTCCCTCCCACAGACTCACAATGTAGAAGGTCTGACAACCCAAATATTACTTAGCATTTCAATATTGAAATGAACATGATCTAATACCCTCAGTTTCCTCAGTTTCAGCTTTTGATAGATTCTGTTTCTCTCCAAAACAACAACAGCCTGATAGACAGGGCATGAATATATTTAGTATATCTTCTTTGTGGGAAGTAAGAGCTATGAATTCTTTCTATGGCAATGTTCACCCACACTTACTTTCATCTGTGGTATACAGCCATCTTTGAGTCAAGTACTACATTTTTAAATGCAGCTTTGTAGTGCCTAAAGAAACTGGGTTCTGGTATACGTTGGTGGCCTGTAGGTGCTGCTGCAAAATAAATACTCTAGAGGGAAAATGTAGTTGCCCATAATGTTTGACACTTATCTATTGCTTTGTGGTATGTGAAGCAGCAAACTGCTGATGAGAGTTATTAGATGTCAAAATGAAGCTGAGTTGTTTAAACATTCCACAGTCTACTACAAAATAACTGCAGGAGGGTTGCTTTTTTTAAAGTGTTGCAAATGTGTAAATAAAAAAGAAGTGTGCTCTCTTTCTTTCTTTTCTCCTTTGGCAGCTCTGGAAAGCTAGCACACTCTTGCCTATTTCCTCGAGGTACCATTTCAAAGGGGAGGTTGAACTTTCTCCCATGTGGCTGTGAAAGCTGGATTACTGTTTCCATTTCTTCTTAACCTTGTGTTATGTTGCTGAAAACTGTCCCTGTTGAAGAGAGATTTCTCCCACACCTGGAATAGTGTGGTTTATTCCTCATCGGACTTCCTGAGCACCTACAATGAGGCCACTGAGGAATGTAGATTCCCAGTTGATGAGGAATCCTGCAGTGGGATGCATGTGCATGCTAGTAGGGAACATGTTTTATGGTTATGCAAAGACATGTCACCATGGATATAGAGGAAACTAGTCACAGTCTCAATAGCTGTCACTTTGCATGACACTGTGAAACCTAGGGCTTCAGGGATGATTCCTGTCTTTCTTGGAGGTAGGCTTAGACAAGGTTACAAGCCTGTTGTTATTGAAGGGAACAATAAATCCAAACAGGGACTTCTGGAGAGGAAGGAGTCAAGTGCCTGGATGTGGTGTTCTTGGGCAATTGCTTCCCTAAATGCATGTATTCAAGTAAGAGGATGGCAAGTTATATCATATTTTTGAAGCTTTTCCTTCACTTGACAGAAGTGTTTGAAAGGTCTGCTTTGATTTGTGTAAACATCCATTTCCTAATTAAGAACTGAACTCTGTTGTATATCAGCAGGGACTCTTAGGAAACTTGTGTACAAGAGGTGTATGTCCAAAGCTGGTTGGTCCCAGGACTAGGTCAGCAGCAATGGGAAGATACCCTGAATCTTACTTTGCTATTAGAGTTCAGATTATAGATATCCCAAGAATAGTAAATAAATGGAGGGTTTGACCACAAAAAGAGGAGATTTAAAATTCCAGTAAAGAACGTATAAAAGAATTATATTTTCTGTTTGGTTTAGTTTTTTATTATTGAAGATACATTTCAAGTTTAGACACTTTGCACAGGAATACATAGGACACTGAGCATTATCATTACAACTGGTCATTCCAGGTCAAAACTTAATCCTTAGTCTGATTTGTAATTTTGCCCACAGATGTGTAACTTTGAACACGATAGTATGTGATTTCTCAAATTTGCATGGGCTACAGACTCCTAAACCAAAGTCTTAAGATACTTAGAAATGTTGATCACACCATGTATTTCCAAAAAGAATAGCCAAACCTGTTGCTGAGTACTATCAAGTTGATGTGGTGGGAAGAGGAGTTTGATATCTGGAATCTCTAGCTAGATACTCTCATGTCTTTGAAATATATGCCAGTGTGATTTTTTTTTTTTTTAAAGCTCTTTAGTGAACCACTTCACACCTGCTGTCAGCTCATGCCAGAAGTGAAGTCTTTGTCTTATCAATCTCCTTGTACTGAAAATAGTGTTATGTTGTTCTGGAGTTATCATGGAGTAAGTTAATGTACTTCTGACAAGATCGTGAGAGCAATGTTTATTATCATTCAAGTTGGTAATTTTAGCCGTAATATTAGGCTTAGCAGTATTAATAGCATTACTCACTAAACAGCATTCCTTGTTTTAAGTTATCTTCCAAGTCTGAACATCAAGATCCAGCTTCTCTGCTTGAAAATACCATATGCAGGGAAGAACCTTGAAGTGTAAGCAGAGATGGTTAAAGAAAGCATGGACTATCGGGTTACAGAAAGCATAGACAGAACCAAAATCAGTATTTTCCCTGTGGCATTCTATCTGGCAATACAGATGGAAAAGAAATGGTCCTTAGAAAACAAAGAGGGGAGTTGCCAGAGACATTTTACCCCATTCCTTGCAGAACCCTTCTGATTTGAGTTGGTTATATGTCGGAGAAGTAAAACGGGTGTGAATAAAACCATGATCCCTAGTTGAACTTCATCTCTGCAATTTTATTTTTCTATTGTTGTGCTTGTCGTTTTCATGCTTTAAACATTTAATGCCTTCAAAAAGCAGCAGTGGGCTGTTCTCCTGTCCTGGGGGTGTAATGGTGCATAGACTTTGACTCTTCCTAAGGATGAACCTGACTCGTTCTTTCTGCTTTCTTCCCTAATGCTATGGATGTATTGTATTTTCCAGCTGACCCTTGGGTAAGTGCTAGTATATTGTCAAATGGTACAGCAAGGGTGCCACATACCATATTCAGTGCTTTATTCTGTAGGTGTGAATTTCAGTTAATTCTGTCAGTTCTTAAGACGATATTGAAGCTGCCTGTATTGTAGTTTGTGGGGCAGTTCTTTTAATGGTGCAAGTTCTTCATTCTTAAAATTTTGCTTTGAGGATGCAGGGCTTTGCCAGAGCATGTGCCTTTATTTCCTTACAATCAGAATCTATATTACTTGAAAATAAAAAGACATTTCTTAAGCATTGCACAGAAGTTTGGGGTCTTTTAGTACCTAATCTTAGAAGTATCGGCCCATGAGAGCATAATTGAACCAAACTATTCAACACCTTAGGGCGATGTATTTTTTTTATTGATCCCAAATCTACACTATTATTGTTGCTTAATGAGGAACTAATGTAATTTCTAATGAAGCCACATGGCTGTTGGATAGAAGAACTAATGTTTTATTTCCCTTGTGACAAAATATACTCTCTTCAATTAAAATCTGGGAAGTAAAATTAATACCGATGTAAAATTTTGCAAGAGTTAGTGTCAAGACTGAAGCATTTTATTTTGTATATAAATTACTTGGATAATGAGATTGAAAGCAAGTTACTGGGGTATCTGGGCAATCCATGAACTCAATGGAGACCACTTAGTGAAATGTGTAGAGGCAGCAGAAAGAATGGGATTTTCTTAATGCTTCTACCTGACAGGTTCTTTTCCATCGAGTTACTACTAACTACAGAGCCTGAGTGCCAAACTCTAGAAGATCCGTTTAGCAGAGAAATTGCATAAACTGAGAGACGAATGAGCCTGTTTTGAACTTAAAAGACAGATACGGCTGGCTGTATTGTAGGTTTGCAGTGCCCTATTCCTGCAGCACACTTTTCAATTCAAACACAGGCTTGGATTAACCTGTTTGTCTAGATAGGGTAGCCATGACAGTGATTTCTACTTTAACCCTATAGCCCACTTTCAATTCTTATGTAGGCATGGTTCCTACTTAGGAAACAGTCATCTACTAGCTAGCAACACAGCTGGCTTGTTCTTCTGCCACTTGTCTTATTTGTAGCCTCCAAAAGACAATGTTAGGGCTATTTTTCTGGAATGGAACAAATGAATATTACCTCTTAAATTTAGGGCTGCACCCCCCAGCATTTGAGCAGACCACTAGCAGAAAGGAATAATTTGGGAATAGGAAGATTTGCACAGGGAAAAACAGCTCAGTTAAAAAATTAAGCTCAAATATTCTGTTGTTTTGGTAATTTTCAGTCAAGACAAAACGTCCATTTTGGGTACGTGTTCATTACAGAATTACAAGTGGGAGGAAGGAGTCTTTGACACTGCTTAGGTGGACCCCATTTATCGTAGTTAGAAAACAAACCTAAGATGTGAGGACTGCAGTTGAAATTAAGAATAATTTGGATTAGGAACAACCTCTGAAGGTCTCTATTTGCCCTTTTCCAGAACAGGTGGTTCATCTGCCTTTTTACTAGTAGTCAGGGTCCTCCCCTGGTAGCGATGATCTTTCAGAGATGATAGAAAGCAGCCTTGGAATGATTTTGGCCTGTTCCCACAGTACATTCAGATTAATCCCATCTGATACCATAGACTTGTATGAATCATAGAATGGTTTGGATTGGAAGGGACTGTAAAGACCACCTAGTTCCAAGCCCCCTGCCATGGGTGGGGATGCCTTCTACTAGACCAGGCTGCTCAGAGCCCCATCCAACCTGGCCTTGAACACTTCCAGGGATGGGGCATCCACAACTTCTCTGGGAAACCTGTTCCAGTGCCTCACTACCCTCACAGTGAAGAACTTCTTCCTTACATCTAATCTAAATCTACCCTCTTTCAGTTTAAAACCACTACCCCTCATCCTATCACTACACGCCCTGATAAAGAGCCCCCCCCCCCCCTTTCCTGTAGGCCCCCTTTAAGCACTGGAAGGCTGCTGTAAGGTCTCCCTGGAGCCTTCTCTTCTCCAGGCTGAACAACCTCCTTCATAAGAGAGGTGCTCCAGCCCTCTGATCATTTTTGTGTCCCTCCTCGGACCCACTCCAACAGGTCCATGTCCTTCTTATGTTGGGGGCCCCAGAGCTGAACACAGTACTCCAGGTGGGGTGTCATGAGAGCAGAGTAGAGGGGGAGAATCACCTCCCTTGACCTGCTGGTCATGCTTCTTTTGATGCAGCCCAGGATACGGTTGGTTTTCTGGGCTGCAAGTGCACATTGCTGGGTCATCCTGAGCTTCTCATCAACACCTCCAAGTCCTTCTCTTCAGGGCTGCTCTCAATCCACTCATCACCCTGTCTGTGTTTGTGCTTGGGATTGCCCCAACCCATGTGCAGCACCTTGCACTTGGCCTTGTTGAACTTCATGAGGTTTGCATGGCCCCACCTCTCAAGCCCATCAAGGTCCCTCTGGATGGCATCCCTTCCCTCCAGCTTGTCAACTGCACCACACAGCTTGGTGTTGTCAGCAAACTTGCTGAGGGTGCACTCAGCCCTGCTGTCCATGTTGCTGACAAAGATGTTAAACAGTGCCAGTCCCAATACCAACTGCTGAGGAACGCTGCTCGTCACTGGTCTCCACTTGGACATTGAGCCACTGACCGCAACTCTTTGAGTGTGACCATCCAGCCATTTCCTTATCCACTGTGTGGTCCATCCATCAAACCCACGTCTCTCCAATTTAGAGACAGAGATGCTGTGCAGGACAGCGTCAAAGGCTTTGCACAAGGCCAGGTAGATTCTATCAGTTGTTCTTCCCTTATCCACCAATGCTGTAACCCCATCACAGAAGGCCACCAAATTTGTTAGGCATGATTTGTCCTTAGTGAAGCCATGGTGGCTGTCACCCGTCACCTCCTTATCTTCCATGTGCCCTACCATAGTTTCCAGGAGGATCTGCTCCATGATCTCACCAGGCACAGAGGTAAGACTGGCTGGGCTGTAGTTCCCTGGGTCTTCCTTTTTTCCCCCCTTCTTAAAAACGGGGGTTACATTTTCCCTTTTCCAGTCACTGGGAACTTCCCCAGACTGCCACAACTTCTCAGACATGATGGATAGTGGCTTAGCCACTTCATCTGCCAGTTCCCTCAGGACCCATCTCATCAAGTCTCAAAGCTTGGTGTTGTGGGGTGGGGAAGGAAAGAATGGATGAGGCTGCTAGGCCATTGCTGTCATGTCATGTGCCATGGAATAGTAATGAGACTCCCTCAGTCTGGCCAGTTTCCAGCTGTGCCTTCTCAGAAGAGTGAAAAATTAAACACTCTAGGATAATGAAATATTTCTTAAACCAGACAAAAGGTAAGTCCCTGATCCAGTGATTATTTAATATAAAGCACTAAACTTTATTAAATGCAGTAGCAGTGGCTATTCTCTTCACCTTTCATAGCTGTCTTGTTACTTGCAGTGCTTTAGTCATTTGGCCATGGGATTGTTTTCTCATCCCTTTCTGATGTGGGAATGCTTACTTATAGTGCAAAAATAGCTTTTACAGAAGCAGTAGAGAAAACTCAGATTAGGAATTTCCTGTGGCTGGCAGCATGAGGAATTATTGTTAGCAACAGCAGTATTGTTATGTGGTCCTGTACTTTCAAACTGGTCATTCACCTATCTGAGTGCTGAGCTGTTCAATGGAAGCCTGTTCTTAAAGTTGTACTGAGTGAGAATAAAAACCCACATAAATTTCTCTGGTTAAAGCCACTTAACCTCAGTGACTCCTTGAGCTAATTGGAATGAGTATTGTCCCAGCTGTGGTCTAAAAAAAAAAAAAGAAAAAAATCACTAAAAGAATGATCTATTTTCTGTGTATGTCACTACTATTAGTAATATGGATTATCCTCTGCTTTTGTGCTGGAATAATATTTTTCCCAATGGTAAAATGAGTAAGTTATATACAGCTGTGAAACTGGGTATCCAAGTCCCCTGGGAAACTCTGAAAATCTTGTACAAAAATTTTATTCATGGAAATTGTGCATTTTCTTGCAAGATTGATCTTGTAGCTATTGTTCTTTCAAAAAAATGGTGAAATGTGATGGACTTTTTCTGGTTTTTCTTTTTTTTATGGTTGGCTGATATGATTTGTTTATTTTAATATGATTTGTGAGAGGGCATCTTCTCAATTAAAAACAAGATACCCAAATACCAGAGGGAATTTGTATCTCCAATCAAACTGTCCTCGTTTTGAAACTCCAAGCAGAAATGACATGTCTCAAACAGCAGTTTTGCAAAGACTGTTGTTCTTGGCCTGCTGCTTGAAAGAAAACCTGGTATATAATGATGATGCTTGCAAGATTTCTTCTGCCTCAGTAAAAAGAAAAAGATCTTAAAAAAAAAAAAAAAAAAAAACCCCAAACCAAAAAAAACTACTCTAGTCTTGAGCCTGAATTTTAGAGCTTAGTTAAAAGGTTTCCTAAGCTCAGAGGTGAGCTCGGTTTTGTTTGTTTAATGCAGTAATTGCTCTGCAGTATTGTTTTAGTGAGCACCTAAGAAAACTGCAGGACTTGCAAGAATCAATTACAGCAATATGCTGCCATGCTCTCATTTTCTAGGCTTTTTTTTCCCTTTTATTTGTACACTTAATGTGTTCAGTATAGCTCATGCTCATTTTCCTGCTGACTGCACTATATTTTGGAGTGGCACACTCCTTTCATGCATAATGGTAGATGCCCATTGTGGATCACTTGCGAGAAAATGTGATGACTCATAGGTAGTGTGAAGTGCTATATTGCATACCAAGTTAAATTACTGCAATGTAATGATAATTACTTCTTTATGAAAAGGGCCCCAAGTGCAATCTAAATGAATTCCTACCCTCAATAAACAAAGGGTAGTTGTAATGGGAAAAAAAACCAAACCCACAGCAAATTTGAGATGGCTGGCCATGATTAGTATTTTCTTCTTTCTGGGATTCTTAAATCCAAAATAGTCGTAATTACTAGAAAAAATGCCCAAGGGCCAAAATGGAAATTTCTAAGCTCTGCTTAGCATAATACAAAAAGAGTTGAAAATAAAGATTTTTGTATATAAAAAAGCTGCCAATCATACTTCAACCTTTCAGTTTCTCGATATCTTTTCTTCTTCAAAAAGTAACTAGAATGCATTGTTATTTACTGATGAATGCTATTTTCTTGTCAACAACCCAAATAGTTAAGTCTGACAAATCATCTAGTTAATTTACTTGGCTCTGAGACTAACAGCAGAAAATATGTATACTCAGCACATGCTTCTGTCAGTCCATCGCATCAGGAGCTAAGAGGAGATGTACCAGTCTTCACACGCCCTCCAGCTGATATACCACGTGGCATGACTATGCTAACAGATGTGGTTACTATTTTTTTCTGCTTAAATTATCAGCGTCTATGAGAAATTTTCCATATTAAGACTGGTAATTGAAGTTGCAATGACAAATGATTAAATATAGTACAAAGTACAATAAAGCAGTTTTCAAAGTAGATGTAAATTAGGATGGCAGTTAGGTAGCTCAAGTCCTAATAAACGGCTTGGAAAGGAGAAGAGTATTGGAAAGGAGCTGTTGAATTACTGGAGGGTGAAGTAACTTACAGATGCTATGATTTTGACTGACAGTGGTGCCCTGAAGACCTGATGCCATGTTTTCCATGCAGGGTTTCAGGGTGACTAGTACACTTTTACTCTCTTGTCTCTGTCTGCTGAGGATGGTCATTGTGAGCTTACTCTGTCACAACTCCAGCTTCCCTTGGGTTTCTTTGGTATTCCCTTGTTTGCATCTCTAATAACTGCCTCCATGCGGTGCTTTCTGGCAGTGCTTCTCTCACTGTTAAGTCTGGCATTCAGCAGAGTTTTTCCCACTGGGTCTGAAAACCTTTTGACACTTCTTTTGCTCTTCTGTTACTGTTCCATCTTCCCATCTTAATTTCTAGCCTGTTGTTTATTCCCTTTCTTTTTTTTCTAAGTAACAAATGCTGTAAGTATAGCAGGTGTACTGTAGTCATAGCCTAAAGATGCCATATATTATTGCTGTATTTACTTGTGTAACAATAGTCTTGGCTGAAATGTGCGTACATTTGTGTGTATTTAATGAGTTACCACTTTGTTGCTTGCATGCCTCAGGAGATTGCAATCCCTCTCCAAAAAAACCAACAGAAAGAAACACGATACTGTTTTCACTAGCAACTTTTATCTTTGTTGTTATTAAGTTGATATTTATACAGTACTGGCCAGAAGAAAGCCCTGTTCAACAGATTGAGTGTAGCCATGAGTAATACAGTGGTCAGCATGCTTTTGCCCATTTTCCCTAATGAGCAAACACTTTTTCAGAAGCAGAGCACCTTAATAAGCTAGATATAGCAGTATTAACTAAAAGCAAATTACTACATTTAACCGTCATTACGGAAGATGGGTATTTTGGGTATTAGTGTTTGTCACATATAGCTTTGAAAGGGGCATAACTAAAAGAAAATGTGGAAGTGCAGGAATTGCTCACAGAGGTAGGTTCCTTGAGGTTTTTATCACTGTATAAGCTAACTTTAATTTTTTTCAGTGGGTTCCACCCTACTCCATATTTCCCTCTCCCTTGTCCTGACCTATGGTTAGCCATGGAGCCTCTTTTGCAGACATTTCTAAGTGTTGGTCATTGCAGTAATGGGTCACTTACTGAAGATGGTTCCCAAGCCTCCTGTGCTATGAATGCTGCCTTTTTGTTGTGAGTTTGGCATTGATTTAATTTAGTGACAGGCTGTGATTTGGTCTAGGAAATCATATCAAATGTCAGGCTTTGCATTTTTCCTATGCCTGACCAATCATACCTGGAATTAACAAGAGATTTGAAATTTTCCAGTGTTGTCAAGAGATTTAGGCTGTGAGAGCCTGTAGCCTTCTCCTGCTTAGGTCTCTGTTTACATTATCTTTACTTTGTTCCAAGGAGTGAAAAAGCACTAGAACAAATAAATACCCCATTCCTAATGCTATAGGTGTGAGTCCCCAGTCCTGGAGCTCACTCAGGTGATATCTGTGACACAGCAATAACAGCAAACTTTGCATTAGTTTCATATTGCTCATCTGTATAACTTCTGTGTGTGTGAAGTGTGGGAGTGGGGCTTGCAAATGACTGAAATTATATTTGATATTCAAAAGGCATCTAGAAGGGCAGTCTGAGTGGTTTCCTAGTTTAAACTGAAGATTCCATCCACTTTTGTGAGGCATAAGGATGTGCAAGGAAGGCAGTCAGGCACAGTGCTACCTGATTCATTTAGATAAACAGATGGTAAGATGCCAAGTGGCATTAGCAGAGAAAATTTAGGAATATGCAATGAGCAATGCAGAGTCTAGTGTTCGGGTTAGCCAGATTCTAACACTTAGACTATCTGTCTGACATCTTTCCTGTAACTTCCTGTCCAAATCCTAGAAGCACATGCCATGTGTCTTCCTTTGCATCCAGTCGTAGTCTCACAGATTCTTCTGTGCCCATGTGAAAGATGACTGACAATATAATACAATGATTGGAAATATATAATTTGTGTCCCAAAACTCTGGGATGTGAATAGTGATACCAGATAGAGGTAGGGAAAGAGGAAGGTGGAGACCGTGGGCTTGAGAAAAGTCTAAGAGGGAACAGGGAAAGCCTGGCCGTCTCCAGGCTGGTTGGTAAGCCACAGCTGTTCAGCCATGTCCAGGACCACATTCTAGTCACAGCAATAACAACCTCCTCCCTATCAATTAGCAAGCAACTGCCTCTTTCAAGCAGCAAGAAACTCTACTTCCTCTTTCCCAGCAGTTTTCATCTGCCTCTCTCCCTTCTTTCCCCTTCCCTGTGCCAGTGGGAGCAGCAGCAGCAAACTGGCTTCCAGACAGAAGAGGCATTTGGATGTTTGGCGGACAGCTGCTTGCATGGTTCTCCTCTCTCCATGTGCATCCCATGACCCAGGCTTAAGTGCATGATGCACTAGTGGGATCATACTGGAGTAAACAGTTTTCTCACAGAAGATTTCAAAGCTGGATGACATCTTTCACAGCCTGTAATGGAGTGGAGTAAGAGTCTCCTGTGCAGTTGCAAGGTGCAAACTGGAGACCAGATGTGTCTGATGGTACAAATCATTCTGAAGTTGTTGGCAGCACACACACAGCTTTATGAGAGTCAGCAAGCATTGGATGATGCAGCTGAGGTCCTAGCTAGATGAATTCAGGTGAAAACATTGGGAACCATGGAGGGAGACAGCAGGGCAGCTGAGCAGAGCAGCTGTGGAAGTAGTGTTTAACATTTGCATTGGAGCTCTGTGGAATGGAGAGACCGTGCTGCACACTGGTATGTTTGTGTTTAGCGTTCTAAAATTAAGGTTTTAAAATGTTAGAGAACAAATCTTTCAAGAAAATAATTTTGTTTTTTGAGTACTTATTCCTGTATTACAAACTCTGCAGGCTTGGAAGGCATGAAAAATGCTGTGGAATATGTCTGACCTTGGTGTAGCTCCCTCTGGGTCTCCATGAAGCAGTTCAATTGCTATTTCTGTGTGAAATTCCAGTGGAAGAATGTTATTTCAGAAATTTTTGACCACATAAATTAACCACAGAATTTGCATTGAGACTAGAAGGAGCCAAAGACTAAGAATGCTGTTTTACTTTTAAAATCTCTATATACGCAATTCTAGTTGTTGATAAATGTTACGTGTGGGGATGCAATGATAATGTGTGACTTGCACAAAAAAACCTGCCCCCTCCTTTTCTCACTGGATTGCTGTGTTTGCAATGCAACAAAATGCAGAACCTGAATGTGTTGTATTAGTGTATAAAGTCTGTTTTTTTTTTTCTTGGGCTTTTAATATCTCATAATTAATATTTTCTGTATTCTCATTCTTAGCACACCTTATGATTTCTCTGGGGAAATGAATCACTGGGAAAAAAAGTCCTGCTGAAATAGTCATTATTTTACTGAAGCACACAAGCTGGGGGGGCAGGTGGGTGGGCATGCATGCAAAAGGGTAGAGATAATCCAAGGTAAGGAAAGGCAAAGCTGACTGGGTAATGAATGCCTTGCTAGGATACAGTGTACATTCAAGTCTTTAATAAATAAATGGGAATATCTTTTAAATTATTCTGCTTGTAATAATTCAGATTTTTTTAACATCCACTTGCATATAATCACTCATTTCAGCCTGAGAGACTAATTTTATTCAACAGAGAGACAGTTTTGAATCTTATTGACCTGGAGAATTCTGGTATTGGAACATTTGGATTGCAATTGTGTGCAAAGCTAGCAGATGGCCTGGAGCCCCCAAGGGCTGTCCCGCACCAAGTGGGTCTCTACAGGTCCCAAGTGCTGAATGGAATCTATGCAAGTTTTGGCTGGAGCCATCAGAAGTCTTTGTAATCCAGAGAAGTGATTTGAAAGTAGATTTGTTTGTTCATGGGGTTTTCTTAGTATGTTAAAGCCCTAACAGTCCAAGTTGACTCTCTATTTCTCTATTTTACTTGTAGAAACTTATTAACCTTTATCAAATATGCAAAGGCTAAAACTGCAGTCAAGAGAACCAGGAGCAGCTTGCTGGTGCACATGGGTAAATCTCTTTGAGTCACATCAAAACTTGCAAAAGCTCTGCTCAATATAGTCATGAAGCATAAATCTTTTTTTTCCTTTTTTTTTAGGAGGAAACAGGCAGGGGCTTTGTTATAAAACCTGGAAACACTTTTTTTTATTAAAAAAAAAATTATTCATCCAGTTATTTATCATGCCTTGGTATTTCCTGATTCTAGACAAGATCAAGAGAGGGGAATGCCAGAATGTGTTCAGAGGGAAGTTAATGTATTATGCAAGAGGTTTCAGTAGACAGTTCAGATGTTTAGGATTCTTATTTGAATAGAACTAAAATTCCAAGCTTCCAAGCTACATCAAGCTTGCTTAGCCTGGTCATTGCAGTACAGCAGACTGTCATACTAAGTGCCAAAGTCCTGTGTACTTAAAATTATGGACTTTAATCTACACTTGTTAGGTATTACCAACTGGGTTTGCTCAAGATTGTTTTGAAGAATGTTTTGTAACATGACACTGCTAGGATTTGTATAGGTGTCTGGGTTTTTTGTTTAAGATTTATTTTCATCTTCAGTATTAGTTATTTTTCTGTAGTGTCTTGATTTTTTTTTTTTTTTCCCCTTGATGTTAATTTGTTTTTTAAAGTGAGGGCCATGGCCATTTAAGGTAAAATGGAATCATAGATTCAGACTGTAAGAAATATGTGGATGTCATCAGGTACAACAGCTGTTCAAAGCAGGGCTGACTTCAAAGCTAGAACAAGTTGTCAGGGCCTTGTCCGATCAAGTCTTGATGCAATGAATATCCAGTGATGGAGATTCCAACACCTCTCTGGGAAACCTGTTCCAGTGCTAAGCCACTCTCATTGAAAAGCCTTTTTTTTCCCCCTTGTGTTGGCTGGAATTTTGCAGGTTGCAACCTGTGGCTGTTGCCTCTTGCTCTTTTGCCACGCACCTGAGAAGTCTGACCTGGTCTTCTCTCTTTGGGGAGTGGTAGACTGCAACTAGATCCCTCCTTTAACCTTCTCTTTTCCAGGGTTAACAAAACCATCTCTCTCAGCCTTTCCTCTTATGCTTGGGATGCTGAAGAACATGACATCTTAGTGGCCCTCCTTTAGACTTTCTTCAGTTTAACACCTGATAAGTGCTGAGAATAATGTTGTACGTAGCCTCTAATATTTCCATTCCAAGTGCTTTGCATTGATGATATGTAAAAGGATGGGAACTGGCAGTGGAGCTGTGTTAGCTGAGATGTGAGAAGTCATACTGCAAAGTTATACCTTAAATATTACATTTTTGCTAGTACTTTGTGAATAATTCAAACTTTGACATATCCCTGTGAATTGTTTGAGACCTTGGTATACCAAAAGAACTCTGGGAAGTTTTCAGAAGTGTCATGTTGGATAGAAAGTATTACACAATATGTATATTTACAAAAAAAACCCAACAAACAAAAAACATGGGAAGCATTACATGTGAGAACCTATCTGCAGTGTATGGTAAGAAATTGTTTTATTGAACCTACAAATGCCATGAATAATGCTGCATATTCTTGAGTACTGTCTACTGCTATCTCACTGACTTACTATTGTACTTTAGCATAGTACGATAACTATTTGTTTGCAAACAGATCTTTATTGTAGGATGCTCCTGTAACAATCTCTTTGGAAAAAATCCTCATATGTCTGCTAATTTTCTAAATGGAATGTTAATTACAATCTCTTGAGCCTAACTATGAGAGAACATCTTATAATAATATAGAAGAGTATTTTGTACATCCAGTTCCAAAAGCTAGTGTATTCCACATATTTTGAGTCAAGAAGATGTTTCCCCTTCTCATAGTGAATGTTTTAAAAGCATGCTTTTAGAACCATAGAGTCATTTTTACATTAAGTTCAAGGTGGTTGAAACCTGAAGATGTGATTGCGTCGGGTAAATGCTAGTAATGAATGTTGTTCCAGCAAGAAGAGGGAGGCTTTAATTAATAAAAGTTGTGACTAAATAACAATCATAAATTATGTTCTTTTTCTGTTGATCAAGGTCAACATTACAAGGTACTGATCATCATTTGTTTCATAAGAACAATCCATTGAAAGAGCACACATTGCTACCTCATGAGTCCATGGCCATCCTTTTTGTTAATATTCTGTTAAAGCACTTGCTGGTCACTGGGAAACTGGAAATGCTGAGTGTTTTTTTGGTTGTTGTGGGGTTTTTTTGTTTGTTTTTTTTTGTTGTTGTTTTTTTCTTCAGAAGCAGCATTTCAGAAACATTACCTTTAGAATGTTTAATCCATGTATAGTGGATTGGATGGCAGACCCACAGTTCTAGATCTTCTCTTCCCTTAACATCAGCACTCCATATACATTTGCTGCCTAATTCTTCTGACTTGCAGTTGTGTGATATAGGTGCTTACAAATAAGAGGTGGTCTGCTGGGGTTAGCCTCTTCACAGCTGTACTAGGATGCGAGTAGAGTAAATTTGATTAGTCAGTGACTTAATTAGTGTACAAACTGTTCCATCCACCAGTTTGATTTTACATATATATATATATATAAAAAAATATAAACTTTACATAGAATGTATATTCTAACAAAGTTTCTGCAATACTTGTAACAATAGCCAAGCATTATGTAACTGTTAATACACCTGCATGTAACTTATTTTTTTCCATAATGAGAAACAGAGCCACAGAGGTGATACTTGCTTTCCCTGGGCCACATAAGATGTCTATATAATCAGTATACTGAAATAGAAACCAGGTATCTGTGGCTTACACTTTAAGATCATTCATTCTCCATCTTGGGCACTGAGAATATGAAGTCATCAGATTCCCTTATCTGACTCCAAATACTGAAAGGGTTGAAAGAACAACTTTGCCTGTTTTGTGGGGGTTTTAATTGTTCACTTACCTTGAACAATTTAAGTGAAGAAGAATTCTAGTAAAGAACAATTCTATTCTTAAAACCTTGCTCTTCCTTTCTTCAGTTTTGGAGATCAAAACACTTTAACTGGTGGGGCAAGGGCTACAAAAGATTACATTCTGGCCATTATGAAGAAAATATTTTATGTTACACAGTTTATTGCTAAAATGCAGCTCTAACTCTGTAATAATTGATTATGAATGTTCTTTTTATGAGCTGTTAGAATTGGTAATGCAGACAGTATGTCTGGAATGAAAATATGTTAGCATTTCTAAATAAAAATCTGGATCCAAAGCAGGACTTTACTGAAGTTCTCACTATTTTTCCTTGTCACCTTTTTATCCTTGCTGAAATTTGTAAAACTGCTAAGGACTTTTGGACATGATGTGAAACTACTTAATCCAGTGCTTCCAATATTTTATCAAATATGACCATGGTTCCTGTGGTGCGTCCCAGTAATAAGAGGTGCTAATTTTGAAGTCTCATTTGATGCAATGACTTAGCACTTCTGGTGCTAGCAATACCAGTTTTGATTCCCTGATGCTACCCATGGTTGCTGCATGTAGTAGACAAATATTTGGGAGTTTTATGGAAATAACTGTATTTAGTTTTTGTAAGAAGCATGTGACCAAGAGCTGATGTTACTATATACTTCTAGAAGCAATGAGTATTATTTTGGTCTTTATGGTGATTGGGTTTTTTTGTATGTAAGGATTGCTTTGAGTCCACTGTTGGACTTACTGAAATAGTTGAAGAACAGAGTTGTAAGATCTGAGCCTCTTTTTTTGTCTGGGAGAGTTACCATGGATGAAAGGCAGTAAAAATGTGTTTTGTTTCTGACTCAACAGTCCATATTAATTTTTTTCCCTTCTTCCATTCCTCAAAGTACCAGCCTTTCATTAGTACCTGCTTTTTTGTCTTTCAGCAGTTTGCTTCTCCATATGTCCCACTGTAGTCCTCAGGTTATTCCATGGGTCTAAAAATTTTGGCCAGTGTATGCAGTTCTGCAGTTACAAATCCCTAGGAATTCCAAATCTGAATTTTAATTGTGGTGTTCTTCAGTACCCTGGACTCTATAGTGTTCATCTGCATAACAGTTCCAGGAATGTTAAAGATTACCCCACTTGACAGCAGAAATAATAGAATTTGCTTAATTAACAGAGTACTAACCTTGTAAAAAGTAGTAGCTTGATATGCCAAGTACATGTTAGATTGGGAAGAAGGTTAACTATTCAAATTAGTCTATGTATAGATCTAAAGCGAGAGCTATACAACTTACAGAATTGATATAAAACTCATTAAGATAGACTTGCATTGGTTAGAAATAGGTCTGTTCAAATTCTGTGTCACTGAAGGGCATTGAGAAGTACAAAGCATGCTCTGCTGCTACAAGGAGAACAGCAGATATCCAGTGTCAGGAATAATAACTTGGTTCAGCTGGTTAACTCCCTGCTGCTGCTTTTGTTGGGTTGTAGTGATGGTTACTTGATCTAACTTGTTTTGAACAGTTTGTGAGAAGTGACCACTGGAGGGTGAAGGTGTTGAAGTTCCCATGTAATTATTTTTTTTTCTTGCAGATAAATAAGTCAGTGCATGGAAGTTGGAGAAAGTAAATAAGTCAGTGTTCTGATACGATATTTACCTTGGTTTGTTCAAATTACTTTTGTAGCCCTTCCAAAAACATCACTGTAACATTGAAATTATTGGATTTTATGTTACCATAGTGGCATAGGATTCTGGACTAATTCACGTTTTTTTAATCAATCCCTACTTAGGCAGTTTATTTCAACACTAAACTGTCTACTCTTCTATTCATGTACACTAAATGTACTGCTTGTAAGTAACCAAAGAATTGCAGATAGTCTGTGAAATGCCATTTTCAATCTGAGTTTTCTTCACTTTGTTTCTAATATAGCCATCTCTATTCCAGACCTTTTGACTCTGTAGCACTTTATGAATAGAGCAATTATTTATGTTCACAATGGAGTTTTAATAATCCAACCAGTTTATTTTTCTGACTTTCTTACAGTAAGATAAAATAACTTAAATGATAGAGATGAACAGTGCCAACTCAGAGACATGTATTAGTTTATACTGAAGAAAGAAAATAGGCTACATAAGGGTAGATTCTTGCTGTGTAAATGACAGGTGCATGCCTTGCATTCATGTCTTGTCTTATTTCCAAAATGAAAGGGTTTGGATATGCTTAAGAAAATCAAATCACTGAAGTCTTTATTGCTATTATTTATTCTGATCTAGGTAGTCACAGTTTGTCTCTGCAAAATGCAATAGCTATAAAATACTCAGCAAAGTATTCGCTTCTTGGCAGTAGACGGCTACAAATGTGATGGATTAAGCATAGTGCAGCTGGCATCCAGAGAAACGCAAGAAATAGCTTCCTAGAATACAAAGGTGTTTTTTCAAGTGCTTGAAATCAGCTGTGTGATGGATATACCACAAAGCCCTCTACGAAGGAAAGGAGTTGTCCGTGTGCATCACTGCCCTCTGAAGGGCGGAACAGACATTCATTGCCTGAGGTAGTTTCACTTAACGTTTTTTAACTGAGCTGCTCAAGCCGGTTCTGTGCCTCACAAGCTGGGGTCTTTCCTCTTTGGAGTTAACAGCAAGTGGCCCTGCGTGGCTTTATATATCTGCTAAACGCATGACAGCAGGATATGATGTCATGAGTTTGCTAATATACCAGGACAATCTTTGCTCTTTAATTCACACTGGAATGCAGCAGAACCTTGCTATTTATGTTAGACTAGCATAGAATTCAAGTATGCAGGTCTAGAAGATTGTGTCTGGAATACAAAAGTCTCTTGGAGTACATACATTCTAAAGCTTCACTCTCTATTGTATTATGTCTGGTGATCTCATCTAATGATTTCTTTTCCAAACACCTTGTTCATTTTAATCCCTTTTTCCCCCTACATATCCCTTCCTCCCTCCTAACTATTTTTTCCTCATGCAGTGTTCTGTATTCTTGAACCATCTTAAGACAAGAACTTAGGGTATCTTCAGGTCTCTTGAGCCTCCAAAGATGTTACTTGTGCTGTTAAGCACATGTTTCCCCGAAGTTTTGGTCCAGAAAGCACCGAGTTAAGCCCTTTGAGATGAAGAGTTAAATTTCCCCTCTGACATACTGGGAGCATGCTGTTCCATCTGTAATACAGTGAAGGCTGTGGAAGGAATTATGTCATCACAGAGTAGCTTCATGGGTAAGTAAAAAACCAGGAGTCTGTGTACTCCTTAAAAAAAAAAAAAAAAAAAAAAAAATCATGTAAAAGTCTTGAGCAAAGGGAAGTGAAATCTCCATGTGGAGAAGAAAGTAGTAATAATATGTTTGCAGAATTGTCTCTAAATGTATTTCTAGTGAGCTATTGGCTCTTTATGTACAGTGACATGAGGGAAAAGCTTGGGATTTCACAGCATGTGTAATAAATCTGTCAGTTTTTAAATGATTGTCTCATAAAATTGCAAGGTGGTACTGAGTAAAATAGGTTTATGGCAGGCAGTTGCCTCTAGAAAACGTGGCTATGAATGCTGGCACAAATAGAACAGGCAGAAATGGTTATAGTATTTGTCTTTTTGAGACTGGAGCTGGGGTAATCAATAAATCTGTCTTTGAATTTCAGTGTGACACTTGCTCTGATTCTACCTGAGAGGCCGGGCTGTTGGCAGGGAAGGCAGTTCCGTTCACAAAGCAAACCTGCCCTCTGCAGGGCACTGCGGAGACCTGCGGCTCCTTAAAACCAGCTGGCGCGGAAGGGGCAAATCGAGTGATCGGTCTGGTGTAGCATGCAGTAAATAAATGACTCCCCGAGATGGAAACTAAAGAAGAAGGAAAGCAGATACGACAGCCAGACACGCAATGCCACAGGGTTCTGCCTTCCAGCCTCGCCTCTCCTGTTTTCTGGCTGCTGGTTTTGCTTTAGAATGTTTGCCTCTGTTTTGAGGTTGGTTTTTTTGTGTCTTCTGAATAAGTGAGTTTTTACTGGCTTGAACTATTATGAGCAGCGAGTGTCCATAGACTGGCTTCTAAATTCTTGGTGCTTGCTTCCTAGTCTTTCAGGTACTGCAATGCTCTGGGGTAAGATTTTGCTCACCTGACCTATGGAATGTGGAATACAAAGGAAAACAACGGAATAGTAGAGAAGAAAGGCACAAAAAAGGGATGACTGAGTTCAGATAGGAATTAGAAACAAGGAAATAATAGAAACAAAATATAGAAATGAAAGAAAATAGAGGGGCTGGTAGATAACTTTTTAAAGTTAAGTTGATTATGAACATGACATCTCAAAAGTAGTCACTGGAACTGGAGAAAAGAGCACTTTCTCTATGAAGGAAGTAACACAGACCAATTAGTCTTTTTTTGTTGTTGTTGTATTGCTCATTGATATATTTAACAATATTATCACTTTTTTGTTTATAGATGGATTTAAGTAAGTTTACTGAGATTAGTATTCATATAATATTCTGCCATCAAACTGTAGAAAATTAATAAAACCCAGTTTAACAAAACTAGTTTCCATGGATGTCCATAAAATAGAGCTAAAAAGCATTTGAGTCTTCTGAGTTAAAGTCACTATTGAGAGAAAGGCTTAAAGCTGCTTGAGTGAATTTTGGCTTGGGAGTAATATCAGATTAGGAGAAAGTAGAAAGTAGGCAGGCTTAGGATGTCTAAAACAACACTCCTGGCGGGGGGGGAAAAGTTGATCCAATTGTATCAGTTAAATCATTGCATTTTATTTGCACAGATCAGATGTATGCTTGATATGGTGGAAGTTGTGGTTAGATCTATCTCTGGATAAATACTTCTGTGCCACAGCTCTGGTTATTCAGTTGAGTGTTATCCCACCTATCTAAAATATATTACTACTGCTCTGCAGGCTTGAGGGTATTAACTTACTGTTTGCTTTCTGTGGTTGTTCCCATATAAGCAGAATTTGTTTCCTAAAATGTTCATAAAAAAGAATGAAGGACGATTGTTGGTACAGCCAAAGTGGCTTTTGTAAATGGTGTTCCTTACTCATGCTGAAAGCTCTTGTGGCATTTAAGTGTGAACAACTGATGTAAAAAATGGCCACTAGAAACCAATTTTGAGTGTTCAAAAAGTAAGTTTTATGAGTGCCAGAAACCTGGAGTTGAATAGTCTTGATCACCATGTGCTAGCACTTTTATTAACTAGTTCTTTACATATACCCAGTGAAGTGCCTTCTATTAATGTTTTTAACCAAGAGTTGTGCCACTGCAATTAATTAAAGCCAGGACAGAAATAGACTTTCTGTGTCCTGCTGGGCTCTTTATTGACCTTTATTTCCAGTTCAGGCTATGGAATTCACCAGTGACACATCTTGAAATTGGTGAGTCTGCAAAGTGGCATTCCCAAACCTGTTTCATTCCTCTACATTCCAGTTTCACACTGATTAAAGATTGCTTGATTATGGCAAAGAGCAGTTTGAAAGTTTATAGATACTGTGCTTGTGGGGAACGGGGTGTAAAACAGAACTTGCAGAGTGGGAAACAGGGGTTAAGAAACAAGAGAAGAGAAAGGGAGTATTTGCAGATAAACAGTGTTAAACGGATGCAGGCTTCCACACTGAAACACAGAAGAGCTACATGGGATGTCCTAAGTTCCACCTCAGTCTATGTTGGACCTTTGTTCCTCTCCTGGCTGTTGGTGCTGTGTAATAATTCTGGGACCACTCTTATCTAAAAACTTTGTTCTATAATATTTTGTATGGTTTTCACTGAAATATAATGGGAGTTTTACTTTTTGGGGACTATAGGACCAGGCCCTAAGCTATTAGTAGATTTTTTTCTTTGTAGTACAATTTTCAGAAGATCCAGATGCAATTAGGAACCTAAGTATGACTAACTTTCAGTAGGTTTAATAAAAACCTTAACTATTTTAGACAATTCTACTCTTGTTCACCATTTGAACTGGAAGCGTGTGGGCAGATCCTATCATGCCCGAGCACATTTGGATAAATTAAGGGTTCAACCTAAGTGATTGGTGATTGTAATATGGGAACATCAATTAAGCACCAAGTTAGTCATTCTAGAGCTGTTCAGATGCTTCTGGAAATCTGAATCTGAAGATGAAATCCTAAAAGGTTCAGAAGGCAGATCTGTGGAAGCAAATCTATGTACTGTGCACAAGCAGAAATATCTAGTTGCAGCCCCCAAAAGAAACAAATATACATACAAATTTAATTAAGGGGGACCTTGGTGAAATGATTTCCAGTGTGACACACAGGAACCGTTTGTGATGATGAAATATATGGTCCAAAACCATTTTACTAGCAGAATTATTTTAAAGAGAAACTTGCAGCACTTATTCTCTGAGGAGAGATAGTCAGTGTTAGTTTACCATTTGATCTATGACTGCAATAGCAAGTAATGTGTGGATTTTTATTAATTCTCACTAATTGTCCAGCAGTTCTGGGAGCTATAGATTTCTGTCTATGAAGATAATTGCCTGTGTCACAATGAAAGATCACTGCAAAAGAAGCATTTAATTCCTTAGATAGTCAATTAATATGTGATTTAAAATTACCATAGTTTGTATGTGATAGTGGTATTCCAGGAAAGAATTGCACCTGTTTAGTTAGAATAAGAAAATTGTTAGAATGTTCTTTAACAAAATAAGAGCTTTATAAAAAGCTCTGCAACTTACTTTCCCCTTCTAAATAAAGCAGTATTCACTCAAAGAGAATGTATTTGCCTAGCTGAGTTGTGGGACTGATCTTGATGTTGGCATCACTGGCATCTTTCAGCTGGCTTCACCCAACAGCTGCTGATTTGAATTGCCCAGCTGTGAAGACCCTGCCTGTGTGATGCAACCCCAAGATGTAGCAAACACCTGCCCCCCTGGAGGACTGGATGAGACTGAAGAGTAAGATTTGGTAGTCAGACACAGTATTACCACAACTTTTCATTAGTTTCCAGTTTATTGAAAAGGCACCACTTTTAGTCCTTTAACCTCTGGCTCAGACTGAGGAACTAAGTAAATACCTCTCTTTTTCTAAAAATGCAAGTAGCTGTTTCAGTACCGCATGCCTCCCACCCTTCTGCACCTTCAAGAGTAGCTATGCTGTGGGATGCAGACTGATTGCTGATGTCATGCTTTGTTCCTAATCCAGTTGGGACAATCACGCTGTGCTGAAGAGGAGTTGCTTTTCTAGCTGATATCTGAAGGGTTCAAAGGCTGCAGAACATTAGTCTCCCGAGAAGTGATAGTTTTGGACACTTGGCCATCAGATTATCTTAGGAAAACATGCGTTTCAGAGGCTGTGTTAACACTAGAGGTGTGTGTCTTGATCTTTGATATATTCTTGCTAATTTCATTTGACTTTTCCAAAGTCTTTCAGGTAAGGCTAAATGCAAAAAATAAAAAATAAAATCTGCTCTGTGGTGTAACAGCTACTCTTCCCAGTGTGGTGTCATCTACAACACCAAACTGAGTTTATTCTAAATTTTAAGCAGAAATGACTGAAGTGCTTTCCGTAAGTCACAATCAATTTTTAGAAAGAAAACCAATTTTAACAATAATAAAATGGTTTGTTGTGGACTGCCTGTGTCTCTGGCCACCGCTGCTTTATGAGCCATTATGGATATTGGGGAAAGGGTGGCAGTGTATAGCAGATTTGTCTTCTGACAATTATTAGGCTCAGTGGTGTAGCTCAGGTGAATAGAGCTTACTGACTCCTCATTTGACCATTACAGATTAAACACAAGTTTCCACCTGAAACACTAAAGAGGTGAGTTGTACCTTTTCCTTATAAAGACCATTACAGGAGTAGCATAAGCTACTGGCTATATGGCATGGCAGTACCTGCAGTCTTGTGTAGGAAGGAAGCGGAAGCAGAGTCTGTAAAAAAAAATATACTGAAAAAACCAGCTTCTCTCAGATGAAAGGAACTTTGGAAGATTTTTACTTCATTTTTTGTCTTGGCATTGATTGATATTACTGGGATTTTTTCAGGTACACACGTGACAAGTAAATGTAATAAGCACAGAATGTGCATGACAGTATCTGGTGAAATTGATGGTACAACTTGCCTTTCTCTCTTCTGAGGCTTAGTTTACAGTTGATACAGCAATATGTTTAATCTAGTCATTAAAGTTTAATGTCTCAAAACTTTTTTCTTCCCATCTGAGATCCTTTCTAATGTGAGATGTAACTGTACTGGAGAGTGTAGTTATATCTTTGCCATCTTTCCCACTCTTTGTCCCCTGTTTGCCCCTCCTCCCATTCTTGTTGAACTTGTATATTTCCTACAGCTACAAAATGAAATTAATCACCAAGTCTCATTTGTAGCTGCAGGGAGTAAGAAGCATGTAGAAAAGCAGCCTATGAAGTGGATTTGGGCTTGTGTGATAAGGCAGCTATAGCTATAATATGACTTTTTATTTCCTGTGGAATGTCCTTGTAAATGTTTCTAACCTTTTATTAACTGTTTGTTTCAGCTTTTGTTTGTTATAAACTTTGGTGTAAAGAATCACTGGAGCAGGTTCCCTCTGCCCCCCCCCACTGCAGCTGGAGATAAGACATTTCCTGCTTGTGTTATGCATTGTAGCTAGATTTACTCGCAAAACACACCTAAAAAGCTTACCCCACCAATATGATTATTTAAAGCTATATGACTGACATTTGTGCGTTTCTGCAGCTCCCAGCATATGGCCTTAACCCTTCCCTCAAATAAGCACATTTGTAATTATAAAGGGAGAAATTATTTGGGTGTGGGTTTTTTTTAAGTGGGTTGGAAAAGATGAGCAATTCTCAGCTCAGAAAGTACATTTAAATCCCTGCTGTCTGGAAACCTTTCGAATTACTCAGTACTTTTTTTTTTTTTTCATAATAGAGTGTCAGCTTGCTGTCAGGGCATGATACAGAATGGGAGATTGCTGTCTCTAGCCCTCTGCTCTCAACTGTATTAGGCAAGCTTTCTGACTCAAGTTAAATCTAAAATATAAAAGTTAATCATAGGCCTATTCTGCATCATCTTTTTCAAATAAAGTTAAAAGTAGAAATTTTATATGTTACATTAGGGATAATTTAATTGTTTGTAATCCCGATCATAGTAGAAAAATATAGCATCCATCAGCACCTTCTTGTCTGGGTCTAACTCAGATCTTTAGTGGTCATCTTGTAATAAAAGCTATCGAGCCATTAATTCTACAGATGTAGATGAATATCCTTGTATCTTGGTTAGCTTTGATGGACAGCTGTCTGTTCAGGGACAGTCCCAACTCATGATGCAACGGGTGACAAATCACTTTCAATTGTAGCCATTTCACCACCTGCTCCACAGGGGAAGCTGGAAGTTGGGTTTTCCCTTGGACTAGTTTTGTCTCTTTCTCATAACTGACAAATATGTGCCAAGTTTTACTCTCCTAGAAGTTATTGTTAAGTTCTAATCTGAGTCAGAAAAGTAGGAGTACCTGATCTGTACAAGGTTTAATAAATGTCTGTCCTGGTTGTTATTGTGGAATGCCATTAGGACTGCATTTGTCACATAATGACAGCACTAGCAGCTGCAAAGACAGGAGGCAGATTACAGACTCGTGTATATATATACCTAATGTGGTCTGCAAGCTACTTCTAAGGAATTTAACAGAAAATCTTGGCTGAGTGTTTGTGGAAACAGAGATGCCTTTCTAATCTTTCCTATTCACTTTGGTCCTACCTGCACTTGCTTGGGGCTTCCTTGTGGGTCCAGTCCTGCGGCCACTGGAGTAACTGAAAGATCACCTTCAGGCTAGTAGGGTCTTTGGTCACCTCTCATTGTCTTACTTGCCTGGAAGAATTTTCTTTCTCTCACCCATCAGGTATGCTCACCTATTTACCTTCATGATTTGCATCACTTATTTACCTAATTTTATGATCCATAAAACATTGTCCCCCAAAGCTTTTCTGTGCTGACTCCAGCTATGCTGCTTCAGTGCATTCTGGTAGTTGGTATTATACCTTTAGGGTTAGCTTATTTTTCCTTTAAGGCCAAAGCCTGAAGCTCAGAGGAGGTCCTAGGTACCAATTGGTTCTTAGGAAATGCTAACCTAATTGACCTAGGCTCCAGACTAAAGCCCACTGAAGGTGTGAAAACTCTGCTCATTGACTTGAAGGTACTCTAGAGAAGGGGGTGGTGTTTGAACATGGTGACACAAGGGAAAGCCTGTTGTAGGTACAACGCTAGTATTGTTTTGTATCTTGTATACCTTTTTAAACTTACATTTAGTCAGAAGCATTATCTTTTGAAATTTGTAATAATTACTTCATGCATGCTGTATAGGTAAGTCAGTGTACTTTGTCTGAAATACATGGTTTTCCCAAAATGTACAAATTTGGTATAGCTACTTGCTATTTATCTATGTCTGAGTTTTAATGATGTTGATTTGTTAAAATTCTCCAAACCATATGCACTACTGTGTCTGTGGAAACTGGCACTCCGATACATATCACGTCTACAGTAATTTCCTAGGGAATAATGGGGATGTTTTTTGCAGGTAACTGGGCTGAAGAATTTCTGTATTCTACTCATTTTCTGCAAGTAGTGTGCTGCGCTTAAGCATAGAGCTGTAGCTGCTTGTGAATATTTGTCAACCAAGATAAAATGCACCACTCTTCACTTCCACACCTATATATTTCAGAATCAAGCTCTGTCTGCTAAGGATATTTGTTATTCTCATATTATTTTAAATCTAAAATGTTCAGCACATTTATTACTGGAGGTTGCAACTGAAGCAATACTCAGTGGCTTATGGAGTCTGTACAGAATACAAATTTTTGAGTACTGATATTTTGTTTCAGTAAGAGTTGCTACCTTAGGGGAAAAAAAAACCAAACCATAAAACCAAAAGGAATAAAGAAAAGGTTTTGAACTTTTTAAGCAATCAATTTTATTTTAGTATCAGCAGTTATTCTTGCTCCAGTTAATGAAGTTAATCATAACTATGACAAACTACAGATAACATTTCTGTAACAACAACAAAAAAATACATCTCCCTCCCCCCCCTTCTTCTCAGGCCTCTGAACCCTATTAAGCAGTACTCCTGATTTGGTTTTGCCAGTGTCTATTTGCGCTTTGAGTAGAGGCACTTACTGGAGCTGTTTAAGGCTTCTGATGATTTTTCGATGCCCTGGTTTTTTTTCACTTGTTTTGCTATAAATCATCTTAGTTTTTATAAAATGAGCCATTTGATTCCGAAAATGGGATAGCTTGAAAGTAGCTCAAGTGCCCAAAATAATTACTTTCTCCAGATGTTGTCCAATTCTGTATAGATAGAGAAGTAGTATGCACCATTTTAACTCTTGGTGGTAAATACCTTAAATGAAACAACTCTTGAGATCCCTCAGTATTACTTGTGAAGGCCATAAAGCAGATGGACACTGGGAACACCAAAAGCTCAGATATCCTCCATCGATTCAGATCAGTTGTAAGTTTAAAAGTTTTGTTTTAAAATACTTGGTAGTCTATTTTAGCTAGTCAAATTATCATGAAACTGTTTTCTTTCATTATTAATGGTTTCTCAGGCATGACAAGTTGCAGTAAAACTGATCAGATAAGGAATTCTAGTGAAACTGGCAAAATAAGTTATATCAAACTGGTTGCAATTCAGTAATGTTGTATGTGGCGCTTCAGTTCTGGACAGTATTTAGACAGTATTGAACATGACAAAAATGAGGAGAAGGTGTGAGGTGGGAAGGCTGCCTGTCACTGGTCCTCTCTGTACTTGGGGGCATTTGAAGTAAGTTGGCAACACCTTGGGGATGGTCTACACTGCAGAAACAGCATTGTAATTGTGTTGCTTTGAGTATGTTCATATATTAGCTGTGTTCTCTGTCTGTCTGATGCTTTCAGATTACTGAAAATGTGTAAGGTCTGTAAAGCATGGACCACTGTCCTGAATTCATGAACCCCACGGTCACTACTCAATAGGTGACTACTCTGCAGCTGAAATATCACCCACTTTGTTCACCCAAGTGGTGCAATGTTCATTTCTCATAATCAGCCATTTGAAATAGAACACTGTCTTGATAGTTCCTGCGTGCGTTGTTTGATTTAATAAAGGGACAATTAACTGTTAAAAGGGTTTGTGTTTCTTTTTGTTTGGTTGGGTTTTAACCAATTCAAGATTGTTGTGGTGACTTTTTTTTTCTTGGTGCATCTTCAATGTTTTTATTGAAGAAGTATACAAGCCCTCTTTTTGTCTGGATGCTTGATGTGTGTGGCCATGCCTGCCAGGCCCCCAAGCTGTGATAGCCTGGCAGAGCTGCTTGCTTTCCTGAAGCTCCAAAGGCACCTCTGACTGAAATCAGATTCCAAAATTTATCGGATTTTTCTGAAGGATGTAGCCCATTTCTTGTGATTTATTCTTAGCATTTTATTTTAACGTGTTTTTAATTTTAATGTGATCTTTAATCTGATCTGGAGTCACAAACAGGTTTGCAAGTAGTGTATCCCTTAGATTTCTTTTTTTTTCTTTTCTTTCTTGGTATCACTGTTCTTCAATGAGTAGCTGCATGAAAATATTCAGCCTGTTAAAATTCTGGTATTTGCAGCACTTTGTAGAGTTCTTTTGAAATGCCCAACTATGAGGCTTTTTGTCAGATTCTTGTGAAGAAAAATAGCTTCACAAGCTGCTTCTGAAGCAAAACCACGTGCAGTAGGCATTCTTGTCATGGTCTTAATTTATGAAGGTGGCAAGCTTATTGCAGTGCAGGGTCTATAAAGGCATTTAAAAAAAAATAATTCCTTAAGCAAGTTCATCATAAAGAGGATGCTTGAGGAAAAAGTATGACAAAGCATTATTCTTGTTCTACAAATTGAAACTGAAATGTGTGAACTTAGTTAACTATCTCTGTGTTGGGAATTGATGACAGAATTTGTAACTAATTAGACTTCCTAAGTACCAGAGAAGCACTTCAATTACAAGATTTTCTTTCTCACCACCTTCTTTATTTGAACATTTTCAGGTATATTTCCAAGGAATAAAATAGTTTTAGTAGTTTCAATAGAAACATCTATTTATGTCATTAATTTTGTGGTTTGGTGTACATGTGAATGCATTGGTAGTTTGCAACTCTTGAGTATGCCACCAATTTATAATGACGGCTTTAACTACAACAAACCCAAACTGCAAAATCCTGTATTACTTTTCTATTCTGCAGTAAAAAGACTGGAGCCCAAAGATTTTATAATTTCCTACACATGATTGTCTATTAGCAGTTAGTACTTTTGATATCTGGTACTCTATGTGAACAAAGTGACACTTAAGTCTACAGTTGCATAATATATTATGTTTTCTTAAAAATTCCTGTAATAAAATTTTAAGTAACTGCTTTTTTCATTCATGTCACTTTCTCACTTCATATTTAGTAATCACCTTTTTATTGGGAAATAGTTTACCAATCAGAACGCTGAAAGTGTTCAGAAATGTGCTTTGGACAGAAGTTTTGCCTGTCCTTTTAACTGCAGATATACTCACTGGTTTTCTAAAATGATTCATATTTGTTTTCAAATATACCTTGGTGAAGCTTGTTTACCACTGTTTTCATAGACAGACTGACATATAATAGATGTAGTACTATATAAACATTTTTTATTTAGGTCTGAAGCTGTTTTTCCATAGTTCCTGTGACATTTTAATGATGGGACTCTTACATAAATAGATAAATATACTTGGCCCTAAAATAAGCAGAGGCAAAAAATGTGCAAACAGATCAAAACATAAATAGTTTTGGTAGATTTACTGCATATTTTTTTTTAGCCTACAGATTTCAGCTCTATTAATAAAACATCAATGGATTTTTTTTTTTTTTAACCTAACTCAGCAGTAAGAAGCTTATTTCAGGAAAGCTTGTCTTCTAGGTTACAAGGTTTCATGTCTAAACTGTAGCAAGCTGTTAGAAGTACAGTTTATTGGTTTAAGGGCAATCTGTATCCTTATGGATGTTATATGCACAGCAAGTAGGGAAAAGGCACTTCAGGATCAGCTCTGAGATCATTTAATTTACAGCAGTTGTGCAAAAATATTCAGAGTGTATATTTTATGCGAAGAAGTGTTGGGCATAATCCTAATCCTGTAGGAATTAATTTTATCGCATTTTGTGTAGGCAACATTCACCTTTCTGATCACCAGAACAGGTATTTTCTGAGACTATTATATGTGATTCTCTTCTTAGGTCTCTATTTTCTCCTTATTGGCTTTATATACTGCCTTAGTTAAGTAGAAGGGAAAACATATTTTGGATTTTTTTTTTTTTTTTATATTCAGAATATACTTACTGGCATGCAAAGGGTTTTGTTTGTTAACAAGTTGTTGTTGAAGGTAATTTGGTGATTGCTGGAAGAAGGAAAGGTAAAAATTGAACTGTCTGAAATGGTTCTGAGTTTTAGTACTGGCGTGAAAACCTTTCATTCAGTGCATTGGCATTGTGTGCTGGTGAAGTGTTGACCTGGAAGAGAAATGGACAGGCCAGAAAAGAAGCTATAGATATGTCATGTTGCAGCAACGCCAGCAGAAGATTTTTTGCCTCATCACATTTTTAAGGGAATCTGACAGAGACTTTCAGCTCTTTTGTGTTTACTTCTGTTGTACAGTGTATACAGTTCAAAGCTTTAAAAGGAATGTGCTACAGATATGAAAACTTATAATTTCTTTCCACAAATTAGTTTTAAAAATGGGCATGTACACCTTAGCATTTCAAAGCAGTTTTGCAAGTTCCAGCAAGTTCCTGAAGCCATTCAAGTGATGTAAGACTTTGATTTGTTTGGGTGTGTGATTTTTTTTTTTTAAGTGGTTGTTTGTTTTGGTTTTTGGGGGGTCAAGAATAATGTAGTCCACCCCTTGGTTTTCATTGGTCTTTGCAGAGAAGTCCATAAACACAGTAAATGTGTGATGATCAGAAGTATGTAGAAAGGGAATATATATATAGATCTGTAATGAAGGCCATCTCTAATAAGGTGTATTTTGCAAGATGAACGTTAGCTAATCGGTCAAGCTGTAAAAATCAACAAAAAATCCCCATCAAACTTGGAAAAAAAAAAAGTGCCTTTATCTGAGCAGATCCTTCTGTTATTTGGGACTGAAAAAGTTTAAGTTTAGGAATGCATAACATTTAGTTTATTTAATGTTGTTTCCAATGTGCACATTTGATTTTAAATTAAGCAAAGCACATATTTGAATTTTGTATTAGAAATTGTAATGGCCTTTCAGTTTGAAGATCCCATTATTGTAACATTAAACAGTTAATCAGGTGTGGTCAGATAATGCAAAAGATTTTGTCAGAGATAAGTGTGTCAGAGCTTGTTTGGCAAAATTCAGAGAGGTGCTTTATCAGGAGTTGTTAACTGAAGTTTTGGTGGGGAGAACTTGTTGCTCTTGACTGTGCTGAAAATGTGGTTATTGTAACCTGTCTTTTGGTTTTGTGCTTTAACCCTTGCCTTTAACCCCATGACAAAGCTATGGAAGGAAGAAACAAGTAAAATTAATATGGACAGAGATAGGTATGACTTGAAATTTCTGCATGGAGATGCAGGTTGAGTTGTATTTGAGCGGAGTCAGATTGTCAATCTGTACAATTGAGTACGCTTGTAAATCCACTAGAAGAGATTTTAGCTATTTACAGAATGACAACAGAAGGCTGCTGCTATGTTCTATATTAAAATCTTATAGCAGGGTCATTTTATGGCCAAAAGTTTTTGGCTCTTACTTTTATTTTTTACTTTTTCTATGTTTTGAAGATTTTCTTGATATTTGGCAGCTGCAGTGGCCAAGTACTGTCTGCAATGTTACAAACAGAACTGTTAGGGTATCTGTAGCGGCAATATAATATAATGCAACCTTGTGGACACTTCTCAGTAGCAGGTCTTAAAGCACGCTGACTAACACCCACCCACCCCTCTCCACCCCCAAATAAACAAACCAGGTCCCTGTCGTGAACCCCATTTCACAGATGGGGAAACTGAAATGAGTTACTCGGTGTCACTTGGGAGCACCAATAATAGAGCTAGGAAGAGAATTTTGAATGCTTGTAGAGAGTGCTTATTACTGTTGCATTTAAGGCTACTTACTGATTCCTTTGTGTTTAAATGCTTGTCAATGCAGCTCAGAGCTTCAGATGTGCAGTTTCTTTATCAGTCATAGTTAGAGAGCTCCAACAACCTTGGTACCTGAAAACCCCCCAAGATCATGGATCTGTTTATCTTCATAACACCTCTGTGTGTTGGGGAAGCAGTGTGCTGAAGCAGAACTGATGAAGGACAGGACGATTGTCATACCTTATCACCTACAGAAGTCTCCACTTCAGCTGTTTCTGTTCCGTGCAGTTTCAAGCATAATTCATAACCACAGCATAGCAAGACTAAAGTAGGCAAAGAAGTCAGTTCCTAGGGGGGCAAAATGGCTCAAGCCCCATCTGCTTGTGGGTGTCTCTGCCAGACCCTGGAAAACCAGGCGGCTGCTGCTGCTGCGGGTGGTAGTTTATGGTTAGCTGAGTAGTGCTTGGGTGACAGGAGGGCGAAAGCAGCCTCTTCCAGCAACCGCCGCAGGCTGCCTGCATGGTCATAGTCCTGTAATCAGAAGCTGAGACTCTACCTGATGTTGCTGTGGTCTGTAGCAATCAAAAATAGAGGAAAAAGTACTGCAAAAACAGTTCCAGGTTCCACTTTTGCTCAAAGTCTCATGTAGTTAATAGTTCCCATGTGTACTAACCGCTGGCTAGAAAAGGTGTGTTCACTTTGATGTTAGTATTTGCTGATCTTCAGAAGATTTTTTTTTTTATGGCTTAAATTAGTTTCCACAGTCCAGCTAATACACTGCATCTTTTTCAGTTGACAGTGTTATGGCAGAAGTTTAAATCAACAAATATTTTTGACATTTAACCTTATAACAATGCCTAATAATTAAGTACCAAATACGGAGTTATGAAAAGTTATGAATAAAAAAATGTTTAGCTGGCTTTCTTAGATCCTCAGAAATATTTCCTGTACTGGTACTAGGTAAGCTTGAATATTGAATCTTTGTCATAGAGTTGGAAAAGTGAAGAAAATTGATTTTTCAGTAATGTCTTACCTTGGGTAACTTTTTCTTAAGATTCAGCTGAGAACACTGGATTTCAGCAAAGATACTTGCTAGACAGCACTCTGACAAGGTGATAATCGTACTCTCCACTGCTGTGATAACTCTGAGTTTGAGCCTCTTCCCAGTCTATCTATCCATCAGTGGAGTAAGAATGCTGTAAAGTTGCATTAGAGCCCATGTCTTAATGAAGTGTAGAGCTCAAAATGTAGCTATTTCAGTATGTTACTCCTCAGTGATGCTACAAATGGGGACCTCAGTAATGAATTGTATTCAGACAAAAAAAAAAATAGGTGTCATTATGCAGTAGACAGTAGAAAACCGCAAACTGTTGGAGCAGCAGGAATTCCACAAAAGAAAAGCTACAAAATCACAGCAGGAAAAAAAAAAAAGGAATTTACTCAATATATTCAGAAAGTGGAGTTTAGGGTTTATGCTGCTTCAGATGCTACTATATAGCACTGAAAATGTTGAGATGAAAATCACTGTGGGACTGCTTATAAGACTCAAAGAACTAGAAGTCATGCATTAGTTGTTGAAAATGTAAGCTAGGGTCTAAGGTGTAGTGTCTTTTTCAAATTACTTACTTGTAAGTTAATTTTAACATTAAAACAGATGCTGCATTCTTGTTTGGAGGTTTTCTGTTTCATCCTGCAAAAATTACTGGTGTGCCTTGGGCCTATTACTCTGTGCCACACACAGGTTTTATTAGATGTACAGGTTTTGGAGGAAGTGCAGCATTACTTGGTGTTACCTGGAATGTAAACATTTCCATTAATTAAGATAACTAGTAAAAAATATTTTGATTACACAAGGCTCTTCGGAAGCAGATTAACAAATTAATTCCTTATGGTGTCCACCTTTTCATGACATGACCGTATGGAAAAATTAGAAATGGAAGTGTGCTAGTCAGTACCCATGTGATAATCTTTTACAGAGAAATTAAAACTTTCATCAGTTCATAGCCAGCAGCACTGCTTTGTTGATCTACACAGATTCATGAAGTCTTTGCTTGTATCTGTGTGCTATGTGGATGAGTTAATTCATTTACAGAGCTGATGAGTAGCTGTAAATGAATTTTTGGGCCCCAACTGAGAGGGAGTTTATCTACAAAGAGGGTTCATTAGATCTTCCAGTGACAGTCAAAGTCCCCTGGTGCCTTTCTAGCCCAACTTGTTACTGTGCTGAAGGTTTATTTTGTTGTTCTTAGTGCTGTACCTGGTCTTTGTGCAGATTTGTGATGATTACTGTAGATGGCAGCAGAAGCTAAATAAAATAAAAAGATTTTAAAAATTAATTAAAGCCCTCTCTGCCGCTGTCCTAAGTTTCTTTTTTTTCTTTTGGTGCCTGCCAGCTGTTCTTGAGGATTGAAGCAATTATAGGCAACAGAAGTCAAATTAAATAAATTATATCTTGAATTAAGGTTTCACTCATAGACAGTTGGGGTTGTTTTGTGTCTGTGGCTGTGCGTTTGTTCTTGGTGTGTCCTGTGTCAGATACTAAAAGCTAGTTTTAAAGCTCCTCCTGATAATCTCAGAATTACCCCTTCTTATGTATATACCACGGTGTCAAAGAAAGAGCAGCAGCAATTCTGATAAATGATAATAATAGAATGGTTTGGGTTGGAAGGGACCTTAAAGATCACCTAGTTCCACCCCCCCTGCCATGGGCAGGGACACCTTCCACTACACCAGGCCGCTCAGAGCCCCATCCAACCTGGGCTTGAACACTGCCAGGGATGATGGGGCATCCACAACTTCTCTGGGCAACCTGTTCCACTGCTTCACCACCCTTACAGTAAAGAATTTCTTCCTTATCTCTAATCTAAATCTAGCCTCTTCGAGTTTAAAGCCATTTACCCCTTGTCCTAACACTACATGCCCTTGTAAAAAATCCCTCTTTGATTTTCTCGTAGGTCCCCTACTCCCCTGTCTTTGGGAGTACTTTTATTTTTTCCCCTGTAATAAGGCTGCTGTTTGCTTTCTTTCATTGCAACTTAATTGACGTTATTTTCCTGGTTTTTCCTGTCATCTTTTTTTTTTTTAATATCCATCCTTCCTCCTTTAGTGTGTTGGCTGTCTGTAATCTGTGTCCTTGGATGTCACCTCCTTTTAGTGTGCAGAAGACATAAGGAAAAATGTTATAATGTGCCATCATGTTAATTAGCTGCTTAATAAGACAGCTTATTTCCATTTCCCAATACCTCAGTATGTATGAGAAGCACAGGGGGCTCTTAGGACAGGCATTGGCCTGTTATAAGTACTTACAGTATTTGGAATAGCGGACTGATCTTTAATGGGAAATGACTCCCAATGTTAAGTTTATTACACAAAGCAATAGATGACTTTTGTTTTTATGCCCTTTCATTATTTAAATGATTATGTGTGAACTTGAAAGTGGGCTTTAGGGGCAAGCAATAAATAATAAATATACCAAAAGTTCCATACATGATTAGCAAAATTGCTAGAAAAGAATGAGCTGTGAGAGCTAGGGGTCTTCAGTCTTTGTTTTTACTCTGAAAACCATAGAACTCAATTTTCTGCATGGCAGACACTTAAAATTAGGCAAAATGTAGTGCATCAAAATGACTCCATGCTTTTGAAATATTTCTGAAATCCCTTTATTATGAAAAAGAACTACAGGAAAGTATGGAACTGCTGTTTAACAACTGTGTTCAATATATGATGAAGGTGGGCACAAAGCTCTAGGTATTAAAGTTTATGAATGTATTAATGCACTACTTTAGGGGAATTAAACTTTAATATTGATGATAAACCTTCCATAATAAAATGTGGGGAGAGCAAGAGTAAATCTCTCCTGCAAACTCCCCAAACTATTTAAATAACTGCATGCAAGCTACAGCATCTCCTGAGATATATAATAAATGAACTTCTACATAATCATATGCATACGAATGTACAATATGCATAAAGTGTTTTTTAGCACAGTTGGTTTCTGCCCTGCAAAAGATACTGTCCCAAACGACTGTCTTTCTTTTAAGTGATTGATCTCTAGCATCGATTTCACAATATTTCTCTCAAGATACACATCATTCACTACCCAGAGTGTGTACCAGTGGGAGATTTTCTGTTGACTGCTTTGAAATGGTGTGAGATTTCTACAGCAGATTTTTATGCCAGTCTGATGTTGTTATTTTTAGATAACACTATGGAAGAGATAGTCTAACACTTTAGAATGTGAAATGTTGAAGAGATACAGGAAATTGTAAATTAGCGATCTGGAATGTAGCATCAGACTTTTGTCAAACAAGTATGTCTGAAAAAAACCACAAAGTCATGCTTCTTATCAAACAGGGAGAAAAATGTTGTCTTAGCCATTACGAAAAGTGAAGGTGTTTGGAAAGTTATCCTTGAACTGCAAGGAGCTGACACTGAAGTCGTTTTTATTGGTTGCATACTAGGGCACAGATATGCAAATTGAAAATCTTGCATTTAGAAGAGCTTGTGTGGTGAACTCAGCTGCTACAAACCATAGAAGCAGTTGCTGACTAGAGGAGCTACAGTGATCCAATGATCTTGGGATGTTGCGCTGTCAGTTTAGATCTATCAGATAAGTAGAAGATAACTGGTCAAGGATTATTCTCACAGAGCTACAGATTTCAAAGGGTGTCAGCAAAAACTTGAGGAAAACAAATCTGTTCTTCATTCTTTGCTCCTTGTGCTGCAGTAGAAGGTGTGAAGTTTTAGGAGATAGTCTATTATGCCTCTAATTTGGCTATTCTTTAGGGAGCAAATTTATGAAAAAGAACATAAATTAAAGCAGGAAGCATCTATATAAACCAAAACCAGAGTGGAGTTCTTGTAGGGTTTTTGCTTTCAACTATTCTGAGAAGCTGTGAGGTAGAGTGAATTCTATCCTCTGCAACTGTAAAGGCTTAATGTGGAAAACAAGCACCACCACTCATGCAACAGTGATCTCATTTTTTTGGCATTTAACTGGAAGCTAAGGTTAGCAGCTAAAGTAGTTGTCTGTATGGATTGTGATTCTCCACATCTGCTTTCCAAGAAGGGCAGTGGAAGTTATTAGTAGGATTCTTGGTGATAGGGAAGAAGAAAGAAGTTGTGTCCCCATCTCTTGCATACTTAACCCAACAGAGATTCTTTTTTGTCAGCACTAATAACTTCCATATAAGCCCTTTGGTCTCTTTCTGTCCTGGGTTTACAAATATTGTGAATATATTAATATATTTCAGTGACTTTTTGAATTGTATAAAAGCTTATGGGGCCATCTGGCTTTAGCCAGAAATATGTGCTGTTGACCACAAATTCTGATTAAAACAACAATAATAGCTTTAGATTTAAAAACCAAAAAACCCTAAATGTATATTCTATGTTTTTACTTATTTTTCAGTGAAGAAAAAAATAACAACAACAAAAAAAAAAATCAAAAAAACCGTTGCTAGGTCTAATAAGCAGCCTTCAGCTTGGAAGTGCAGGGATGTGGACCAAAGGCTGATGTTTCTGGCTAATATAGCCAGTCAAATGGTACTTTTTTCCTGTCATGAATTTGCTTAAATTGATACAAACTGATAGGAAAATAAATAACCTTCTTTTACTATAAGAGCAATTATTAAACTCATAGTTTTGACTTACCTTTATTAAGGCAGTTTATCTTTGTTTTGTTTGGTGTGTTTGCATATGAACATTTTTATCAGCAATTCAGTCTTTTTTCTCTTTGTACTTTGTCCTTACTGGACAATATATAATCCTTTTGAACTTCCCTGAAGATGTTAAAATTTTCTAATTTCTCTACAAAGGCCTATAAAATAGAAGACTTGCAGCATCTACAAAAATTTACAGTTCAGAAGACAAAATATTGCAAATCAGCTAGTTTGATACATATCAGACCTGACAAAAAAGCTTTTTTTGAAGATGGTTATAAGATGCATTAACACAACATTGAAGTGTTCCATTGCCTACTATGGCAGCTTTTATTTCAAAAGCTTTGCTTATAAGTATGGTTTTGTTTATTTTGTTATATTGGGTTATTGGTAGTATTTTATATTTCTCGATTCTTAAAAGTGTGGGATATTCTGGTACCTGTAACAAGCTGAGCTGTACAGTCTCTGAAGGATAGCCAGTGCCGTGCATATGTGTTAACACAGAAAATTTTCTCCCCCTGGTTAGATCACCTTTTGGGGAGAAGTTGTCCAAATGACCTTCCAAGTCAACAAAATGGCTAGTGTAACATTACAATCTTTTCATTTATACCTTTGCAAACAGGAAGGCATTTCTTAATTGTGATACTGGAAGAATTATATTTTTAATTTCTAGTTAACAGGAAATCCTTAGGTCTGATCAATTCAAGGCATTTTGAAGCAGTCATTGCTATTACTAAAGTTAATCAAAACTTACTGCTGTGTAAGAAAAATCAATAGAAAACAGATTGAGATCATATAAGTAAGGATAATTCTGCTCTAGGGCTTCTATAGCTTCACCCATCAATAAGCAGGAGCCTGACTGCTGGAAGTTTCATGTGTCCTGCTGATGTCTTTATTAATCAACCAAGTGCCAAATCCTCCAATTACTAAACTTCATATATCTGTGTTTTCAGTTATGTGGTGGGGTTATTTGTGGCTTCCCATACTTTGCAAAAGAATGATTTGTGAACCAAATTAAATTTGGATGATTGTGCCATGCAAAGTGTATAAAACTTGCCTACAGGATCTTTCAGAAATTTCAGGATGCTTTCAATGCAGATGCAATGTAGTGAGTTACAATGACGTCTGGGTCGAAAGGTCAGTTTCATTGAGACTTTGTTCCGGCAAAAAGTGAAGGGAAACTGTGTTCTCACTTAAAGGTAAGCGTTTCAGTGTTTCATTTGGACATACCTTGAGTTTTGTTCTCTACTATATATAATTCTGTACTATATTACTATATAGATATTATGTAATTATAGAAATATATTTATATACATTTATAATATACAATTATATATAATATAGTAGGTTAATCTGCACACCTTTATATCTAACATTCTGTACATATCTAGTATTTTACATACCCAATATTTTTTATATATTAAGCACCTGATAAAATAGAGTGGTGGTGTTTCAACAAAAGGTCATAGTACAGAATGATTTATGGTTAATGGTAGAACTAGGGAAAATTGGCATTGTTTTGACTTTGTGGCATGTCTGTACAGTGGTTGTCATGGTAGGCAAATAATTGGCAATCCCATCTGGTGATTTACTGTTGCAGAAAAGTAAGCTTAACCTATGTGACTTCTGACATTGGGCAGAGTAAGATGGTAATTGACTTGAGGAAATGACTGAAAACAGTATTTGCTTAATAAACAAATTAAAGTCCATTAGATTATTATTTGCTGGTGTTATTGACCTTTTCTTACACCTCTTCCTATACTTGTATGTATACTACACTGAAATTTAAACAAACATTTGATGGCAGACTGTGAAATTCCTGATTAGTTCTCAGAGTGTTTGTGTCTTCTTCCTGAGGGTTCTTCACTAGCTTTTCTGTACATGTAGTCGACATGGATCACATGCCAGTGAAAACTATGTTGTTGCTTTGGTTTTCATTTTTTTTCCTTTGTTCTTTTGAATATGTTTTATTCAATCAGTTTGGGAAGAGAGTAAAACTGTAGTTTGTTTTTTAATCCAAGGGGAACTTGTCAATTCTCAAAGTAATTTCTTCTGATTTCATTTATTTATGCTCAGGACAGGCAGCTATTTCTTCTGTCTACAAGGTCTGTTCAGATTGTCCATGCAGACCCACTGATTAGTTGAACTACCCTAATTTCTTTTCTGAGAAGATGGAGTTGGTATCCTAATTAATTGTAGGATACAATATGCATAAATTCACCTCTTTATGTGTCTGCATAGAACTCAATCATTTTGCTTCCTTTCTACTTCCAAATTAAAGGCATGGTCTCAGTTCCTTTTTCCCCACAATGCAATGCCAGGTGGATTGAACTGCAATTATATGCCTAGCTTGAGGCTTCTTCTTTAGACTGCTTTTTGCTAAAAAAACCCAAACAAAATCCTATGATTATTTTAAGATAGATTCCAGCTAAGCATGAAATTGGAGTTATATTTGTAACGATGATTTTATTATTGTTGTGGTTTAACCCCAGCTAGCAACTAAGCACCACACACCTGCTCTCTCGCTCCTTCCTCCCCTGCCACCTTGTGGGATGGGGAGGAGAATAGAAAACAAGTAAAACCCACAGGTTGAGGTAGAAAAGTTTAATAATAGAAATTAAAAAAAAAAAAAAAAAAAATTTTAAAGTAAGATAACAATGAGAGTAAAATATAACCCAAGAAAGACAAGTGATGCACAATGCAGTTGCTCACTACTTGCTGACAAATGCCCAGTTAGTTCCCAAGTAGCGATCCCCCTCCAGGCCATCTCCCCCCCCCAGTTTATATACTGGGCATGACATTACATGGTATGGAATATACCCCTTTGGCCAGTTTGGGTCAGCTGCCCTGACTGTCTTCTTCCAGCTCCTTGTGCCCCTCCAGCCTTCTTGCTGGCTGGGCACGAGAAGCTGAAAAATCCTTGACGTAGTCTAAATACTATTTAACACACCAATGTTTTCAGTTGTGGCTATCAGCATTATTCTCATCCTAAATCCAAACCACAACATTATGCCAGCTACTAGAAAGAAAATTAACTCTATGCCAGCCAAACCCAGGACAATTATGTAACTTATTTTTATCCAAATGATATAACTTTGTTTATAATATATATTCCCTGATTTTTAATGCAGTGCATAGCTTACTGGGCAGAAGAAATTTTGTGTGCTGTTGGTAGGCTGTGACAAAGGAAAAGGGATTATAGCTTTTCAAAGTTTTTGCCTATTTATAAAGCTACTGCTCATATTTAGCAAAGGATTTTGGGACAGTAGAAACAAATTTACTTAATGTGCACATTTAAAATGGTTACTCTTTAACTTGCCCTAATTATACAATTTTGGTTATTTTAGGAAACGCATTAAATGGTCTTTTAACTCTGAAAGCAGACAACATTCGGAAGAGGTAAATACACACGTATTTACATACACTTTACTGTGCATATCAATATGCTTTAAGAGCATACTCAATGCAGTATAATAGCATCTTCGTAGTCATTAGGAACCACTAATGTGTGGTTAAAAAATAATAATTCTGAAGACCTATTTACCTGATAGATTTAATGGTCCTGATGGAACTATTAGGAGCTAAATAACAAAGCTTTTAAAAATGTCCTAAATATTTCTAAAAGACCTAATGGTTCCTAAGGAGCTACATTTATAGTCAGTCTGGCAAGCTGCAGATGCCATTTAAGAAGCCAACATTATTTGCAGAAAGAAATGATATAGGAGTGAATAATCTGTTTACGATGCTTACAGTCAGCATGGCATTCTGCAATTTTGGAATATAATAATTCTGCTAAAATGAAGTTGTCTTCTAAAAACAAAAAGAAAGAAAGAAAAAAAAGACAAGTATGGCTCTTGTATCACATTATTTAGACATTAGTTTCTTTACATTCTCTCCAAACAGAACTCTTATGCCCCAGTTAGCAATAAGTACTTCTCTGGCAGGCTGAAGTCCCTGCAGAGGTAGGTGTACTGAAAGCATTGCTGTGGAACATGAGACAGGTATAGTTCATGCAGCTGCTGTTAAACCCTGAGAATGAAATGTTCTGGGATTTTTTCATCGAAGATGGTAGGGAGTTCTGTATTGTTACAAAATTTCTAAGAAATTACTAAAAATTTCTCTTTCCTGGTTAGTTTAGGGTAGTAGTGGATTAGTTTAGCCTTTAGGCTTCTTGACTGTAGCCATTGCTACCGTAAGTTCTGTGTATGTGTCGCATACTGTTTTGTCAATCTGCACTAAACAAGAGGTGAAAAGGCAAACAAGCCATGGATATGAATAAGCATTGTTCTACAGAACAATAAGAACTGTACTACAGAAGGATTGAATCTCAGCCTGCCTGTCTTATGTCCCAGAGTAGATGTCCAACTGTCAGTTTAAGTTCAGTATCATCCAAACCAACTTAATTATCTTCCCAGGCTCCTAGTGGACTCTGTCTTGCCCAGATGGGACTATAATAAAGGTATCTTTTCCTAATGCCCCTTTCCTAACATGTTTCAGTCAGGCCAGTTCATCTGCAATAGCATTTTCAGGAGCTTGCCTTTTTCTTTTAGCACACAGCCTGAACTTCTATGAGAGATAATCTGTATTAAATGTAAGGATCACTGTAACTTTAGGGCCTTGATCCATGTAAAGAAGCCAGGTCCATTTAGATAAGTGCCTAGGAATGTGAATTCTGCTTGTAAGAATGTTTTCCTATGCTTATGAATTTTCTTCTTTACTTCAGCTATATATCTGTTCTCTTACCACATGAATCATTAAATGCAAACTTTCACTAAGAATGTTACATCTACGTTTCTTGGAAAACGTGTGTTACTTTAATAAGACAGGAGGAGCTCTGTTTGTGTGTGTGTGTGCACTGGGTTTTTTTGGGTTTGTTTTGTTTTCTAAAAATAGTCTGTAAAAACTCAACTCTGCTGTTGCACAGAGAATACTCCTGGTGTGGCTGGACAGCTGGTGTGCTTTAGCACATGCTTGTTTTACTAGATTTAGTCTCTTTTATTGTTTTCCCAACCTCATTTTTCTACCTGTTGTCAGTTTCCCTTTGTGCTTACGTTATCTGAGACAAGTATTGATGCCAAGCCCAGTGGAGCCCTGGTTTCTATATAGAAGCCCCTGTGCATCACTGCTGTATAAAGGATAATTCTGCAGTCAGTCCATAGGTGACTTTGGGTAGGACTGCAAGGCTGCTACTCAGGCTTACTGAGACAGCATGCTTCACTTCAGTATTTTGTGGCTCAAAAGACACTTGAACCCAGAAAAGAAAACTAATTAAATGTGATGGTAATTAAAATTATACTTGTAGTTATTGAGTAGGAGAAATTTTTGGTCTTCAGTTCTAACCAAAGAAATATTTTTCTTGATTAATGAAGATACCTAATGATTAAATAAGTCAAAAGCTTCTTTATGCAATGAAGGAATTTTTTTTTGTTATGGCATGGATAACTTGAGGAACTTTTTTTTTTTCTCAAAATGTTTGCTGCTAATGAATATAAAATTAATATATGTTTGATACAGCTGTAAGGGAATAGCTGTATGACACCACTGATTCTAGTACAAAATATGTCTATTTTTGTTAGTCTGGAAAGACAGTTCATTAGGAAAGCCAATACATAATTGGGAAGTATATTTCCTTTTAGTTCCCTGATTTGTTCTTCTGTGTTCAAATTCTCTAGTGACTTTAGTTATTTCTTCAACTTTGCAAATTTGTCCAGGTTTTAAAAGGAGTGTGTGAAGAACTCTGTCATGTAACTGCCAGCCTAATGTCTAACATCTAACTGTTCTTCCATGAATAAAACTTTAGGAATGGTGGTGTTGATAAATTAAAATCTGTAGCTATAGATTAGGTGTATGTAGAGTTCAAATAAGAGAGTAGTACAGATACTATGAATAAAACGATGAAGCTAATGCAAGCACAGACTTCTTTGGATCTCATTATACAAGAGTAGTCTTCTCATTAGCTCCTTTGAGTCAAACATTTCTCCTGCTGTGTTGCTATTTCTGATCCAAAGCAAAAAAGGACAAATAACATGTTTGTTCTTTGCTGTCTTTAGTTGCTCATTATGTGTAAAGAGTTATTTCTTCAAATGAAAGCACTGTCTGCACCTGGGCGAGTATATTTCCATCTATATCAGCAGTGGTGCTTATTCATTAAGAGTGGAACTGAGTTGCTAGAGAGGAGTGGGCATTGGAACATGCAAAAAGTTGTATTTTCCCATGTCCTTCACTCAGAGAATCACTATTGCTCAGAGGTCCTAGGCACATGAACACATCCAGAATCTTAAAATCCAGAGTTGAGAGTAACTAAATACTTTCTGGGTTTATAGTCTGAAAGACTCACCAGATTCTAAATTTCACAGCTGTCTCTGGTGGTATGGGCCAAATGAAAACTCTGCATCCAAAGGGAATTGCAATTGGGAGTTTGGTACTGGAGCCAAAAGCTGCTATCTGTGGTTGTGCTTTCTAGACTTGAATGCAGCTTCTGAAAGCTGAATAAACCAAAGCTCTGGGAAGTTTGAAGTCAAAATTGCACTCAGGAGCACATCTCTAGTTCAGAGAGCTGGCTTGGCTAGTAGTGCACATGTTTAAAAATATGTAGGTATGGACATCCTTTAAGGTTTGTTCCACCGATGTTAAAATATGACAAAAGCAAAGATTTCTGGATATATATGTGCATGTCTGTCTATCTGTATATAAATATTAATAGTTCAGGTGCTATGCAACTCTTAAAAATTGTTGACAAATTCAAAATCTTTCACATTTGAACAGTAGCATGGTGTTCTGGCTCCACTTCAATTCCTGTTATGCCATCTCACACCTAAACTTATGTAAACTAGTGATTTGTATGTTGTATTATGAGTTATTTGTATGAGTTAAGGTTGAAAAAGGTGAGGGTTGCTTAGCCTAAGGAAGAGAAAAACGTGTGAAGACGTACTAGCAGTCTTTTGACGCATAAGAGGTTGGCTCAGATTAAGGTAATGATAATAATGCAGATCCACAGGGAAAAGAGCAAAAGGTAATGGGTTTAAACTGTAGCAAGAGAGATCTAGTTTTGGCATTAAGAAAAGCTTTCTAACTGAAAGCTTAAAATTAAGCACAGGAATAAATGAATTGGGGAAAGTGGAATTTTCATGACGGAAGTATTATGAAAAGAGGTTAGATGGCTCTGCAGAATGACTCAAGACTTGTATATCCTACTTTTCAAGTTAATTCACTGTCTTATTGTTCCGTCTCCATTGCTTGTTTCCTTTTTTTCTATATTCTCTTGTCTTTGATTCTGTTTCTCTTCCTCTTTGAAGTTGCTAGTGTTTGGAAAAAGTTCTTGGCCAAATGTATTATCAAAAGAAAATAGTTTATCAAACATATTGTTTTAAATGGGAAGTAAAGACCCCAGATATTTTCTTGGTTAGTTATTTTCATTAGATGTCAAGTCTTGAGCTGAAAATTCAATAGTCTGATTATTATATACTTTTTTCAAAAAAGGACACTTTTTTTGTATTTGGAACAGAAATAAATTCAGTTAAATCAATATTTATGACAGTGGATACTTAAGCAATACTATAACTTGGTAGGTTAAATAGTATTAATATGTATATGTTTGAGACTGGAGTTTTTTGTATACCTGATGAAGTTTAAATATATAAGTAACAATACATAGATGTGATGTCAGTAGGCCTTTCAAACATTTCCCTTTCCTGAAACGGAAAATACATGCAACTTAAAAAACAAACAAAAAAATCAGCCAACACCAAACATTTAGTTAAGGCAGTTGACTCATGTTAAGTACCAGTATGGATTCATAAATAAAATTAATGCTTGATCATAATTCACTGATCTTGGCAATTGCTTTCATTTCATTGGCTAAAGTGAATGGATGCGTGTATGTAAACATGAACTGGATGTAGAATAGATAAAAATAGCTCCCTGATCATTGTGTACTTGATATTTGATTGCTTGGTAAATAAAACTGCTAGCTGAACTAGCAATATCTATTGATTTTACTGTTGAAAAAGCATACATGCTAAACAAGAAAGGGTTCAGTCGAGACAGTTTCTAACCTTTATTGTTCTGTTGGTATTGCAATGAGAAAAACCTCCTCTGGCCAGTTGAAGTGATGTAATGAGTTCCCACATATCAAGATAAATTTCAAAAATGGATGAAGATAGGTAGAGCAGTTAAAAGAATCATAAATTTCAGGAAGCAAGTGAGATATGCTGTCAAAATTTCCTACATCATACCATATTATTAAGGAAAAAAACAAACAACAAAATGACAAAAACCCCACCCCAAACCTGAAATTTATTTTCCTTTGTTTTCCTTTTTTGATATTCTATGGAAGACTAGGAGTTGAGTTGTTAAGGAATTGACCAAATTTGTTATTTATTAACTTGAGATTTTTGTCATTTGGTATCAGCAAAGAAGGAAATTTGTTCGGATTGGTTAGGTGACTCGAGTACAGCAGAGCACCACCAATGAGCACGTGGAATGAAAATGCAAAGCTAAGCCTGTGTCTGTATCTTTCTTCTTTTTTCTTGTGGTAATATTGAAAGCCCTTTCCGTATTTCCATATACCCATAAGCATATGACACAAGTAACAAGATTCAACTAGTGCATGCACACAGGAGAGTGGTGTGGATTACAACAGGTGACGGCTTGACCCTTTGTGCAATTTGTCATTGCAGACTATGTCTGTAGGGATGATGTTGGAGAAGAGATTTTTTAAAAAAAAAAAAAGAATCTGGGGGACATTAGGGGTGGCTTTGAAGGTTATTTACTGCAAACTCCTGCACAGAAGGAAAAATCCTTTGCTGCTAGAGTCAATGTGTGAAATTAGGCAGAGCTTGTGGGAAATGACTGAATCCTGAACAGTTTTATAACGTATTTCAAATGATAATTTATAGTCACATTGAGCTGAGGAGTTTGAATTCACATTAGAAAACCTTCAACATATGTTAGTTAAATACAGCAATTCCATCTTGTTTAAAGATAATAGACACACTCTGCTGAGTCACTCCTTATTGCTTTATGCAGAACATGCTTTGCTTGTGCCTAAAGAGTGTTATTAAAGAGACTGCTGAGTACAGAGAGCTTTAACAAAGAGATCTCAAAGTAAACACTGACATTTGTTACTGCCTCTGTTCAGCACTGCTGAAAGTCCCCAGGAACTTGGGAAATTGAGCTGTCAGATCTATGAAGATAAAATGAAACTTTGTTCTATGGCTTCAGTCCCTTAGGAAAGTTTTTCAGGTCATCTAGCATTAGTATTGTGAGGAGGGCTTATTATTATTTTCCTAAAAATTATTCCTTCTTGTTGATAAATATAGAGTGACAGCTTGGCATTGCTATTAGCCCATTTCTGTTTGGTTAAGGCAATGCTTTAAGAACTGACAAGGCATTTTGCAGTCAGCTTGCCTTGTCCATCAGCAGGACAGGATGACTGATGTGTGTCAGATGTAACCACTGTATCAATTGACTTGTAAATTCTAGTTAAGCAGAGTCACACTATGACTTGGCAAGTAAGCACAAAATGCTCTGGGAAGAAGATTCACTTCTCGCTGTTTCCAAGCGTAACCGTAGCTGCTGTTTAAAAAAGATAAAGATCCAGAAGAAAAATGAAATGACAGTGAAGCCAATGTTTGACCCTTTGAAATTGTTGAACCGGGCCTTATTTGAGATTTCGGTTGTTTAATTTGAGAGGAGGAAAACCTCAGCCTTTATAGCTGTCTTATTAACACTTTCTTTGGATTGTGGCTCTCACGAGTTTTTATAAAATGTGTATGTTGTGTTGCCAAGCAATTTCGGAGACATACCATTGAAATCAAACAATAACTTTGCATCCTGAAAAAATTAGTTCTAAATGAAAAAAACCAAACCACTTCCTAACTTTTGTAGTGATTTTCAATTCCATGATTAAGGGCCTGGAAAAGGCTTTAGGGACTTAAGTAGGGGTGGAGCAGTTCTGACCAATGTTTTGCTCTCAGCATCATGTACTGTTTGAACCTGGGAGAATAGGGATCAGCCATTACTTGTGTACCAGTATTTCAGTAGTAGCCTTCATGTTCTGCTGGGGACTCAGTTAAGCAGGTTTTAACTGTTCCTCATCCCCACTCCCTCCCCCAACCATGCAGGCAGATCAGTGCATAATAAAAGGTGAGGACTGGTGTCTGATTTCACAGCTCAACCTTCCCTCCAGTAAAAGTATAGCTGGGAAGATATAGCTAGTCTCTCCACAAGCCTAAGTGATTAAACTGTGTAGCTATGCTGGTAAAAAAATGTAATATAGACTTAGCATTAAATTCATGTTTACACCTCCAGGCAACTGTACTGTGAACACTGGATATAGAACAGTTTCTGTGCTTAATCAGTACTTCTTGCTGAATATAAAGGGTATTACAGCTTTAGTATCAAGTCCCGCAATCTGCATGCAGAGTTCTTTTCCTTTAAGACAATAATCTCTTTTCTATTGCTTCCTATGCTCAAAAGGCTGAGGAGTGAAAGAGTAAAGGCCAAAATAGGAAACATGCCAAAATCCAATATTTCTCTGTAGAGAGCTGGACATGCAGCAAGAAAAAGCCAACCTTTATTACAGAGATATGTTATTTACAAGTGGCCTGTTGTTACTAAATTAATGGAAACTTCATTACATGTAAAGAAAACTATTTTCTTTGGGACATTAATTTTTTTGGCTCTATGTACGTTTTAATCAGTATACTTTGCTCATGGGTACTGTCAGTACTTCTGCCAAACCGTGAGCTCTAATATTGCTAGGATTTTTTTTTAACTAGATGTCATTTGATTTATAATCCAGTGACTCTAATTTAAGAATCAGTGAGCCTCTGATAACAGAATAGTTCCCAGGTAGAGTAATTTCCCATGTAAATTCAGCTTAGTAAGTAACCAGGGAGCTGGTTCTGTATTTGAAATGGATCAAAACAGCAGTATTGGCTGCTTAAATGTACCTCCTGTTGGTGGAGTGACATTTGGACAAGCAATACAAGGTATAAAATATTCATCTGGAACTACATCTGTGTTTGAATTTAACTATTTCTTGTGGGTCTGCAGAAGCAGAGATATTTGCAACACCTGGAAGCTGCAGTGCTGTCCTGTCCAACACTGAATTTCAACTCCAAGCAAAGTTCTGTTCCCTGCCACAGAAAGTGGCACACCAAATAAACATGTTCAAGCATATACCTGTCCTGAAATAAATGTAAGAGCAGATTCTGCAGCTCGACTTGCGTGCTGTCATAATGTGTGCATGAACACTCTGATGTGAATGTTCAATTCGCACTTCTCTGTGCAAATGGACTGGTCTAAATTGTGGGTCGATACTTCCTTCCCTTTCCTTCCCTGTTTCCGTGTTCAGTGTGTTGGCAGTAATGTGTTGGCATATTCAGTTTGGTTTATTAAAGCCAAGCAAATGTTGAAATTTATATCTCGGGATCATTTCATTTGCAAATCCACCTATGGTAAAAATAAATGTTCGTTCTCTCTCTCTCTCAAAAAGCAGTCTTTTAATAGCAGAAATGTATGATGATAGGCACAAACTCTAAAACTTGTAGCAGTGGATCTTACTAGTAGAAAAAAGTTAACAGCACTTAAGTTAGGACTAGTTTGTATCTGGAGCCTACGATGTCTACTGTGCACTACAACATTGGGAATACTGAAGTTGTCTATGCTGTCAGGATTGAAGTGCTGGGAGCCCCTGGAAAAGCCTGTGTAACTTGTGTCACGGTACACAGGATGGAACCCGTTATGCAACTGGTAGGTAAAGTTTTTTCCTTTGAGCAAGAGGAACATGGGAACTCCTCTAATCAAATAGACCAGTGAGCAGCATGGGTTTGTAGTGTCTGCTGCTGGATGCTTTGTAGCTAAGTGTGATAAATCTCTTACTGAGAAGCTGCATGGTAGCTTACAAGGACAAGAAAGTCTTTTTATAGAAAGACACTAGAGAACAAAAGCAAGAGTATTATTATGCCACTCTGGGAGTCCTTGCTGTGTCTGTATCTTGAAGACTGTATTCAGTTTTATTCATTCTATTTAAAAAAAAAAAACAAAAACAAACCACAAAAACACAAAACCAAAATAATCATAAACAACTGGACAAAGACAAAAAGGGCAACTAGTAATAGATGTGTGGAAAATGATGCAACAGGTTGTAACAACCCAGCAAACAAACCCTCTGTTCAAATGTGCTCAGTTAGGATTCCTGTATCGTAAATGGAATGTTGAAAGCTATAAAGGGCTGGTATTGCTCTGCCACCCAGTAGAAAGACCTTTAATTGAAGTAAGTTTATGAAACAAAAATGGCTTTTAGTAGAAGAGCTTTCTTCTTCTCCTATGCCTTTCGTACCTTTTCTGCATCATCTTCTCAGTACCCAGTTTTATGTGTATAAGGTCTTGCTCATTTGTACCATTGAATCCTGATTAAACAGTATTTCACTGAGCTGTACGCAGTCAGTGGACAGGACATTTAAGACTTGCCATGTGCCTTTTAGAGGCAAGTAGATACCAGCTCCTCTACACGTTTGCATGAGCTCCTTCTCTTATGGAATAGTCACACAGGGAACACAGCAGCCACTGGCAAATCATTAATCAAATCATAATAGAACTGTGTGGGCTATAGACGGGTTATAGACTGCTAACACAAGGGCATGGAGGAGAGAACTGAATCTTGATGCAGTTCATTTCTGGCAAAGGAGAGAAAGGAGATTGAGTGAGTCAACTATAACTCTGAGCCAGAAACCATGTCTGATTACAGCTAGGTATCAGTGCTGAGTCCATCACTAAAGTGAAATTGGTGAAAATTCTCACCATGCAGTTTTCAGTAAAGATTTAGAAAACTGCTAAGTCATTTTTATAAATCAGGAGGAGCCATTTTAACCGTTTCTTCATTTTAACCGTTTCTTCATTTTAACCGTTTCTTCATTTTAACCGTTTCTTCATTTTAACCAACTGTTTCTTCTGTTCTGTAGGCTTTCTTCAGAAATTGGTTAATCCTCCTAAAAGCTTATTTTTAGGGAAACTCTGTGGTTTAGAAGTATTAAAGATCTTCTTTCTTTGGAATCTGATGTCAGTTTCAGAAGTGAATTCTCACCTGTCACATAAAATTTTGAGTTGGCTAACAGCCATCTGCTTTGACTGTACATCTTCATGCCTTGAAACTAAACCAGCCACAAATCCTTTTGATGCCCAGCTCTACTCAGGGAGCAACAAGAGAGATGAAAGTTTAATCCTGAATAAATGAAAGCATTTTGGTTACTTTAAGCAATAAGTTTTAGCTTGTGGAGAAGTTTGAGTTCAGTGGCTTATTTAGGACATGATTCAGCATTATGACTTCAAAGGAGTGAAGATGTCTGTGTTTGGAAGCCTTGCTAATATTAATAGGGCTACCTGCACAGGGCTTGGTTGTGAGCTGGCTCGGGCTGCCACACAGGCAAGTGATGGTCTCTTTGGCCCACATCGTTCCCACATTTTCCTCTCTTTCTGAGGACTACTGCTGCTTTTCTGTGTGTCTTCAAGGAAATGCCTGTGTCTTAATTTCTTTGGTTTTGGGGGTTGTTTGGATGCATTTGCACTTCCCTCAGGAGAGCACATCTACCCTCTCTCCCTTTGCTTAGAGGTTTTTGTGGATACTGAACTAATCTATAGTAAGACAGTAATTGTTACAAAGAGCTCCTTTTACTGCAGTCCAAGGAATGTAGATTACTTTCAGAAAGACTAAATGCAGGCTTTCTTCCCTTATTTTAAATGGACACATTCAGTTTGTAAAGGACAGCCTGAGTTCCATAAGTGGAAACTGTTATCTGTTCTTATGTGCCCTGATTTGTGCTAAGTACAATCTCAGGAACACATGAAGTAAAAGTCTGTGCTAGAGATGAGATGCTGGATCTGATGTTACTTGAAGGTTTCTCTATCTGGCCAAAAGGAAGTCAAGCCACTATTCTGTATGCACGTGCCCTTTCATTTCCCATATGTATGTGCTCTGCCTATACCTTTAGTTTGAGGATTTCTTTCTCAACAGTGGCAATAAATACTAGAGACTCCTAACAAATAGAAAATGTCACTGTCATTTAGAAATATGTGCACAAAGGTCATGGCATTGCTGTTTGCCAAGGGCTGGTGCCTGTGAAAGGAGAACGTTTGAATAAGAGATGATCAATTTGGTTCTGAACTGCTTCACTGATAAAAACCTGGAATAACACAGAAGTTAAGCAGAATTACAATGCTTCTGAACTAGATTTGTCTCTGTGTAGGCCATTCTATTGCCATTTTTCCCCTCGAGCTTGAGTCAATGGAAGGATTCTCCATTTTTCTAGAGTTTTGATTTAGGCCCATCATGAATTTGTTGTTGCCTGGAAGTTGAAAATTTGCTAATGTTGACACATTTCAATACATACTTTAATTGTCAGTTAAATAGCTTAGAAAAGGTGGATGCTTTTAAGCTAGTCATTAGCAAGAGAAAGCTTTTATATGAAAATTCAAACAGCATGTATTTGTGGTCTTGAGATAGTGACAAAATTCAAACTGTTTCTATCAGTCATAGATTTCAATATAACTGATTTCTCTGGGCTAGCTAGGGTTTCACTTCCTTATAAGCCATCTTTGAGAAGAAATCTTTAGGCAGAGGGCATAGGTAGAGCACAGAGTGGTACTGAGGTATGTTCTCATCCAGTTTCTAATGCAGTCACATGTTTTTCCTCTAAGTTGTAAAAGCACTGTGGAGACTTTGAAAACTCTTGCAGAACTCATTTGACTGCTGTTATTCCAGTTTCCATGATGTGTCATGGAAACAGGCTTAACCCAATGGCAGAGAGGAGGGAGGCAGTTGTGGGAAAGTGATACAAGGATTTTGCCTTAAATTCTATTCTTTGTGTATCCAGTTCTCTGCATGTTACAGTACTTGCTCAGAGCATCTGCTTTTTATTGCCTTCCTTTTCTAATGTTACTATATTTTTACTGCTGGTTCTCTTAAACTGACGTGTGCTGTAGCATGTTAGTACTATCTACATAATTTCATAGCTTGTATACCTTCATAAACTTACTGTGCACAGTATTATTTCTTGCAAGCTGTATAGATTTATTTTTCTTAAATATACAAATTTTAAATTGCCCTCAGGACTCATGCCATTTATTCTTAAATTGAATCTTATTTTTTTCTGTAATCCAGTTCCAACTGATAGAGCATTCTTCATGTTATACTGACAGAAATAAGCACAGAGCTATAAGTGCTATCTTGCCAGAGAGTTATATGAGTTTGTAGTAGCTGCATGCAACTGAATTTTCATTTTACTTTTTTTTTTTAATTGGAGACCTATCCTAGGATTTTGAATTGATTCCTCACTTTTGTTTGCATTTGTATGTATTTCTTCAATAAAAAGAAGAAATCTCCTGTTATTTCAGGCCTCATCAAGCTTCCTGAAAAATAACATGGATAATAATAGTGTAACGAAAAATGAAATGCCTAATCATAATTTTCTATTGATCATACAAGAAATCCGTGCTAAAACAGTAAGTGTTCAGAGCAGAAGGTGGCTTCTAATTACGGCTGTGAATTGAAACTACATTCAGAGAACAGTTATTATAGTTGTAATACATTAACAAATAACACGTGGTACATACATTAAAATTTGTTCTTAGTAAAGCAAATTTAGGATTAAAATGGTCTTAGGAGGAACTACCTAAGTCATGGGCAGTGCATAGCATACTGCTCTGATAGGAGATGAGAGAAGGTTACATATCAAATAACACAGACATATACACAAGGTGTAACATTAATATTTAGAATATGTATCTTTATTAGTCTTTATTATTTAAAAGTCATGGATGTAGAATCCATGGCATACTATTGCTATTAGCAGGAAGGAAAAATTAAAATCCTTTTGAAAGCTAGATGATGCTATATGGTATTCACCTGGGAGCTGGGAAGTAGTCAACTGTGCTTCCTAAGGCTATTTAAAGCAGAGGGGTGTGCAGCCATCATTTAGCCTGTATAAACTTAGAATTTTCCATAACAGTGAAATACTTACTTTCTGAGTCAAGACTCTGCCATGTTAGAGTAATAGCAGTCCACACAAATGAAACTTTATAATGTTGGCCCAACATACGCATTTTGGTATTTCTGTCTAGGCATACATAGGCAGAAATACTGAATATATATGGGCCTGTAAGTAATATATCGAAGACTGGAAGAAGTATGTTCTAGTCTTTTTAAGAAAAAGACTACATGTAGATACTAATTAATTTTACCATAAGTATAAGAGATACCAATTTAATTCTAAATGAGTAAAATTCACGTAATTGTTCCTAGTAACATGATAATGATGCTTATATCTGACTGTTTTCTAAAGTCTCAGTCCTAGAAACAACATGCATATAACTTAACTTGTCTGAGCATTTTGGGGTAGGAGAATGAAAGGTAGTTAAAAATGCATTGCTATTAGTGTAAAATTAATGCTGTGCCATTAACAGATCTTGATGCCAGTTAGATATTAAATTAGATTTATGTGTAGCTCCATTCTAATTGATGCCATAGAATCACATTAAAGGTATCTTCTACAAATAGCGTTTTCTATTTCTGTGATAAGGCAGGTTAGACCACTCTGGTGAAATAAATCATTGATCGAAAATGATGTAGTATAAGAAATCTTTCCATGCCTAGCAGGGAGGAATAAATCAGGATACATTCCTGTGTCTGATCAGTTAAAGAAAATATTGCAGAGTTTATGAATTTAATATTTTCTGACGGTATGCTTCAATGATGGAGTGCCATGGGAGTATGTTTGTCAGATTTCCAGCACACTTTTTGCTTCAGTTGGTGCAAACCAGGAGTTATTGGAGACATTATATGAGGCTGTTTTGAGTAGAATTGCAGCCCAGCTGGGTTTTTCTGAGCTTCCAACAAAGAAACTTTTTATTTCTTATCTGAACTCAGCTGAAATTTGGTACTTTGAGGTCTACCAATCAGTATTACTTGTACCCCAGGGCAGTACTGATTTTCCAAGATATGTGGGATGTTTACTGGTTATTACAGTGCAAGGATGAACTCTTCAAACTGTAGAGACCTCAGTGATGATTATCATTACTCTGCAGATTCTATTCCTGATTGTCTTTTAACAATCCTAGATAAACATCCCTGAGACACTTGTAGGTTACTGAAAGCTTCTGCCTCAGTAAACCTCCAGAAATTCTACTCAGGAGATAAATAGTCAATGTCAGACATCCTCATCTTGGTGCTTTTCTTTGTGATTACATTTCGAAAGTATTTATTTAACTCTCGGGTTGTTTTGTCTTTTCCTTCAACTTGATTTCACAGCAAATCCTGCAACAATTTACCCACTTCACTGACTGAAGATTAGGAAATATTTAACAATTCAGTTGAGCAGATATGGTTAGAAATATTCTAGGTTTCTTCTTGTATTTCTTACATTCTTCATCTTCAGGAAACATCTCCTCATATACTTTCCAGGGCTTCATTGTTGAGCATTTTGAAGATTCTGCTTGGCATATTGAAAAGATAACTTCCTGTTGAAAAAAGGTCCTCTTTTTTACACTACTCTTTCCTGCTCTGCATCTCTGATGTTAATGTTATATCGGTTTCCTTTAACCTCAGCAAATACACTGTTTTTAAGAAAGTCACTCTTCCCTTACATTTCTAATCTTTTGTGTTCTTGAATAGTCATTCCAGACTTGAATCTCATGTTATTAGATACATTCAACTGCAAAATGACTATTTGTATGATTTTGCATGACACAACATTAATATGCTTATCACTTATCGTAAATCTTATCTCTGTTTCTTGACTCATCGAATCTGTAAGTATATTGGCAGCGCCTGACACACAATCATTATCTTTGATAGCTTGTGATAGTAAGATTTCACAGAGTGATTTACATTAAATATGATTCAGGACCATGGATTTCATCAATGAAAAATTTTCTTGCATCCAATAAGTAAAAAGTTTCCAACATCCAATAAATGTCAGATTGTTCTGTGAATTTGTATTTTCAAATTTACTTCTAAGTAACCATCCTGGTTTCAGCTGGGATAGCATTAATTTTCTTCTTAGTAGCTGGTATAATGTTGTGTTTTGCATTTAGGATGAGAATAATGTTGATAACACACTGACATTTTAGCTGTTGCTGAGCGGTGCTTACTCAGAGTCAAGGACTTTTCAGTTTCTCACCCCGTCCCACCAGTAAGTAGGCTGGGAAGCACAAGAAGCTGGGAGGAGATACAGCCAGGACAGCTGACCCGAACTGACCCAAGGGATATTCCAGATCATATGATGTCATGCTCAGTATATAAAGTGGGGGGAAAGCTGGCTGGCGGCTGCTGCTCAGGAGCTGGCTGGGCATTGGTTGGTGGGTGGCGAGCAATTGCATTGTGCATCACTTGTTTTGTATATTCTAATTCTTTCATCATCATTATTATTATTTTCCCTTCCTTTTCTGTCCTATTAAACTGTCTTTATCTCAAGCCATGAATTTTACTTCCCTCCTGCCCCAGTTCTCTCCCCCATCACTCTGCAGAGGGAGTGAGCAGCTGTGTGGTGCTTAGCTGCCTGCCAGGTTAAACCACGACAGTAGCCTTTAATTTGATTCAGAGTGCTATCTGTTGGAAAAGGGAAGCATTCTTTACTATTGTTTTCTTTAACGATCATTTTCACTACTATAATATCATAGGGGAATCATTATACTCTATAAATATATGCAAATATTAGAGTTGATTAAACAGTATTTTGATTAAGTGAAATTTTTTCTCCTAGATATCTTAAATATAAAGCTGAATACATATAAAGACTATATATATTTGAAATTGATCCACATTCCACTGCTAATTATGGATTGTGAAATAGAGGTAGTATTGTCTGATTTTTAACTTAGTCCCTGCTCTAAATAACATAGTTGTTCTTGTGTGTTTTCCCTGTGTATTATAGGAATGTATTTCTGCTGTGTAGAATAGAAAGTGAAAACCCTTTCGATAATTGCCAGGTTCACCTATGCAGTAAAATGTGGAAAGGCCTCAGACACCACTTACCGCTTGCCAACCAGCCGCTGGAGGGAGAATTCTGCTACTGTAGCACTCTGTGTAGGAATGTCATTCTTTGTATGCCTGGCAAAAACCTTTGGGAGATTCCTTATTCTAGAAAAGACCTGTAATAAATGTGCCTGTTAGGGAAGCCAAAATCTGTTCATGGATTAAATGGTTCTTGCTGCTAATCCACCTTCTTCTATAAACTGATTTGCTGTCTGCTCAGCCTTGCACATCCTTATGTTTTCAGCCCTTTTCAAAAGCCTTCAAGACATTGTTTTATTTTTATTACAGAGGTCTTACAAGAATATGGAAGCCCCTTTCCAGAATATCTGAATATTTGCTTCATTCAGGAACTTTTGCTGCTTGGGTATTGATTGTTTAGATTGTCTTCTGCTGTGGGACCCGGGGAAAGAAATAAAAAGACTGTAACAAAAAAATATCTCTCATATTTATGGATGTGGCAGGCTTGGCATGTTCTTCAACTTCCAACCTAATGCGTGGTACAAAGACTTGGAATGTCTTGGCTGTTTGTGAAAGAATCTTCTCCCTGAACTCAGTTTTGTCCCAGATAGCTATCCTTCTTGACTACCTGGCAGCACGGAATTACTCCATCAGGGACTTTGTATTTAGCGATGCACCAGCACTGCTGTGAATTATACACAGGAAAGGAAAAACAGTTGTATTAACCTTATGGGAAGGAACTACCATAGTGGGGAGAAAGCTATTCGCCCGTCCACCCAGTCCTGTGCTTTTCTATGACAAACCAGACAGGTAACAGAGTTCAAGGTGAGCTTTTCAGGAAAGAGTGCCTGAATGTACAGGATCTATAGAGTCATCAAATGCAGTCTTCTACTACCATGAAAATCTATTATAAGTATACTTAAAAGAAAAATAGGACTATTTTTGACCGAAAGAAAAATGGATCTCCACTTAGAAGTTTTTCCTCCATGCAAGTTCAAATTATTTTCCTGTCCTGAATTCTTGCTTTGAGGGGGGAAAAAACCACCATTACCCTATTTCCTTTCCATTTCTTGTCATTCCATTCAGGCTTCCACTAGAAGAAGAAAAGATTTCTTCTTGTGTCTGCTACTGCCTGCCACCCCCAGCCCTTCTCCCACCCCCCCTCCCCAAGTTCTTGCTTTGAGGCCCACCCTTTGTGGATCCAAATACTTCCCGCACGGAGCTGAGAATCCCTCAATAGCCCCAAAAACCTCACGAGATACAAGTTTCTTGTAGAATCAGACCCTTGTGCACACAAGAGTTCCTTAGCTTTGGTTTTCTGTTATAAAGCCTCGTGCTTATGCTGAAAATGTATGATGACAAGGGACCCGTTTTGAATCTTTTTTTAAGCCTCAGATGGTACACTGAAAATAGGCTGTACTGTACCATACGTTACCTTGATTTATGTGGAACATCACATATTGATGCCTTTATAGACAGCAACTTAGTGTTTCAGAGGAGTCTGCATGTTACAAAAAGGGCAGCAGGTGTTATTTAGACTAAATTGACCTTGAAATTGATTTCTTTATTTTATGACTTACTGAGGGGAGATTAATACTTTTTTTTTCCTGCAGCCTGAAACAATTTACATGGTAATAGAAGGCATAGTCAGTCAAATAAATTGCTGGAAGTAGTAGTGTTCCAAGAAAGAAAATATGGATCTTACTTGCATTGATTCTTTCTATCCCCAGGGAGTAGCTAAGACTTTTAACACTGGGGAAAGACTGCCAAAATTTATTTTTCCCATTAAAGGCAGAAGAACGGATAGTAATGTCTGTAAGGTGACATTTACTCTAAACTTTCGGTTTGAGGGGTGGGGAGAAGGGTGTGCCCTGTACAAAATTTAGGGAGCTTTTTAACGCAATTTCATGATTTCTGTAAGGGCAGATGGATAGAAGAAGAAATCATAAACTTCTGGAAAGCCTGATGTGGAGACAGCACAGCTGCCCTTTATAACGGAATAGACCTTGGCAACAGCCTGTAAATGGTTGTTGCAATTCCATCTTTGAGTACCAAGCAGCAATCATCTCAAAATACAAATGTCATGGAAACAAGAGACCTGAAAGAAATTACCTGGAGGAGGCACTGATGGAAACATGAAGTATAGTCCTATAGGAGGGAGAAAGTTCTTTATTGTGCTGCCATGAATGCTACAATGCTGAAGTGACGTAATTTCTATTTCCTGTAGACTCCAAGACAAGTGCATAGTTAAATGATTTGTCAGTAGCATAATACTTTGCATAACCTGAATATATATATGAGATATTATTATGACATATTACCTGAAAATGGATGTGAATGCAATTATACAACACAATTTTTTGTTTGTTTTAAATACAGAAATAGTGTATAGGAAAATGTGTTATAGATGAAAATCATTATGATCATCCTGGGGCTGGAAGCAGAGAATTAATCTCTTGTCTATTAGAAAGCTGCACCTGAATGCTATTATTGCAGCTGTAGTGAGTGAATGATTATTTCAGTCTTTGTAATACAAGAGGAGGAGATTGGTGTTTGGCAGATACCAGTCTGTCTGGGCCAAGCTTTTGGCTCTATTGGGGAAGAGAATCGGGCTCTTGCTAACAGGCTTACATTAGTTTGGACTATTGTTGGAATTCTCTGTCCCCCTAAAAATAACCTTTGCCTGAGGAGTTTTTCTAATTTTGCTTTTATTTTCTGGCTCAGTGTACCCTGGATTATCATGGGTGGCAAATGTGTTATTAATATGGAGTATGTCACAAGCTTTCTAAGTATGTGTCCCATATGCAACATTGGTCCAAAGTTGTTTATTAATTTGTTACTGATTCACATAGCTGTGCAGAGCATGGAAATAAGCTGGGGGGTGGGGGTGGAAGGGAAGTATATTTACAAAATACCTGTTTAAAATGCCGTGGGTTTTGGGGGGGGGGGGGGTCTGTTGGTTTTTGGTTTTTTTTTTTTTGGAACTCAGGGCATTGCCTTCTGGAAAAGTGTTGTGTAGAATAAAATCTGCTGTCTCTTTGTACGTCTGCCAGCTTGCCTCTCCTAGAGAGTTTCCCATGAGTAACACCCCTGCAAAATGGTTAGCTTGGGGGGTTTGAATTCTTACAGTGCCCTTTACAAGTACTGTGAAACTATTATCTAAGGTCAGCCATGCAACCTACTGCATGATAGCTCTATAACAAGAAAGAGCATGCTAATTAGAAAGTAGAGTGGAAGGTAATGGGAATTGAATACAAATAGTTGAATATACATTCTACTGTATCTCTATGTACATTCTGTTTGTGTGATGTGTATAATAAAGCAGAAGTAGTAAAATGGGTATGGGGTGGCTGAACGGTGGGTGGTAGCAATATGATAAGAGTAGCTAAGGTGAAGGAAAAGAAGAAAGCAGGAGACTGAAATGAGTAAACATGAAGAAAACCTGCAAAAGTAGAAAATGCACAGCTTATCAGTGATTCAGCAGTGAGTAAGGATGTGGAAGCGCTATTAAATTGTGCAGAGGCTAGAAAACAGAACAGATGATTTGGCAGTTTTGTTTGATGTCAATCTCAGCGAGCTTGCAGCTTCTCACAGTGGACAAAAGTGACTGTTTTCCTTTGTGGGAAACAGATGCAACAGGGCTGTAGGAATTTGTCTGTTGGCCAATTCTGATGGCAGTTTGGCATCTATATATGTCTTGTAAAGTCTGTTTCTTGGCATTTCCTATGAAGAAGTTAATGTATACAACAGTTAAGTTGAATAGAGAGTAACTGATATTCCTCTTTATACTTTTCAGGAGCTAGTATGCTAAGGGGATGCTCGCTGCATAGGAAGGCCCTTTTGTGACTTAACTTGTAGTACATGGAGGAAAAGTTAAAAAAAAAAAGAGAGAATATTTTTGATACCACTAGAGATGTTAATTTTTGTAGCCCATAAATTCTTTTCACGTGTCAGTGGGAAATGTAATATGTTTCAAGCTGCTGTGTTTCTGCAACAGCTGTCTTCTGAGACAGTTTACAGACATTAAGCTTCTTTTGAGGTGAGAAAATGGTGTAGTCCTCCATATATTAATGGGTAAACTGGTATGTAGAGGAGTGAAATGTGGAACAGTCATGCAGTGAAGTACCAGAGAATTACTATCAACTCCCTGAAATATGTTCTGTCTACTGGATCATAGCACATCTATAAATAAAAGATCTAGAAGCTTAATATCTGGAGGCATACTTGAAAATAAAAATAATAATTAGAAGTAGTTCACAGCATTTACTCTCTGCTGTCTTTGCCAGATGTGCCTCAATTTCAGTTTATCAGACTTTCATTCCCAAGCAGTAGGAAGAACTGCATAGCTTCACTTTGACATGCAGATCTGATCTTATTGACAGGAAAGGCAAGACAACAGGAGGCTAGCCCTGGAAGAACTTTTCAAAATATAAACATAATGGCTGTATTCATTAGGGAAGAGACAAAAATTTAACATGCCAACTACTTTCTAATATACACTTTTAAAAATAGTTCTGATTTAATTACTGATTTGAGTCTTGCACTTGTATTTATTGTATCTGTATTTCGATATGGTGGCACTTCTATCGCCTATTTAAAAACCTCTAAGCCTTTGTTTCTGTATTGTAGTAACAGCAGTACAGTCAGCTTATTCTCACACTACCTGTACTACAGTAGTACTCCTTTTTTTTTTAATCTTTAATTTTTTTTTTTTTTTATTTTCCTGCATTCTGGTTTCTTCAGCTGCTAACTGTAAAGCCTTCAGAAGATGTGCCCAAGCCCCAGACTGCTTTGTCTCCACATTTGTGGAATGCAAGTTTGGATGTAGGAGAAGCTTCAGGAGGGATAAAAAACTAGGAAATTTACATTGCTTTAGGGTGGACCCAAATGTAGACCTTCTGCAAGCATGATGAGCCAGCAGAGCCATAAGCCTGCCTGCTGAGCATGCCAGCAGCCATGATCCTGCCTGCCTGCGCAGCCTATGCTATAGTGGTTTGCAACAACATTGTATGGCTGTTGCCAAGCAGGCAAATAAACCAGGGTCCAATAGAGTCATTTTGTGTAAGATGCCAAGAGAATTTTGGGCAGCTGAGGAACTGTCATCCAAACTTTCATGGTGAGACTGCAGACCTAGTTCAGGAAGTGTACTGCACCTCTTGACTGAGCTTCTGAAAGGCAATAGCTGTACCATCATCCTGTCCTTCCCACCCACACCCTTCTAAAATAGGGATAATACTACTAGCCACCTTGGGGACCATTATAGTAAAACCAAAAAAGTGTGTAATTTAGTAAAGAGGGTCTAATGCATAAGATGAATGGCAATGAAAATCTGTAATCAAGTGTTTTACTAATGGCTCCTCTGAGCCTACTTAGAGTGATGTTCAATGTTGATCTTTATTCCTGTTACGTAAAGTGCAAACTATTCTGTTTAATCCAATCCATGCCCCTCCTTCCTCTCTTTTCAGGACTATAAATCTGATGTTATGACTCTGGTTTCCAGTGCCAAGAACAGTCCACATGGTCCAGTAAGTAGAAGTATTTTGCTGAATAGATTAGATTCTGTAACTTTCTTTAGATCTTCTTTTGTATTGTTTCAGTCGTCAGTCACTGGAACCAATTTTTACCTGTGGCAGCTTGCTGCTTTTGAAGTGACTGTACTTGAATTTGCTTAAATGCTCTTTAATACTTGAATATATAGTATAGCAAAGACCTGTCTTACCAAACTGAATAAAACTGATTAGAGTAATTGCAGTGTAAGTTCATTAATAGCCCAGTGAGTCTATCTTGTGTGCTACTGTGTCATACCAATATACAGACTTGCCTTCAGTTTGTGCCTCACTGTTGTGCAGAGGAGGATAGCATCTCAGTAAATTGTAGGGTGGGACACAACTGCAAGCCCCCCCGCAATTTCATATTGTAATGATGTCCCTAGCTGAGGGTAGATACGAAAAAAGAAAACAAAAGTTTGGATAAGTTCAGTGGCATGCAAGACCAAAGTGTTCACAAGAGTAATACCACCGTTTGCTTCAAAACTGAGCAGGACTGGACCAAGAATAACTACCTTATGTTGGCCTAAAGGATAGAAATAATCTAGTCTGTCTCTGTACTGCATCCATCCTAATTTCTCTTCCATATCACTTGGCAGGAAATAAGGGTACCATAAAATAAGTTTATGCTACGGCGTTATGGGCCTGATTTACAAAGGTGCTGATGATATTCAACTCCATTTGATGTCACTAAAAGTTCATCATTTGTTGCAGTCAAGTCCCTTTAATCTTTTTTTGTCTCTCTCAAACACTAACATTGTGCCATAGTGCCTTTTCAAGTGTCTCTGGTTGGATGATGCCAGTAATTGACATTATGTCACTCTGTACGTTTGGGTTTTTTGTGGTTATTTTTTTCTTCTGATTATCTAAATTGTATCCCTTCAGACTTGAGGTTGTAGGAATGTGGATTTACGTCAGAATAAAGAAATACACAATATTTCAAGTGTTTGACAAACCTTTCTTTCTTGTTTGCAGGCATGATTAAGGTTCATGTTTAAACTTGCATTAAACATTAAAAGTTCCTTGAAAGAAGGAGGTGGTTGGCCTTTTTCCAAAGAAACACTGTCTTTCAGTTTGAAATCACTGCCTTTTGAAACTGCTTAGTCATATTAATGTAAATATAAAAATATCTTGAAAGATCAAAATACAAAAGATTTTTAATTTTTCCTATGATGATTTGACAGAATCCTTTCTTACCCCATATACTAAGTTTTGAAACAATATCTTCTTTCAGTAATTCTTTCTGCCCTGACACTGGTAACTTCCTACTAGAACAGCTTTTGAAAGCTTTAATAGCTACTGAAAAGTTGCAGCCTTTCTGTTAGTTTGTCAAAAGTTAATTTGTAAAATAATGTGAGAGGTGAAGGTTTATTTTTAGAAACTTGGTTTTGCGCTTCATATATTTGCATTGAAATTAGGTTTGTATCAGTTAAAAATGAATGTTTTGAAGAATGATATAGTGATTTTCTGGCTGAATGTATTTTCTAAAATAGAAAATGGTCTGCTGTTAGTTTATGTTGAAAAGATACCTCTTTAAAAAAAAAAAGAGGGGTAGGAAGGAGTGGGAATTTTACAGAATTTGTTGGCGAAACTTAACCTGGAAGTTCTAATTTTTTTTTTTTTTAACTATGATTGAATCCTCTGCTTGCTGTTGCTTGTAAGAAAGTGTCCTCAAACTTAAAACTACTGCCTTAAAAAAAAAAAAAGAAGAAAAAAAGGATTTCAGTTGTCTTGCTTGAGCCTCAGTACCTTACACCTTTATTGCTTTTTTTGTTGATTTTTGGGTGAGGGGAAGAGTGATAAAGGCAAGTTTAGCAATGTATTTTTATCTACTGAAGAGGGTTGTGATAGGAAAAGAAAAAGGTTTCATGTTTTCCATGATACTTCTGATGTAACACAACCATGGCATAAAAAATGAGTTAAAAGTTGAGCTTATTTCTCTTGAAATTGCACTGTCTCTGTTGTTGCTTGGAAAATTGTTTGTTGTGATGGATGGGAAGGAATACATAGATTTTTCAAATGTGTTGCCAGATCATTGCTTATAGAACAATCTGGTAATAAAAGGAGACTTGACAGATGAGAATTCAAATGGAGCCAAGAATGAATTATTGAGTAATGCCCCAGTTCCAGAGCCTGAAAGACTTATTTCCAGGTTTGTTTGTTTGGGGATTTTTTTTTTTTTCTTAATAATTGTTGGGTGCTTTTCTTTCTCTTAGTGACAGATCCTATATGAAAGGCTAATGTAGCTCAAACTCACAGACTGAATTTACCTCTGTTACATAATTGAGACTATTGAAATGGCTGGAGTTACAGTGATCTAAAACTACAGTGGTAACTTGGTGATGAATCAGAGCTATCAGACTTCATGTTTCTTGATAGGTGTAGCTGCTTAATAGATTGTTTGTTAAATAATTCAAGATGTTTTCATTAAGCTGAGTGATTGTGCCTTTTAAAACCTTTCTTTTGTTCTTAAATCTCACCAACCAATCAGTTATACCTGTGGAGCTAAGAAAACCTAACTGAAGAAATTACCATTGGGAAGCTTTAGGAAGTTGTCGAGTGACTGGCTGCCAGAATCTAGAGAGCTGTATTTGGGCTAGGATTCTGCCATTTTTGTCCTTTTTCTTATAGCTTCCTCTAAGTGCTGTACTCTTATTTGCAGTTTCATACTCTTCTCCCAGGCTACCTTAAAATCTTATTCCTGCTTATTTAAAAGTTTACATTTTCTAAAATGGCTTTGTTTTTTCCCCAGTCTCCATTTCTCAAATTCTTTTCTATATATTGATATTTGATAACAAATGCCATGTACTCTTTTTAATCAAGAGATGTTGAGAAAAGTTACTGGGAGTAAAATAGGACTTTTCAGGGTAATTCAGTAGGGACAATAATGATTTTTGCTGAGAAATAAAATTGCTGCAAGAATTGCTGCTTGTGATCTGAATAGAAATGTGCTAGCTACCTGAAGTTACCTTATCTCTACTGCTGCTTTGGGAGAGATATCTATTAACTGGAGATAATGGCTTGCAAAAAAGTGGATTTCTTTAAAATTTAGATTTCTATTGAATGGAATGTATCTTAGCACCAGCATTCTCTATTAAAAAAAAAAAAAAAAAACAAATAAATCTGTCACTACCACGGATGAGAATAGAATTGAAATTAGAAACAACACCTCCCTAAGCATTATCACAGAGCATTTGGATAATATGTTGGGTGGGAGGGGAGTGTCTTCTGCGCAGGGGAGAAGGGAAAGTATGTTGTGCAGATAACTCAAATGATACTGTAGAACTGATCTAACTGGTGCGAATAAAAAGATCTGGGGAAAATCTTGGGGTTTTTTTTTGTTTTTGTTTTTGTTTTTTTAATTCTCAACCTAATATGTAGAACTGCTGCAAAATATAGGAAAATTCTTTGTACAGCTCTATCATGTGGATCTGGCAGTATGTTATGGGTTTCACTGCATGTGAATTGAATTCAGAATAAGGTCAAAATTTTACCTGAGAATGCTTAATGTGGGAAGATTTTGTCAAGTTTTACATCACAAGGTCTGGCTGCTTTTGAGTATCCAGGCACATGAGATCTACAGCTGTGTTAATCCACAGCAGATAAGAAAAGTTAAAGAACCTTGACTTTTATTCCTTAAATCTTCATTTATTTACGGTGTTATTGCTCATTATTATTGTACATGGCCGTGTTTTTTTAATCACATCAGATGAGTTGGCCCAATGGCTAGAGGTTGCAGTCCATCTTAACTGGAAATAGTTTCCCTGAAAATAAACCAATATAATTTTGATGATGAGATAGTGTTACTATTATAGGTTGTATAGAGGAAAACCTCAAATTATAAATGTTATTTAATGATAAAGAAAATGAAGAAAAAACAGTTATTCTTACATTCAAACTCATGTAATATATTGATACTCTCTTCTTCTTCCATCGGGTTATGACTTGTGTGTTGTATTAAATTAGGTGTGTACTTGCTGAATGTTTGTTATCAGGGGTTAGCCTTGCCTGGAGTAATAATGGTGTGGATGTCTACGAAGTTGTAGGTGTTTTATTTTTCTTAGAAGAGCAGATCTCTAGGATAAGTAGGTTGACATTTTGATTCTTCATTGATTAAAGTTTGGTGTCATCTTGGCTAGCAGTAGAGATGATACTAAGCAATGCCTTGTTCTCTTAGAAGCCTGCCTGCCTTTCACTATCAGAGATCCTTCTGCTTCTGTGCTTTAGCTAAGGAGTTAAAAGTCAATCTAAATAAAATAAGAATAAGCAATTTTCAATAGCTGGAAATTCAAATGCTAACAAGCAGGTGAATCTTGAGAGCTGCTGAAATACCAGGTAGTTTGTAAGAAGATCCTTGCATCTTGAATATTAACGGTTCAGGTGTGGAAAGAAAAACTGGGGTTGGAGAGCAGCTCAGTACATAGAGGGAAGACGTATCCAATGAAGAGGACATTTCTGAATAGAGTGAGTGTCTATGTAAGTTTTTCTTTGTGTTGTTACTCATGTAGGATAAGCCAAACTGATTGAAGGCACTCAATCAAGTTTGGTCGCACACCTCTTCTACTTGGAAGATTAAGGAAGCCACCCTATGGTTTAATTGAATTGAAGCAGGGTTCTTTTAAAAGGAAATGCAGAATAAGTCAAAGGAGAAAAACAAATTACTTTGCTGTTAGCAATATACAATTTTTTGGTAGTTCTAAATACTGGGATTTAACGGTTTCAGGAAGGAGTTTGTGAGCATACTCGCAATCTAAGAATAAGCAGGAAAAGGCTGTGTCTGCATGAAAGCTGTATAAAAGCTGTATAGAAGTTGATGTTTTTCACTGCTAGCAGTTACTAAATTGTGGGGTGGAGTGTGTCCCATAGATGGAATGCAAGAGACTGTAATAAACAGGGTATGAATATGCATTTCATATAGCAGTTCTGTAAATCTCTGCTTATATAATTTGAGTGAAACTAAAGAAATGTGATAATTTTGCCCAGCTTTCCCTTTGAATCTTAGTCTTTTGCTTGGTTTTCAGTCAGGAATTGCAAAAATGTGCTATTGGAAAACAAATGAATAAAATTATTGATTTGCATAAATATTTGCACAAACAAGATTCTAACTATTGTATAGCTGCCCATCAAATAAATTCTGTTTAGCTGTGTTATGAGAATTGCATACCGTTCATTTTCATGCTTTTATCGTTTTCTTGGAGGCAAATAAATCAATGCATCATTAATATTAAAAGTATTTATAGCTCAGTTAATATTTTCTTTTGGTTTTCTTTTGCATTCTGTTCATATTAACGATGTTTGTAAAGTATCAAACCCCAGATTTTTTAAAAAAAACAAGACCAGAAAACATGCTTCTAAAAGCCAGCAATAAAAACTTTTGAGAATTCCGGTGGATGAGAAATATAAATTAGAAAAAAACCAACCCACCCAACCCACAAACAGCCTACTCCCCCTACAACAGCCCCTTTTAACTCCTCTTAATAGTTTTGCTATCACTTTTGTAGATGTATTGCAATGTGTATTAAGAGCCAACTTCTGAACATTAAGTTCTTGCTAATTTTGAGGTGACTCCAGTAGGACAGCGTGTACTGCATTATGGCAAAACCAGGATTTTACGTATTACAGTGAACTGAAATCTCATCAGGACGCTTTCTGTTTAGTATTTTCTGTCACAGGGGAATGACGGTGAATTCTGAGATTTAAAGTGTGATGACAAGATGCCATCTAGTGACAATTTGTAGGAAACTGTAGTTCACAATTTGTATTTACAGAAACGTTTTCTCCTCTTTGAGGATTCAAAGATTGTACTTCAGAGCAGAAGTTCAACCATCAACGTGTTACTCAGAAGTTGTTTTCCTGGAAAAAGGTTTTGTACTAGATTCAGCTTCTACTATATTAAATGTGGGACACTGGTACTCAATTCCTCTGCTTCCTATGCTTGCTTCTGGTTTTGCTTTGCAAAGGCAAATACTGCCACTGCTGACTCCCACATAATCTAGTCTCCCTGGTAAGCATTAAATGTGTTTCTTGGTGAATTTGGAGTAGTATTTCAGCAGTTCTACTCTTACCTGGCAGAGAATATATGTAATAATGGTAGAAGAGAAGCTATTTTGAATATAGAACATTTAAATTTTTTCTCTAAAAAAACCCCAAAAAACCAAAACAAAACAGAGAAAATGAAACTTGTGAGCATTTGCATATTTTTTCTGTTCCTTATTGGAAGGAAGAAAGATTTTTTTTTTTTTTATTCCATTGCTGCTTAGAAATATCAGGTACATAAAATGTCTGGGGTTTATGGTCAGGACAGTTATTTTCTTTTACTGGGAAAGCACCAATTTGTCAGAGATTGAAATTAGGTGCCTACTATTTAAGTAATAGACTATGTTGAATAGTGCATGTCTTTTGCTGGCAATAGACATCTGGTTTCCCCGGAGAGAGCCAAATCTGGTTTGGAGGATGCTGTCTTACTGCACCCTGGGAAAATCATGTCTGATATACTTTCATTTTGTTCCAGAAATTATCCTTATTGTGGGTTACCTGAGAGCGTGCATTGAACACTGTTGTCTTGGCTATATTAGCATGAGTGTGCAAGGAAAATGTCCACGTATTTATCAGTGTCAAATGATACTAAGTGTTACAGGATATAATTTTGACATCTAAGAGTTCAAGTCAACAAAGTCCAGAATGTGTCAGGTACCTCTCTGAAACTGTCCGGAGTTGCCATCTTCTTATTTACTTAACAGAAAACAATGTTCTTATACTAACTACATTTCTCAAAAAGAATGACTGTTTACAAAAGGTGAAGTAACTGAAGAAGTGATTTCATAAATGTCCTCATATCACAGAGTACTTGAAGATATTCTTAATCTGAAGCATGTGAACAGTCCATTTGAGAAAGATCAAAGCATTTCATAATAGGCTAGTATTTTAGCAGTAATCTGTCAGACCCAGAATAAGGTTTTTGCTGTACCTGTTTGAATAGACACATATAATATGTTTCTGCATGTAAATGAGTTTGACAAATACAAATTACATGCAAAAATAAAACCAATTTAATTTGCAGTTACCATATTTGGAGATTCTGGCAGTCTGTATTTAGGTTTAAGACCAAATGGCTGAAAATAGACTGTGTTAGTTTTATTACTTGTAAGGGAAGACACTTGCTTTTTGATTTCTGTTAAAAATATTGATTCTCTCTTCCCTTGACTGTTCATGTAGTTCCACGGGAGCTATGAAGGAAGCGTATATCTTGAGAAATAGATTTGCTTCTAAACATCCATTTAATGCAGAATAGTATTAAAAGGCAGGCAGGAAGAAATAAGCTCCCCAAAGCAATCTTGTAGCATAGAAATTTTTTAAAAAGGAAGAGTTTATGAGAGTAATTGAAGCAATTGTAAATTCTGCATGTTGCTCATCAGTGTTTTCCAATTTACATCCTAAGAAAACTACCAGTAATTTCCTGCCTAAGTAAAGATAGCAGTGTTGTTAAGAGCATGGCAATGGTTATACTTGGTGAGACTATTGTGCATGATGTTTTATTCTAATATGGCCAGTTACAGGTATCATAAGAACAAGCAGATGTGCAATAATCTTTAATGTGTTCCTAAACTTATGACTTAGATATAATGGCTTGTTAAGGGAGTGTCCAATTTTGCCTTTAATAACCTGTAATAAACATTTTTCCTAAGATTTTCTCTAAACAGGTTTTGAACCTGCACATCTTTTTGGCATCTGCAGTATCTTTAATTCTGTTTTTTTGATCATTCAGTTGAATGGGGCTTGTGCCTACTTGGGGAATATACAAGTTTTTAAAGTAGCTACTGTTTTATTTTATGTTTCTATAGAACATTGGAAGAAATCTGCTGATTCTTATTTGTATACAGCAAGTCATGGTAGAATTATTCAGAATTACAGTATGTATCCAAATACCTGTTGAATGCCACATGATTTTGGATCATTTAAAAGCCACTGAAAAATCTCGTGTGAGTAAGCTTGCCAATTTAATGTTTATAGTGAGTTATAGCTGTTACTAATGCCAAATATTGTCAGAGTAAACTGTGGGTTTGATTAAACATTTCTATAATGATGTTATCAAGGCCTCAAGCATCTGAAATATGGTAAACAAATGTGCGAAAGTACCAGTAAAGAGAAAAGAAAAACTGTGAGGCCTGAAGTGGCTATGCGAGAGTGTGGGTGTTTGTTATTCAGTCTCCATGAGTGTAGCAACAAAATGTGAGACACTGGAACGAATGCAAGGAACTAGGACCTGAGATTGGAATCTTATCCATAAACACCCTAATAGCAGCAATAAATGGTGAAGTTCTTTTACAATATCACCAGAAAGCTTAAAATACCAGTTTCAAAAAATTTTTTGCTAAATGGAATCATGAATCTAATACTGCTGGAAAATTCATTGCCTACAATTACACAATAGATCTAAACCCAAAATAAATATTTAAAAAAAAAAAACCCAAACAACTAGTAAAACAAAAATGATTAACAAAGGAGTTTTAAAAAAGGTGGTGTACACCAGTGAAATGAGACTGAAAAGCAGAAGCAGAATTACCCACTTGGAGAAGTAATGTGTCATGATAAAACAAGCTTATGTTGAATCCAGCCTGCAAAGTGAGCAGTGTTTTAGGTCTGAATCAGTGAGACAGAATTTTTGAGATAAAAAGCATCAGTGTGGAAGAGTAATACTTAGGGGAAAAAAAATGGCAAGTTGTTGCCTCACAATTAAAGATCTTCTCTGTTACCTTGAGTGGCATAAATATCTGTGCTGTTGAAAATCTGTTCTAATACTCATAATGCCTGTTTGCTCCTTGAATGAATTAATTCCTACAGAATACTGGGATGAATAATAAATATCAAACTGAACTCCTGTTAGCATCATATACTGTGGGTAATCTTACCCCTTGGCTCATTGGTTGAGTGCAAGTGTAAAAGTAAATTAAAGTTAACTAAGTCAAATTATCTTTTTAAGCTTGCAAAACAAGTTTTTGCTCTTTGAGTCAAATAATACTGTTTAAATATTTTTTTTAATACAGAAAGTAGAATTGGTATTTTTAAATTTAAAAAGTAGTCTTTATTTACCAATAAAATTATAATAGTTATTTATCTTAATTGGGGGGGAAGCATCAATGCTTTGACAAGACGGTCTTGAAAGGTACTACAAAAAACCACAAACGTTTTCAATTCTTTATAAATATTTCCTGTTTTCTGGCTGTTTTCTGCTGTTTCAAATCAAACTCCATGCAAAAATACACTGTTTAGACCACTGTATTTAAAGGCAGAAGGCCATCTGTATCTTCTGGAGTATGTTTTTTAGTCTATTGAATTTTTATATGTATAAAATTATGGACAGAAAAGAGCTCACCAGATAACAATATGGTGAGATTATTTCTCCTAATATCAGAATTTAAGTGGGTCTATTTGCTTTTCCTCTTTAGAGCAGCTAACAAACAGCATCCTGATCCACCTAGAAAGTAATTTCCCCATAGGCTGTTAAACAGCTGCAGAACTGCAACAGGGCTGGAGGGGTTACAGCTTGGCAAGATATTTTAACTCTGAGAGATTGTTCTGTGAATCTTCACCCAATGACAGATGACACAAACATTCACAATATGATAACGTAGTGCTTAAATCACAGAATTTCCGTAGGCACGGAAAATTTCTAATGATGCCTCTCTAGCTTCTTTTCAAGGGAACTGCTTTATATGCTCTCTGCAGAGCTACAGGACTTCTATTTGTTACAGTCCAAGGTCAAGGACAGAAGCTCAGTCCAGCAGTATTGATAGTATCTTACTGGAGTGGGTGAAATTTCACTGCATGTCTGCCTTAAGTGTGTCTTACTCATTGGGAGTAAATATTTAAATATATTATGAAGAGTAGAAGCCACATTTTTGTTAACTACCTGTATATGTCAAATCACCCTTTTGTGCATGGTTTTAGTGAATAACTGTAACAGCAGATGCTAATTTGTATGAAGTATTTGTGAAAGATGCATTTATAGCCTTCAGATGTTATATCCCTAATACCTTAAAAATATATTAAGATTACACTGTGTGCTTGCTATTAATGTTAATTTTAGGAGTCTTTTTATCTTTTCCCCTGAGGTCTAAATATGGCTTTGTGAATTCCTTTGGCCCTGAACTGACATATCTTTTTCTCAGTTAAGAGTACATTTATTCACTTGAAAGAACTGGGGCAGAACCATTGCCACATACATATCTCCTATATTCTGTGATTAAAAAGTTAAGTGGAAGTCAGGCATGTTTGAATATCCTCTATGCTAGGATGTAGCCAGTGGCCTTTTAATACTGTTTACAAATAAGGCAGCTTTTATATGCCATAGGAAAAACATCATAACAAAAGAAGTAATTTATTGCAGTTATGCAACTGTGCTTTGTGCAAGCGCAGCCAGTGTTTTATTGTTTTGTTTTATGAAAATATTGCATTAAATTGTTGCTGGCCTTTTCAAAGTTTTGATTAAAACTATTCAAGGAACTGTCACGGCTCACACTGAAGTGATTGGTTATTTTTGTGGTATTGGTGGTAATCTGTAATGAAGTAGAGGAATTTAGTGGATAAAGCCTCCATGTCCTTGTGTATTATGGAATCCTACAAACCTATGGTTGCCATCTCTATACACCTGTGAACCAGGTAACCCTTTAAGTTATGACAGTGGGTTACAAAAAGCAAAAGTATTCTTCATGAGAAAACCATTAACTGACTGTCTAGTCTCAGATGTGTTTACATCTCAGTGTTTTGTCCACTCAAGCCATTCAATACACAGGCAAACTGCATTTCTTTTCTCTTCACTAATACTCATGTACATGAATAGTATTTTTGTATCAATGAAAAGGGCTGTTACTTCAACATTTTATCTCTGTAAAGACTTAGTAAGGGCCTAAGATATGTCCATCTTGCTTTAGGTTCATGGTCTTTGTTAAAGTGTGCTTGTGACTTTTTTTTTTTCCCCCTCTACCCAGGGTTCTCCCTTTCTAAACGTTTCTCATTTCCTTGAGGGATTGTGTTATGAAGTGCTTTTTGAACAAAACGAAACAGATGAGTAAGTTATGGTCTTAGTTTATTAAGCAATGTAAGGCAGCTTTCCATGCTTGCTTTCTTTCCCCTTTAACAGTAAGTTGGAAGTTTATTTTTCATAGTAAAAGGTATAAGGGCTCATGAGCCCAAACTAACAACAAAATCTGAGGAGGGAGAGCGCTTATGCCACTGCTTTTAATATGCTGATCCCAGGGTTCTGGATTTACCCATGTAATGTGTTAATGCATATGTATTTGCTCTTCTAGCAGGAACTCTAGACCTGCAGGCTTCAGAATGAAGTTCTGCTTGCTAGTCAGAATACAGTATCAGTATTTTCTGCAAGTCCTTGTATTATCTCTGTATTATTAGCAGTTTCTGAGCTGCTGCGCAACTAATTTCACAGTGAATCCAATTTCTTCGTGATGTTTTGACTGACCCATCACAGTGTGGAGTAGATGGTATGCTGCTCTGCAGTACACAAGTCCAAAAGATATCATTTGCCAGAATTAATTATCACAGGTCACTCTGAAAAGTTGTGCAGAGTGGGAGAAGAGAGTGGAATTAATTGATTTAGGAAGCTGACAAATATATAAAGAATGAGGTGAAATATTCTATTACCAATTGTGTATGTATTGTAAGACAAAACCCGCTGCACAAAAATGCCAACCAATCATTAGCAGGAACTCCCTGTCTAGAGGTAACTGGAAGTCTACACAGCACATATTCCTAAATGAATAGAATAAAGGGAAAGCAGGTAAAAACTGATTAGCAAAGCAAATGGCATAATTTAGGTTTTTGAAAAAGGAAAACACATCACAACTTGTGAGATGCCTGTGAATGTAGTTAAATTCCCATGTTTCCTTTTCAAATGTGAGACATAGACAGAGAAGGTTTTGTCATAGTTGCTGGGTTAACAAAGACTCTGCTTGGTCTGGCTGATGCGGCTTCAAAAGGCTTATCTGCATGTTCAAACCAATATAACCAAAACCAAGAAAATGTTTAAGTGTGTTTGCAAAGGCCTAGATTTTATATGTCCTGTCAAAACAAGGAAATTTCTATTCTACTTTCTTCCCATTACGAATAATATAACTGAAAGAGAATAGTATAAATTAAGTATACTTAGAGGTCCTGTTCTCACATATTGGTGCCCTTTCACCTGATTCCCTCTGCCTGTGATTTTTATTTATTTATTTATTTTAATATGGAATTATCAGAGGACTTTATTTTTTTAATTCCTGAATTAAGAAGTACAGGAACTGTACTGTACTTTTAAAAGGAAGTCGGCTACCTGAAGTTCAAGTTCTATGTGTGATAACATAGTATTTTAATATCTCTTCCCACTTCAACTGTAACAGAGGATCTCTATGCCATCCTGAAATCTTTGTGGACAAAACCTTTTAAGTTTCTTTTATTTTTCCAGGATTAGACAGGGGAGCTCAGGTTTCTCAAAGAAAAATGTTTACCTATTATACACTGTTAGAGTATTTTTTTGGTCTGTTCAACCCCATGTTTGGCTGTGCACCGTAGTCTTGTAGAACATACTCTCTAGAATTAACAACTCTGAAATCCCCAGTAATTATAGTAAAATCCTGCAATTTGACCTTGACTTCTTATATCATAGCTTGATTTTACCAGTTCCTGATTAGCTGTATTAGCAGTTTGGCATAATTTCTACAGGCAGATTTGCTGTCCCACTGTTGATAAATGAAGCTGCTATCCCTTTAGTTAACATGTTCTCCCTGGGGACTATTATGGTGTCAACAGCATTTTGAAAAATTGCTGCAGAACTAATAAGGACTGGGAAATATACTCATGCACATTTCATTCATCTACTTTTTTTTGCCCCTTTTTTAGTTGTTCTGTAGTCGTCTTAATCTTGTCCAATCCACCTAAAAGTGCTGGAAGATTTATTTTTCAGTAGTATTTCTCTTGCCCTGTCTTGTTTAGGAATACCAGTTCAAGGTAGGATTAACTGGAAAGGAGGATTGAAGATTTTTGTCTCTTGATTTGTAAAAACTTGTACCTGATGATTTTATAGGGCATTTATTTCTGTGTGTTGGGTAATGTCTTAATGCGAAGTGCCATCAGTACAGCCCATCATACTGTCTTACGATTAAGAAATCACATAAATGTAACAAGGAAGGAGGAGTGTATTTGTTTTTGGCCAAAAAAAACATTGCTAATGCAAGAACTTCTTTTCTGATTGTGACGGTGCTCTTTCATGCTACAGAAGGACTATGTGTGGGTCGTGTGTATCTTTTTAAAGAGCTTTTTAGGACACTTAGAATATTCTGTATTTATACAAAACTTCGAAGGTTTGGGATTGAGTCCAAGAGCCACAAACATTGCTAGTGCATGTTGTGCATATAGTTAACCTTCAGCTGAGACAGTCTTTCCTCTCAATGGCCTTCTGTTTCAAAAGCCTCTGGAGCTTGTGTTTTGTATGTACCCTATGATCCTCGAAAAGTACCTTGCTGCTTTTTATGAAGTGTGGGTCCTGTTTATGACATTTGTGTTCCAATAAATCAAGAAAGATACTGTGATAAGAGTTTGCCCTCCTCAGGCTTTGAGTCCCTGCTGTTTCAAACTGCTGGTGTGTATTGACTCATTGAAATTACTCCGTAACAAGACTGCTTTGATAATACTAGGAAAACACTCTGTGGATATACAAATTGTACAGATTATACAGATTGTACCAGCTACTCCATTCAGATATGCTTCTCCAAGGGTTTCTCCCTAGCCACGCTACACTGTGGAGCTGTTTCCCCAGCCTTGTCACCCAACGTGCTTGAAAGGCTTTCTGTGTAGGAATGGTAGCCCACAAAAAGGAAAAAAAAGTTTGTTAATCTTTTGCTCAACCTCTGATGCAGTAAAGCCCTATTAGCAGTTAAGATAATTTACCCTAGGCTTAAAATAATACAAAATGCACAAGTACTCTAAATTAGGCTTTGCCTTTTTGTTTCACCTGCAACACCAAGCTTTCAAAGGACTTTTGAGCTGTATAAGTATATATTCCAAACGTGTATCTGGCCATTTGGATTGTTCTCTGTATTTCTAGAGAAAAGGTTTTACAATAATCTTTTTGGACAGTTAAGTACAGTATTACGATATGTTAATCTCAGAAGGATTATTTTTTTTTTTACTAGTTCCCTTAGTTCTGTATAGTTGAATAAAGCCCCCACTGTCTGGTTGTTGCTGACATTGTTGTGTGCTTAGTTCTGGTGATGATATAAAGCTGTCTTGCCCACATAGAAGTAGGCGTAGAAGAAAATCTTAGGCATCTTAACATGTAGCTTTGAGAATGTGAGGGCTATGTGAATATTTTTGACTGTCACTCCCTGTCTTTGGCAAGACACAATTTATATGTTACACTGCATGAAACCCATGTATCTGAATCTTCACTCTGGGTACACTTGTGCTATTGGTCTATTTGGAAACAGAAGTAAGATGTTGTAATTTTATACTTATTTTTATCATATTGTTTAAATCTAAAACATGTTAGTTTCTAGTAATTATCTTCTTTAGTATTAAAATCTGCATTTAGCTGTTCTTCTGTTTATTAGCATTTCTCTGAGAAACAGGAGCCTCAAAACCCGAGTCATTTTTGTTAGATGGTGAACAAATCAAGAACGAAGGCATGGTTTCTTCTGTGCATGATTTACAGCATAATTTCCTCCATATTCTCTATCATGCAGATATTGAACTCTGCCTTTCATAGAGAACAGTGTCTGGAAACTTAGCTGAAAACAAACCTTAACTTCCATAGATTTAAGATGAGGCTTTTCAATTGTGCTTTTTGTACTCATGTATACTGCCTATCAGTGGGAATAGTGCCATGGAAATTTGAAAAAGGCAGAGTCGTGCTATGGTGGCCAAAGTTCCAGCTCTGCAAGTCTAGCTGGCTACTCTGTAGCTAACCTGAAAGACAAAGCAATGATCTTAGACTTATTTTAGGGTTGGGTGGTTTGGTTTTTTTTTCATTAATAATCAAATTAAATAAAAATAAATGCAGATCTTCATGTTTTCTTTCAAAAATGCTAACAAGTACTCTTATTCCACTGACCATAATGTAGCTTCTTACATTTTTACCTTCTCAAGATATCTTACTATTTCCCAATGTCGAACATACCCTTTGTAACAAAATATGCAAACTGTTTTATATATAGAGGACCCTGTAAGGCTGGTAATTTTCATGATGCAAATTTCAGAGCAAAATGAACCTATTAACTGAATTAGCAATTCAAAAAGGCAAAAGTTCATGGTAAGGAAACAATCAAAGCTTTTCAAAAGGTACAATTTTTTATTATTGTAATCCAAGTATGTGCATAGTTTGTTTTCTTTGGTTTCTTTTTTTCCCTTTAGAATAAATTGACATATGACAAGAACGTTATTTATCTGAAGTAAATTAGCATCTTAGAAAAGAAAGTAGTTCTTAGGACACTTTTTTTTGCTTTTTAGAAAGCTGTGATTTCTAATCCATTGCAATATTAAAATATGCAGCTACAGAGTGTGGGGAAAATAGAGCTTGCTTAAATAAGAGCATTTATAATTACAGAGGGTTTTTTTTAATACAAGGAGGGAACATGCAGGGGAAGGAGAATCCCAGCCTGCAGAAACTAAACAGTTTTCAGTGAGGGCAATTATGTCTTTAATTTACATCCATTGACAGCCTTGTTATTATAACATGAGGCCATGACAAAATTGTTTAACCAGTGCACCTCTAGCTTTTGTCCTCAGTCATCACTGAAGTCTGATTCTGAAAACATGTCGTTCTTCCACAAAGGCTTGATTCTTTGAAGATACTTCAACATATTGAAATGATTGTTGAATTTCTGGATAACATGATTAATTAATTATGGTGTGTAGGATGTGATGTTACTACTGCTTATGTCTCTGTTCAGAGCGGGTTTATTGTTAATCTATGCTTTTTTCTGTATGTTTTATCAGTTTGCCATTGTAACTTCACCTTGTAAGCACTTCAGAATGATGAAGTTAACTTGGTTTTGGGGTTTGGCAAATTGGGGTTTGATTCTTGATGGAAATAAGACACTAAAAGGATCAGAATATTATCAGGATATGCAGATACTCATTTAAGGATGGTTTTACACTTGCTTATTCATTCTTTTCTTCACTTGCTGAGTTCCATAGCTGCTGAGTTTTGAGTATCTCCAAGTATGGGTATCCTACAGCTTCTCTGGACCTCTTTGGGCCTATTTTCTAATGTTTGACCATCTTCCTGATTAAACTTGTTTTTCTTCTATCTAGTCAAAGCTTTTGTATTCTAGGCTGTGGCTGTTACCTCTTGTCTTGTCACTGTACCCCTATGAGAAGAGCCTTCTCTCTCTTTCCTAAACTGCTGTTAGGTAGCTGAAGGGAACCATGTCTTCTACTTGCCTTCTTTTCTCAGGGCTGAACAAACCCAGTTCTCTCAGTCACTCCTGAGTCCTCGGTGCTACAGTCCCTGACCATCTTCATGGCCTCTGCTGGCCTTGCTGTGCTATGCTAATGTCTGTCTTGTGTCCAGCCTGGGGCTTCCCAATACAGGTGTGGTTTCACAAGTGCTGAACATAGGGGAAGGATCACTTCTGTCAACCTGCAGGCCACTGTCTTGCTAATTCAGCTTATGATGCCCTCCTAACAATCATGAAAACACTAAAGTTTACTTTTGCTTGCAAGTCTTAAGCAGCTGGGCCTTTTATGCACAGCCACAGTTTCTTGAGTCATATGATACTTTGCTTTTTTTATCTTTCTTCTTTGAGACAGTTTCTAGTCCTAGCAGTTGTTGAGAACCACTTGATATGTGGACCCTAGTGCTCAGGAAACAGAGCTCAACTAAAGGAAGTCTTTAATCTTACATATGTTACTTTCAAGCTAGTTGTAACCCCTATGGGAATGCTTGAGACGCAGCACTGGAGATAATTTCTAGGCTTTGGACCTATTCATAGAATCGTTTAGGTTGGAAAAGACCTTAAAGATCATTGAGTCCAACTGTCAACCCAACACCACCGTGCCCACTAAACCATGTCCTGAAGTGCCACATCTACGTGGTTTTTGAACACCTCCAGGGATGCTGACTGCACCACCTCCCTGGGCAGCCTGTTCCAATGCCTGACAACCCTTTCAGTAAAGAAATTTTTTCTAATATCCAATCTAAACGTCCCCTGGCTCAGCTTGAGGCCGTGTCATCTTGTCCTATCACTAGTTACTTGATAGAAGAGACCAGTACCCACCTCACTATGATTTCCTTTCAGGTAGTTGCAGAGTAATAAGGTCTCCCCTCAGCCTCCTTTTCTCCAGACTAAACAATTCCAGTTCTCTCAGCTGTTCCTCATAAGTCTTGTGCTCCAGGCCCTTCACCAGCTTTGTTGCCCTTCTCTGGACACTCTCCAGCAACTCAATGTCTCTCCTGTAGCAAGGGGCCCAAAACTGAACACAGTACTCAAGGTCCAGCCTCACCTGTGCTGAGTAGGGGGGAACAATCACCTCCCTTCTCCTGCTGGCCACACTATTTCTGATACAGGCCAGGATGCTGTTGGCCTTCTTGGCCACCTGGGCACACTGCTGGTTCATATTCAGCCAGCTGTCAACCAGCACCCCCAGGTCCTTTTCTGCCGGGCAGCTTTCCAGCCACTCTTCCCCAAGCCTGTAGTGCTGTATGGGGTGGTTGTGACCCAAGTGCAGGACATGGCACTTGGCCTTCTTGAACCTCATACAATTGGCCTCAGCCCATCGATCCAGCCTGTCCAGATCTCTCTGTAGAGCCTCCCTACCCTCGAGCAGATCATCCCTCCCTCCCAACTTGGTGTTGCCAACAAACTTACTGAGGGTGCACTCGATCCCCTTGTCCAGATCATTGATAAAGATATTAACCAGAATGGGGCCCAAAACTGAGCCCTGGGGAACACCATTTGTGACCCACCACCAACTGGACTTAACTCCATTCACCACAACCCTCTGGGCTTGTCCATCCAGCCAGGTTTTTACCCAGCAAAGAGTACACCTGTCTAAGCCATGAGCTGCCAGCTTCTCGGGGAGTATGCCATGAGAGACAGTGTCAAAGGCCTTACTAAAGTCCAGGTAGACAGCATCCACAGCCTTCCCCTCATCCACTAGGTGGGTCAACTGGTCATAGAAGGAAATCAGGTTGGTCAAGCAGGACCTGCCTTTCATGAACCCATGCTGGCTGGGCCTGATCCCCTGGCTGTCCTGCACATGCCATGTGAGCGCACTCAAGATGAACTACTCCATAATCTTCCCCGGTACTGAGGTCAGGCTGACAGGCCTGTAGTTTCCTGAATCGTCCTTCTGCCCCTTCTTGTAAATGGGCAACCTATTCTCTCACATGAGATCTGAGGTTTGTTCTTGACCATCAGATGCTGATAAGACACAGTGGAAGTACTTTTTGGTGTTGTAAGTAGTCTTCCTTGTACTGACAGTCAGAGGCAAAACATGAAGTAACCTTCATGTTCAGAAATGTCTTTCAACCCAACAATTCAGTTCCCTCGGACTGTGCACTTTAAGCAAAGCTACCTGTTAAAAATCTGCATTTTTCTTTCCTCAGTGTTGCCCTCATTTATAAGTTAGGATGTTCAAATAAGCTAAAGTAGGAAGGTAAATAATAAAAAGTAACCAGTTCAGTGCTCTGTGCCCCCAAGGGCTTTTTCAGTATCTCATCATGACACAAAAAAGAAGTTGTTATTTCTGGAAAGTGGACGTGCACATATGTGTACATATGTAAACTAGTTTCAGATTATTATCCTGTGCATGGGGAATTGGATGTGGATTAGGATCTGAAAGCCAATTTTGTGTTCTTTCAAATGTTCTAGTGGCACAGAAAACATTTCAGTAATCTGTTAATATAGGCTTTAGGCCCTATTGTGTATTTTTTGCAGTAAAAGAACAACGCTACTAAAGGGAACTTAGGCATCCTTACGCAGAGACTGAAAAAGCTGATTTGATGGGATGCAATGATGATATTCTGCATTTGATTCTTTTTGATGAAGCTGTGTTAAATGAATACTTAGTAGCTCAGAAAAATGCATTGATACCACTAGCGATATATAGAGGTATTCCATTTTTAACAAAACCTAAATTTATATTATTGATTTTGCTAAGCGTCAAGTTGCCATAGGAAAAACAGAAATATTCCAAGCTGGTTCAGTTCTGCATAAATAATGCCAAAACTTTCTTTAGTTACAAATGTGGGAGCTACAACCTACTTCACTTTTTTTTTCATTGCGCTATGTGTACTTTATCACTGTTGTGTACATACATACTATATAAGTAGTGCCACAGGTTATACCACTATTGCTGATGTTAAAGTGCATTGTATCAAAACAATAAAAGGAAAAACCTGAATGGTAGAATTCAGTCAATTATATTATTTGCAAACAGGAAACATTTGCACCATTTCTCTGTTCTCTCCCTGTCAAGAAGCAGCTTGACAAAAACAAAGTACCTGGAAACAAAATATGGTATTCTTGATATCTCCTCAGCAATCTTTAGTCTCTATTTTTCTTACTTGCTTTTTATAGGAATTTTCTCTCAAATACTGATTTGATGGACTGTAGCCCAGATGACCCCTGCTGTCTTATAACCACACAGAAACTCTCAAGACACCATTTCCATTACAACCAGCAGAACACTTGGCTGTGCTTGTTAAAGCACAGAGAATATTTTTTACAATCCTGTCTTTTGTCTCTCATAAATTTATGCCTTATTTAAAACTCAAAACTACCTGCTTGCCTTCTCCTGAGGCAGAAATGTATGATGGTAGATCTGAGTTGCCTCATACAGAGAGAAGGCTAGGAGCAGATACTTCAACATCCTGACACCCCAGCATTCACTGGTCCCATGTAGAACAGAGCTGAAAGGGAGTAGAAATAAACCACTATTTTGCAAGTACAGAGTTGAAAAAATATGCATCTTCCTGCATGTGGAGTAATTAATTATAGTGGGAAGAAATCAATTCACTTTTGAGTTTCAGGAATGATTTTTAAGTGTGAAAAAGGATGTTAATCACCACAGTAATGATATTAGGAAAACCTTATTTAGTGCTGCTAGCTGCTTGAATAAACAAGAATGCACAATGTTTATCTCTCAATCCATCATTCAGTTGTTTTCACTCTTTCTCTCTCTTTTTCCACAGTATGATATTTTTGTGTTTCAAAACAAAGGCTTTCGCTCATTTCAATTTGAACATTTAAAGTATGCCAAATGCAAATTCAACCCCTAATGTCAGTCAGCCTGCTAAATATCTAACTTCTTTCAGAGTAGAATGGTACTGTATTGTTTTCTAAAAAGCATTTAAAAATACATTTCAATTTTAGGAGAAATAAGATAGCTAAGATTTTCATACTAGTCAGCTTTACAACATAAGCATTTAACTCTGTTATGCTCTCAGTGTACTTGCCTTGCATTCTCCATTTTTAATTACACTCTAGGTGTGTTAATACTTTTGTTTTCTTAACTTTCTCATAGCAAAAAAGATAAAATTAGATTTTCTTTATTTTGTTTCTTTCCCTGCAGAGTGTGATTTATAAAAGCAAAAGGATTTGATAACAGCTGTCTCCCCAAAATTCTAATTTTTCAACTTTCTGAACCTCCAGCATTCTGAAGATCAGCAAATATTAGTCTCTCAAATTCCCTCTATTATGCCTATTGTTCTAAGTCTATGCACAGAATATAAATCCACACAAAAATCAAAGTCCTTGGATTTAACTTAAAGGTGCTATAGTTGGGGAGTCTAAATACTTTGTCAGTGATCCTTTTTTTCAGATGCTGGTCCATGTATACTGTGAATTCATTCTCCTTTTTAAGTGGAATTTATTACGTAGTGGCTGGAATTAGTGACCAATAAATTTCCTCTTCGTTCTTAGTGTAAATTGAGAGTATTTCCACAAAAGAGACCCCAAAGTCTTTCCATACATTAGAATGCATCAGAAGGAAGATTTTGAGCTAAGGATGTTTCTGGGAAGACAAAATAGGTACAAGTACTCTTTAGCCAGAAGCTAAAGCAGATGGGGAGTGGGGGGGAGGGAAGCCAACAAAAACCCCACCCAAATTGGAAAATATGAAGCCAGCAGTAGCTGTCTGCTTAAATTGGTAATGGTGAATCCAAGTTCAATTTTGATTTCTAGTGTAGGGTTAATATAGTTGCATGGCAAAATATGATTTCCAGCTCTCTGGAAATAAGCTATCAGCAAACTGGCAACATTTTACCCAGCAAATGCAGTAACTGCTAACCTTTCTAAACAGGGTATTTTCCAGCTGCAGACCTGCCATCTGCATATGCATCAGGCTTGATTTCCTTTAAAAGTTCTTTTTTTGCTCTTTATTTAAAGTTCCAAGCAGGGGGACTGTTAGCAAGATGGATCTCTAGCAAAGTATATTAAATAATGTGCAATATAAGGAAACAATTAATTGGCATTTCCTTTTAAAATGCCTGGCAGTCTCCAGACATTAATTTGGCAAATACCTTAAAGCCTGAATAATATTTCTCCAAGGACTTTAAAGGCCCAGGAAACACAATAGCAAGATCTGGACCATTAAAATAGTTATCTCAATGTTTTAGCATCTGAACAACAACAGAGCGAAGATAGGACTAAAATTCTAGTATTGTTTCAAAGTATGTATGTCCCATTCCCCTTTATAGACTCATGTAGATGTTAATCAATCATGTTATTTTGTAGGACCTCAGAAAGTTTAAAGGTTATTAAGTTGCTGGAAGTGTTCGGGTTGATTACTTCTAGCTTGCTTATTCTGCACTTTTTTTTATAAAACAGTAACATTTAATGCCCAGTAAGCTCTATTACTCCTCATTTGTTTGTAATGCTTCACTTCACACGCAGGTGCCAGGTACCTGGGTTATTACTCATTTTTGAAAAATGCTTAGCACTGTTCCTTCCATTAGCTTCTGCAACAAATAGACTCTGATTAATCATACTCAGCCATTGTACCTTCAAGAACTGAAGCTGCAAGTGGAATGTGCCACAACAATTGAACAATGACCATAATGCTAAAGCTGCTCATGGTGTTCGTACAGTCTGAGTAAGAGTCTTCTGGTTAGAAGTGTGGGGGAGGGGGTGACTGTCTTTTGGGTATTATGGATGTATTTCTCCATAGGAAAGTTGGGTATATTTAATGTCTTATTTTTATGTGGGTGTCACATATGATTAAAATTACCAAAATTTTATATAAAAGGACTTATGTGAGTGTTATCTGATTTAGAGCATATTTATTAAATCAAAGAATGTGTTTTCTATATTAGCTTATTAAACATAATATGGTTTAATTAATTTCTCTTTGTCTCTTGACCACCTTAGATAAGTATGCGTTTACCTCTGCAGATCAAGACAAGAAGTCAGACATGGGTGGGTAGGAAATGTGTTGAGTGCTGTAAGGAGAAGAACTAGAAACTTTTAGATTGAGGCACAGCTGGAGATATTCTCTGAGTAAAATGCTCACATGGGAATATGGCAGGTAAATAGCTGGACCGCTTGGGGATGAGCATATATCACAAAGGGCTGTGTGAAAAGATCCATAGGCACAGGAGCCTGGGGAACAGATTTCTGTGAGGAATTCTCTTCCTTGCATCATGAGTTTGAAGCAGGAGAGCATATAGCTCTCATGGAGACAAAGTAATCGTGCAAGGTAGATGAGTCGGAAACTGAGAGATTGTAGGATAATTCAAATAGTGAAAAAGACCTTTTAAGTTGTTTGGCTTTTATGTTTGGGTGTCTTTAGTTGTCATTTGAGAAGGTTGTAGCTATAGGGATCTTATGCCCAGAGATAGGGACCAAAATGCAGAAGCATAATTCATTTCCTAATTAGAAGAAGTAAGACGATCCATATTTGTTTTTTGCAGAAGTTCCTCAGCAGATGTTAAGGAGACACTTCCTTGTGTTGCTGTCATGGGTAACAAAATAGTTTGTGAGTGTCAGCACCAATTTTTAACAGCTGTTTCTCTGTGAGTTCTCACTAGTTCATTTGCTTGCTTAAGAGGAAGAAACAAATGCTGAGAAATTGCCTTCCCTGGGATAAAACAGTAAGAGACAAGAGAATAAGAGCCCTTGGATATTGAAGATCATCTTCTAGGCAGAAAAGGAAATGCTTTGGATTCAGGTAAAATAGAGGTGAGCACCAATGGCAACTGAACCACTCACAGAGACTCTGTTCTGAATTTGTAGGATAGCTTAAAAGTTTCTTCATTACTGAGTTAGCTGTTACTGTGGGTCTGTGAACTGACGTAGGCAATTTCTGGTTTTTATCTCCTATGCAGCAGTGAGGGGATCTTACTCTGAGATCCTTCGCTCTTAACTCATCCCATTCTGTGAGTTGAATCTGAGTTGTATTTTGTGGAACATCTGTCAACTCAAAGAGGAGAACAGTGGGGTGAAAAACTTAAGTCTTGCATTGTAGAAAAAGGAGCTCACATATTCACTTTGAAAAAGTAGGGCAGTCTCATGGATTAAGGGCTGGCCTGAGATGTGATACAGTTTCTGACTCTTTCTCAGACTTCCTCTGCGATACCGAGAAAGTAACGTGACCTCTCGGACTGTGTGCTCACTGCGGTGATCTGGGAAGAGCATTATATTCCTCAACAGAACAGCAGCTTTGAGTCTGTTCTATAAAGGTTTACTTGCAGACTCTCAAACAAAGGGATAAAAACAATCCTACCAACCTGCATCAAGCAGTCTAAGTTGAAGCCCAAAATTGGGAACCATGTGTGTGTAACGAGAACAAATCAATACTTGTGATAGATACAGACACTCCAGCGCTGGGGTTGAGGCCAGGGCCTGGGCAAGCTATGAATATTAGTCAATACCATTTATTTATTTATTTAGCAAGGCAGCTGTTGCTGTAGGGAGCAGTTTTGAAGCCTTTTTTAGCATTCTTGAGGAAAATGCTTGCAGGTGCTGTTTGTGCCTGTACAGCGTGGCCTCCTAATGTAAAGGCATCTGTTAAATCTTCAGTGCTGAATTCATTAGCCCTTATTTGGAGGGTGGAAAGCTTTGAAGAAAATCAGGCTTAATTATCTCTGTATTTTCAGATGCTGAGAAAGGTAATGCTTTAAACCTCATTCCGTTATTAAAGCTATTATTGTAATGATACAAGGCTTAGTTGGTCTCATAGCGTCTTACGCTAGCATAGAAGTTTAAGGAGTGATGACAGCTTAAAATATGGAGCAAAATCAGAACCTAAGCACAATATGTTATTGCACAATACAATATTTTGTGTGTAGATTTTGTATTCACCTTTCATCTCTTATTTAATTTCAGTTATACTACTTTCCCTAAAACCTCAAAGCAAAAGTCTTTATTCTTGGGGTGGTTTATATCATTATTGTGACTGGGCACACAACTGAAAGAAGCAGCCTTGCAGGATGAGTGGGCTCTGAAGTGGGTGTCCGTGGTAAAGTGTTGGTAGCAGGGGAGCTGAGGGGAGGCCTCTGTGAGGAGATGCCGGGCTGCCCCGTGCCAGACACAGATGGTTCCAGTTGGTTCCTTACTTAAGAAGGGGCAAAACTCTGCCCAGGCAATGAGGAGTGAGGGGGAAAACTGTGTGAGAACCAGCCCTGTGAGCACCCAGGGGAGAGCAGGAGGAGGGAAGGAGGTGCTGCAGGCATCAGAGCCAAGATTCCTCTGATGCATGGGGAAACCATGGTATCCACATGGGAGTCCTTGGAGGACCTCATTCCAGAGCAGGTGGATATTACCTGAAGAAAACTGCAGCCCCTGGAGAGCCCATGATAAAGCAGCTCTTCATGACAGGAATGGCTCCTCGTGAAGAGGAGCCCATGCTGGAGGAGGTTTGTCCTAAAGGACTGTAGCCTGTGGAAGGACCCACACTGGAGCAGGGAAAAGTGTGAGAAACAAGGAGTGGCAGAGAGGAGTTGTTATGGACTGACCACAACCCCCCATTCTCCTTAAAGGACCTCTCTCTGCTGTAGGGTTGAGTTCCATATTCCTCTTTAATATGTTATTACACGTTTTCTGTTTTTAAAGGTAGTTGTTTGGCTTATTTTATTTTAGTTAGAAAGAATAATGCAGATGAAATCTTCACCTGCAAGAAATTATCATTGGATAAACTGATGTGTAGGGAGCAACAGAATCTCATTTAGCCTCTTGTACTTCCAAAGTGTGGATTTGTACAGTCACCTCTATAGCTGTCTCATCTGTGGGTAGATACTAATTGAGATTTTTATGAAAACATCTGGCAGGAAGTGACATCTGTACCAGCAGCTGGCAGTCAGGAGGAAAAAATAAAACCAAACCATAGAAGAGGCTGATAAAAGATGAGGATGGGTGGGGCGATGAATTAAGAGTTGTAATTATTTGCAATGTTTTCCTGAACTGGGCATGATCCCATCAATAAAATGAATAGAATAACAACCATTTGTGATTATTGGGCAATGCATGAGCAAGAGAGGACACATTTTGGTCTTTACTTTTAAAGCACTTCTACCATTTTATGGTCTATTTTTATGATGTACTATGAAAGATGTGAAGAAAAGTAAAGGGTAAAATTTTCATACTTGGCTCCTGAGAGGGAACAGACCTGCATTTAGATCCCTTGATATACCTGGCCTAATTTCTGGTAGTGATGCCTCAAATTCCATTTTAAAAGCTTGTTTTAATGTCTGTAGGTGAAAATTAAATATGGTGCTCTTTTGAAGTGCTGGATAACAGCAGTGCATCAGCTCAGGCAGTTGGCTGAAGCCTCTCTATAGTCTTTGTGGAGTGGAATGTGTTGAAGTGAGTCACTTGCAACCACATGATAGAGGTTGTGATATGTACTTACTAATGATTGTGGTCCTTCTTAATTCATTTGATGATGAACTTATTCAATTAGGGGAAGAATCTTAATTAGGGGTTTCCTATATTTTTATTTTTTCCAAGTGGGAATTAGGAGCTATAGCTAATTTGTCTCCCAGTTTGTGGTACCGAGTTCTTGAATGCATTTCGTTCTGGCTCTTGAGGTAGTCAAGCCACTGAACACTTCAGGATTAACAGTCTCTTGTCATGAATAGAGACACCCATGCTACTACCGCCCTTGTGCTTAGCCATGAAGAACTTTAATTCCCATGGCAGCACAGATTTCAATAGTGTTGAACATAGAAGAAATGATCCCTATCAACACAATTGCTTCTCTCTAGGTTTTTTAGAAACAGATACTTTCAAAGGGGTATGTTAAATGGATAATTCTTAAAAGCCCAATTCTTCCCCAAAGTGCAGTTGTTATGAGAGCAGAAAGTGTTTAACTGTCATATCACACAATGGAGCCTTCTGAAGCAAACACTGTTGAATGTGATGACAGTTCAGACCTGACCAGCAGCCTGTATTATCATAACTGACACTTGCATAAGAATGTCGGATCTAAAATAAAAATGAAATAATAGCTTCCATGTCTGAGGTGTATTTGTCCTGAAGTGCATGGTCACATATACTTACATGATTATGTAGTTATTGTTTAGGATTTTACAAGTATTTTTTGTGTCATTAAGTAATTTTCATAGTATTTTGATTTTTTTCTCTCTTTTTTCTGTCAGACTGTGGAGTGAACTTGTATTCAAGTTCACTGTATTTCCTGTATTCAGAACTAACATATGTTTTTTAATATGGCTCATTACTTTTTATATACATAATGCAGAGAATATGCTCAAAACAACTATTTGAAGCTAAAATGGTAAAGCAAGGATCTGTAAATTGTAACAAATTTTCTCTTGAGATATAAACAGTGCCAGCAAGGGTGGATGAGCCTGAGATGAACAGGGTATATCTACAAAGATGATGATACAGAGTAGTAATCTACAGTAGGAGAGATACCAAGCTGATCATATGTATTGCTGCACCTGAAGCACAGGCAAATGAAAACAGAATTGCAACTAGCATTCTGAAATGGAAGAAGCAGTTTAATACAAGATCTGCAAATGAGTGAAGTAACGTAGGTAAGAAATTGGAAGATTTAGTTAAAGCTGAGCAAAGCTGCACCCTGAACATGACTTTGTGCAACAGCTACTGGTTTTAACACGTATGTCAGGTTCAACATATACCTACCGAAAGAACTGTAAGTAATTTCTCTATTTCTAGAATGCTATTGTGTATTAAAAGCACATCTTTCTCTGCATGCCATTTGTATTAGCATTTTAAATGTTAGTCTGTATAAAAACCCCTGTATGGTACATTTTTAGCTTACAAATGAGACTTTGAGTTAGGGCAATGTTCATCTGGAGGGTCATGTTTTTCATGCTTTGTTGCTTTCTGCTGGTCATTTCTAAGGTTGTTTTCAGTGTCCCTGAGAAAATGTGCTAGTTACTGTGTCATGATTACTGTTTTGGGAAGTTTTCTTTTAAAATATCTATCTAGCAGTCAGATTAACTACAGATTTATATCTGTTAACTGAGCAAAAGATTTGGCCTTCTAAATCCTGATTTCTAATTGGAAATAAGCATGATTTTATACTCGCTTTCTTCCATGAAGCAAGAAAGTTTAAGAATAAGCTCAGATATGCACTGATCTTTACTGGAATCCTTTTGTGTTACCTGGTAGTGCTATCTTTTCCGATTTAGGGCTGTGTCTTGGTAATTTCCTGCAGGTCCATATATTCCTTCTCCCTTGCTAGTTCCTTTTATTTCTCATGGATCTGTGAAAAAGAGGTATTCCCTTTTATCCTATTGTTTCTCTTCTGTGTTTTTTTCACCAATATCAGTTTATCTGGTGGAGATACTTACATTATTTAAGTGAAAAACTTCCTGCCTTCTCCATTTAATGGTATGTCTTGTCCCTGGAGTTAGAACAGGTTTACCTGTAGTCCAGTCTCATCCAACCAGCCTCCTTATCATGGTAAGAATCTCAGTGGCCTGTGAATTTCCAACATCATGTCTCTATACAACTAGCACTGTAAGATTGAGAAACAATAGTTTTATCTGAAAATTGTAGCCTTCTCTTATTCTTCTTACTTCTTTTCATCTAACAGTGAAATACTCTCCTGAAGAATTGCTGTGTTCCCAGTATAATTCCTTATTTTACTGAATCTCTTTTCTCCTGTAAAATGCTTGCCTAGGTTAGAATTTCACATCCTTCCACATTATATCCTTTCCCTTAGTTTTGCCACTTTTCCCTAGGCATCCAGGACACGTTGTAATCATATTGCATGTGTTGGCTAAGGACATTTCCCAACCCAATGCTGAAAACATTGTGCATTCAACTACAAGTATTTTTCATATATACAGTTAGAGTCCATTTTGTTAAAAGACAATAAAGGACAAAAGGTAACAAAAAGCCTATACTTCATGTACCTTTGGATAAATACATTAAAAATCCTGCTGGAATAAGTGAAAGGAATAATGTTATAAAGAACCATTAGAGGCAAGCAGAAGATGAAAACAGGAGGAAACCAGAGAAAAGCAGAAAGGGCAAAAGGAACAGATGCTGAAACAGTGATGGTTTATTATTATTGTTGTTAATGGTTTGTTTCATTACTGGTATTATGCTTTAAATTAACTTTTTTTTAATTTGGTATTTCACTGTCTTGAAGTCCTTTAGCCAATAAATCCTGGGGCACAGTGTCTGGTCTCTGTCTCACAACCAAATCAAAAAAGAATACTTTTGAATTATAAATATTTTCTCCAGAACCCAACAAAAATATATGTTTTTGTCCCTAGTGTCACGTCTGTCATTCTTGTTGTGATCTAGTCACCAAAGAGGTCTTAAGGGACAGTCTGTCTCTGCCATGTAGAAATGCATCTCCCATAGCACATCCAAAAGAATAAGAAAAGAGAGAGGCTGCTGTCATCTGCACTGAGTTTTTCAGCGGGATTTGCAGAAAAGGGACTGTGGATGTGGCAATATCAAGAGAGAAGTATAAGGGTAAAAAGTATCATGAGGTGAAAAGGATAAGACAAAGATCATTAGAACTGCCACATGCGCAAGCCTGTCAAAGTTTTACAACAGAAATATTCAAGCAGTGCCGATGTTTCTAGGACTGTATTGATACCAAAGCACAGAACTTTATGGGGTTCATAAAGAAATTTTTGTGACACTTCTCCTGATAAAAGCATTTCTCAAACCACACACCGCAAAACACAGGGCTACCAGGGGACTATAGCCTCTTCCAAGCTCTTTGCAGACTTTGATGACGATGACATTGCAGACAAAAAAAAAAAGGACTTCTGACATGCACAGGCTTTTGGTCTTTGGTCTTTGAATGTTGTACTGACTGAATGACCTTGTGATAAAAGGAAAATGTTCAAAACAAAATCTGTAGATGGGTGCTCTGCTTGATATTTGCAAGGTTGTGGATAAAGCAGTTACCAGGATTAAGTGTACATGGCACTTTTCTACTTCCTTATATGACTTGCAAGTGAAGCAAAAAGGAATGTTTAGAAATTTTTGTAAAGCCATTTTAACAAAAATAACAACTTCTAGAATTTGCACCCATAAACAATAAAGAACTTGCTACGATAATGCTCTCAACTTGGAACATATTAAAGAAAAGTTTTGAAGTTGTGAAAGCATCCACTCTATTCTATATATTTTCAAACTGGCACCTTTCCTCAAGTTGATTTAATTACTCTATTTTGAAATTTCAGTTCAATTTAGATATACATTTAAAAAAAGAAAAAGTGAAATACAAGTCAAAAGCATATCAAAACTATTTAACAAAGCATACTGATTGACTTAAACTGACAAATTCAGTGCAGTGAAAATTTTGACTTTTTACTGAGATTCAGTAGGCAAACACATTTTGATATCTTTAACATTTTCATAGGCTAGGAAAAAAAAAAATTCTGCCCAATCTACAAAAGAACAGATTTTGCAATCAATCATACATACATGAGTTTCATTGAATAGTACTGCAGAACTGACTCCAACAGGTGCATTTATTTCCGAATGTCATTTCCAATCCATGCTGTTCTATTTTTGGTTTTGTTGGTTCTCATTCTCATTGTTGGTTCTCTATTTCACAACATCATGGAAGTAAGAAATCTGAGTCTACAGTTAGAAACAGAAGACACTGAGATTTCCATACACGCTTCCATCACCTAACATTTATACTAATGTCTCTAACTCTCTATTTAAATGCTTTACAGTTCTTTCCAGTTCACTGTAGCTAGAAATTTATTTAACTCTCTAGATTGTGAGTTCAGAGAGACAGACCTAAAAGTTTTATCAAATTTCTTTTCCTGGGAGATCTGTGACTATGGATCTAGCATTGAAGAACTGTCTAGTTTAGGAAAGAAATGCATGGGGTTAAGCATATCCTCTACATGTTTCTGTATGTTGTCAGTGGCTGTCAATGTAATTTTTATGTAGAGTATTCTACTTCAAGTATTTTTGATTAATACAGAGCATATGTATGGTACAGTCACTGAAAGATTGTTTTTCATTTTATTTCAGTTTAAATCTATTAAAACAAATATTCTAAATTTTGGATCTAAAACTTAGAGGTGTTAGTATCTGGGCTGCTGGAAGTCTGTATGGGAAATTATACCTAGCTTTTGCTGATTCCCGACTGATCTTGGCCACATCAAGTTAAGATTGTTTTCTACATCCGAATCTCAGCAAATTGATTCTGTTTTATCCAGCCTTGGGGATGGGCAAACTAAGATATCACGGGTTTGTAGGATGCTTTGGGTTCAGCTTAAATGTAATGCTTTTTGGCCTGTTTCTGAGGCCAAATCAGTATAATCTTTATAAATAAAATAGTTTTCAGATCACATCTAATAATCCATTTGCTTTTCACATTACCCTTCCTACTTCCCTTCCTTTCTGTAATTTTTTCCCCATTTGCATCAAAAACACTATTTCAAACTGAAAGGTAAAAATACATGTTTAGGTTTTCTCAAATGAAATGAATTTTTAATGAATTAAATATTTTTATATCTTGCCGCAAAATCTCTGGCCATGAAAACAGTAACAATTAATATTCTTATGGATGTTCTTCAGTACAGCACTATGCAGAAATAAATACCAGCTCTGCTCATAAATGAAGTGTGGAGAGATGTCAGCTTGGTGTTGATGTTGCTTTTGATTATGCTGATTCTGCTTCTGGAGGTAGTTTGGGATACCCTGGAGATCTGTGATCTCTACTGTAGATTAAAGATGTGCCCTGAGTGAACCAACATAAACCAAATACATAACTTTATGAATTTTCCTGGCCTTAGATCTATGCTAAAATGACAAAAAGGAAAAGAAAAAATTGCTATCAAGATTAATCAGGGACTAATGCAGCACAGCATTCTGCATTGTATCTTCATTAGGCCAATTTTGCTTTCTTCTTTTGGAAGGTTCTTTCATTTACAAATTTCAAAGCAAGATGACAAGGAGAGCTGGTAATGCACTTTAGCCACCGCAGCACTGAAATTCAAAGGCAAGGACACAGGAGGAGAAAGATTATCATCTTATTAGCGTAGGAGGATAAAGATTATCGGACGGCAATGATACATTATTTATAGGAATGCTTTCCTTTTCTGTACACTTTACTACGGTATTTAATATATTTGTGCTAGAGATTAACATTGATGTTATTTTCTTTAATGCCTGTTTTTAGTGTATGCTATGCAGGTTGGCATTCATGAAATTCAGCCAGAGGAGAAAAACAATAGTATTAATTAGGAATGTCAGTCATGGGTGTTATGAAATTCAAAATTGCCAAGTTTCCAATGCAGTTTGGTCGTAATTATAGTAGACTGTGGAGACAAGCTGTACTCTGTTCCCTCTAAAGAAATGCAGAGTTTGATGGACTTGTTATCAAAGTGCTAATGCAAATCCTGGTGAATGGAATACTGTTTCTAGAGTAAGCTTTAGATTTTTTAAAATCTTGTTTTTAAGGATCTGTTGCCATAGCTAATTCATAAATAGTAGCACTTGCCTCTTTTTCATTGCTGTTCATCACAGGGTCTCTCTGCTTCATAAATTATTGTTGCTTTGCAAATGAGAATTTTGGCATAATAAAACAAAACTAATTTAATGGGGTTTGTCTGAGTCATCAACAGAGCTGGACATTGGGGTTGGGCTCCACTTGAGTATTGCTTTTTTCCCCAGAGAGTTAGAAATCAAAGTTGCATGCTGTTGAATTTCTGGGGAATGGTTTTCAATCTGGTCTTTAGGCTGCTGTAAGGCATGTACAATAAAATCCATGCAAACCATACTTGTGCTCAGGATGCTTATATCTGCTATACAAGGACTCCCTCTCCACTGGAAAATTTATTATCTTCCATAAATTGAAAAAGTTGAAAACGACTAGGAAGCAAAGATGGTACTCTGACACTGTTAGCAAGCTTTGCCGAGAAGTACTCGGCTATTAGTAAGATTGGGCTTTGAGCCTGAAATGTTGAAAAAAGGTCATTTTATTAATAGCAAGCCCATTTAAAATTTGTTGTCATTATTTTTAATAAAAGTCTTCAGTTATGCAAGTTGTAAGCAGTCTAAGGGTTTCCTTTGCAAAAGGAGAGCATCAGGCTTGATCTATATTTGCGTTTGAGTAATGCATTAAAAATCAATTAAATCCATTTGAATAATTGAGGTAAATTAGTGGTAGCGAACTGTGTTGTCCTGACCAAGGATGTAATTAACTTCAAACTAGGTAATTGTAAAATAATTAGAAACAATGTATGCACTCCATCTTGTAAACATGTTATTTAAGAATTGTTGGGAGTTGAAATAATAAGGTTAGATTAGAATCAAGAATTGAATTCTGGGAACATTTGGAAAATAACCTAGAGAAATATACTACTATAAGAGAGTATTCTCTTTTTGCATTTCCATATCAGGGAAAAGGAAAGAATAAGGTTTCTTGTTGTGTTTACAGAGCTTCACTAAAGTCTTACAGTAATTTCTTATCTTAAGGATTTAATTCTAATACTATTGATGTGAACAGCAAAAATTCTATTTGCATGAAACCAAATGGCTGTGCAGTATGGATTGGGACACCTACAACACAGGGACTGTGGTGGATGGTTTAGCAGAAATATGCATCCACCTACACAGAGGGAAGTTTCCATAACCAAGTGGTCAGTTGATGATTTTGATATAGATGAAGCACTGCTCAAAACACAGTTTTTGTTACAGATTTGTATTTCCAGCATAGCTCTCAAGTTCATGAGATTTTACAGGTACCAGGCTGTTCAGAAATGACCAGATAGTTTAATATCAAAAGGGACTTAAATAACTTAGATTACTTGAGGCTATTTCTAGAGGTTTATTTTAAAAATCCTTCAGGGTATATTTGGCTGTAAAATTTCAAATTCTTAAAATGCTCTGTTTTAAGATATTGAACAAATGCTTTATTATAAAATTTGCAAGTCCTCACTCAAGTAACTTGTGAAGATTTTTCTTACTGGCAGCAAGCAAAAAGTAAAAATAGGAGTGTGCTTAGAACTTCCAGATTTTTGTAGAGCTTTATAAACTCACTTTAAGGGTAAGTTAAAAGTGCTGACATCTATCACTGGAATGGAATCGAGAGACTTAAACTTTGAGAAAAATTGCCGTGACTGTCAGTTTTAATGTAAAAGCAGATGAACAGAAATGTCTGCAATTCTAACTTTTTTAATATATGGAAAAAATCCCCGAAAACAGTTCATGAGCATTTACTTTTCCTCAGATTATGGAAAAGATTGCAGTGCCACTTAGCTGAAATGTTTATTGCTGAAGTGTTTATTTTAGTATTAATGCTTAAAAGCCAATACAAATTTAATCTTTTCATAGCTTTAGCATTTTGTGATTCAGAATGAGTGATGCTATGAGTAATAGTAATTCTGCTGATTGCACAGAATTGAGCGTGAGATACTTTAATCAATGAATACATTACTAAAATATATAAAGAGAAACTGCCAGGGTTTCAGGCCCTGGTTGGTTTTACAATCTGGTGGCTTTATTTTTATTTTATTTTCAAATCAAAGGAAATGATTTTGCATGTGAATGGAAATACTCTGAATATTCTTTAAAGTTAAATGATTGGAGGGAGAGGAGTGATTAAACACTGCATAGATAGTATTGTGCTTGTGAAATAAGGAACAGCTTCAGACAGAATGTAGAAAGCAATGAATGTGGGCTTCCTCTACAGTAAGTTAGCATTCTGAACTTAGCTGCGATATGTAGCTAGGAAGGTGTTACTGATATGATGTCCAGTGAGGACCAATATACAGTGTTTCCAGGCAGCTGCAGTATAAATGCCCAAGGATGTATTATTAGGCAGGTTTAAACTCTGAGGTTCTCTTTAGACTTCTATCTCCTCTGGGTTTGTGTAGTCTTTTCCCGTTGTTTAAGAACTTTGCAAAAACAAAGTTGCTGGACAAGTCCTGAAGATGATGAAAAATATCTTCTGCTTTTGGTCAGTTCAAGTTTTACAATAGTGAGACACTTTTACGTGTCTTTAAAAGTATCATGATCTGAACCTGATGTTCCATTATTAAAAGGGACTTGTGGATGATATGGGTTGAAGACCAAAAAAACCCACACAGTTTGCAGAAGCTTACCTGACTGCACAAGGTTCTTCTTTATTTCAGAATCATAACAATGCAGCATTACATTTATAAAAGATACAGCTCATTGCAAAATATGATTCTGTTCAGGGCATTATTTATTCCAGCGTCAATGCCCCCGCCCAAACCTCGGCCATTCAATTCGCAACAGAAATAAGACTGGTCATCACAGCAATTAAACTAGAAGTAAATGCTGTGTTGGTATGTGCAGGCAGATAGAGAAATATTGATAGAAAAAATTAGAACAAGAGGAATGGTGACAGCCAGCTAACCTAGTATTCATGGTGGACTACCAGTACAATAGCAGACCAAGTCTAAGTACTTTAAACTGAAGGCAATTGGCAATGCTCAAAACACAGTTGTCTTAATCCTAGTCAAACCTATCCTTTAAGCCAAATAATAAGAAAAACAGAAAACATTGATGTATAAACATAAACATGAAAATTGAACTTGAATACCAAGCATTTTTTGTTTGTTTTGCAGTATCGCAAAACAGCAAATGCAATGGTTTTCAAAGTATCGCAGAGACTTCCAAGCCTGTACAGCAGTTCCATCTGCCCTGAGATTTATGATTAATTACATCTGCTGTGAGAATGTAATATGGACATTTTTTCTTTCCAACTGTTTTTTAGTAAACTCAAATGATAAAAATGCATGTAGGTTCTTATGACAATAAAATTCCCTTTGGTAATAGTGAAATAAGTGGATTTTACAGTAGGCTGTATAATCCTCTACTTGTGGAAATACGATGTAAGGAAGTAATCACATAGCACTGATGTTATGAAGATGAGCTCTTGGCATTTGCTGAACAGTATGGCTAAAACATCTTTTTTCAGGCTAATCTCTGAAGCAGTGTGAACAAAGCAATCAGGCTGAGATGAAAAACTTTAAGTGTATCATCAATGAGACAGGAAAGCTTTTGAGAACACTTCAAAAGATGGAGAAGAAGGGTATATCTTCCATTTCAGTTTTTAATCTTAGCTGATTCTGTTGTGCTTGTCTGAAAAATGACCCATTATTTTTCTCAAGAAGAATTTCTGAGTGAAACCAAAGTTGTGTGCTAATACACTATAATCAAATGAGGTAGCCAAATTTTTTAGCCAATATAAACTGGAAATGAATTTGGTTACAAAAATTTGTGATGAAAGTAGTGTTTTAATCAGAAAATACGGATTTCAGTGTTAAAAAAGAGTATTTTTGCCAGAAGCAAAAAAAATTGTAATGATTCCTAGTAATAATTTTACTACGTACTTTGAAGAAATACAGTTTTACAGCAAAGTGTCACATAAGCTATATATATATATAACCATTGTAAAGATACAAATTGAAATTTAAGACTATAACATGTATTTTAGAAATGCACAAAACCAAGAAATAGGTTTTTCCTGTTAATAGGATCAAAAGATAAAGAATACATGTTTGAAAATAATTGCCTTTGTAATTTACTTGGGTTTGGATCATGACAGAAAGAGGGCCTAACAAATGTCTACTAAAGTTACTTCTTCTGATATATTTTTACCCCTGGTTTATTTTATTCAACAGTAGAGATGGATGTATCTTTCTTTAACCTTTCCTTAAGATTACCTAGCATAATACTCTATACACTTCAGTTTCTTTGTGTAAATCAAATCTGAAGCCTTTGGAAATCAGTGACTGCCCTTGGTGGGCTCTGGGTCAGATCCTGAGGTGACTCTGGCAACTGTTTGTCTAATGTGACTTTTCCGTGACTGAACCTGCAGTGGAATGTTGCCATAAATTTGATGGCATTTGAATAGAGAGATAAATTTAAATAGGCAGTGCTTCAAGATGAGTTGACTCATCTGAGCTGGTAAGAGTCACTATAAGGAGCAGGGGCAGTTTCATCCAGGTTTTTCAGAATTACTGAAATGCATTCAGTGCCGTTGATTTGCAGAGGTAGAGGGATGGAATATTCTGGGTTTTGCAATTTTTGTCTAGATTGTACTTTCCTACTTAGGAAGTCAAATTAGGTTTAGAGTTTGGTTTCAAGCATCATGCAAAAAATTTACATAAGTTTTATAACTTATCTAAGAGCAACTTTTCTGTGAAATTCTCTTTACAGTCATGGTACTTGGTTACCATATGTTAACCTATGTTAAAAAAACAAAATAAAAAACCCCAAGCTTTTCTTTCTGTCAGCTGCTTCCCAACTTGCTATTCTATCGCAATGGTATAGCATCTATTTCCCCTAATGCTGGTAAATTGGTATAGTCACATACTTTGGGCTCATCTACAAATGTTACTTTATTCCCTGGCTGAATATGAGAAACCCAAAGTGTTTCCTCCATTCCTTCCCAAACCATCTGCAGGGCTTCAAATTCATCTCTGCAGTTTGTCTCCCGGTGCCAAAACTTTGGACAACAACACTGTTCTGTGGCATGAATAAGCCTGAAGGATTAAGGATTAGTCTTTGACAATAATTGTTACTATATTTTATGTTAGGCCTTCAGGTGCTAATTTCAAGCTGCAGCACAGTGAGGCAGGGAATAAATTCAGTTATCTGCGACATCCCTCTGAGAATGCTATCTCCAGCTTTCTCACAGTGAAAGATATGATTTTGCTTGAGTGCTATTTATATAAGCTTAACTTTCTTAGTCTTGCCTGAGAGGAGAGTTCCTTTCGAGGTAACTAGAGGTAGGATGATGGTGCTGTTTTATCCGCATATAAGCATGTGATTCATTTCAGTGAAATGTCTAGTGCTGGATTTGTAGAACTAGTTATGGGTTTAGTAGTTTGTATGGTAAAGGGAAACCCAATGATTAGGATATATTTCTACTTCTTTTGTTTAGTCTCTTGCTACAAATACAGTTCGCATTCTTATTTTTGCATTTAATATTTAATGGTGAGGTGAACACTACAGAGTAATTATAGTTTCTTGGCCATCATGGACCATGGAGTTGCAATTTTTTTGGTCTTCTACAGAATCTCCTTACAACTAGTTATTCCATTCTAAAATGCCAGTAGGGTCTGGCATTTAGTACTGTTCCATACTTTGGATGTGTTGCAAAACCAACTTGAAATGTTGATTTAAGTTTCTTGTTTCTTTTATCATACCACAAGGCATTTGACTCTAATTATCTTTCTTTGATTTCTCATTGTATTTCTAAATGAATCCTTACAAAACTTTTGTTGTCATATACAGTAATTTATCAGTCTGCAAGGAAAGTAAGTTACTTTTTAGAACTGTATGTGTAACTTGCGTTAGAGAGATGGTTACTAATAATGGCAAATCCTTTTTAGGAGAAATGTGACCATGCTGAAATCTATGCAGAAAAGAGCAAAAAGAATTAGTCAAGGCCTGCAAAAACATGAGTAGAAGTAAGGAACTTAAAGTAAGTCTATTTAGCTGGTGTATGCCTGAGATGAATTGATGACGGTCTTCTAATAGCACTGTAAGGACATCACTTCTAATTCAGAAGAAAAAGGGGGAACAAGATCCCCGAGTAAAACTTAAGTTCAGATATTATAAGAGTGAGAGTAGCTTAGCTTTTGAACAACTTAATTAAGGATGCAATACACTCTCTGTTATTTGACATTTAAAAACGGATGCCTTCTGCATAGTATGTGGCAAAACTCTGAAGTTCTTTGTCATGCATAAGGCTGAGTTAGTAGGTTTATGAAGTATACAGCTTTATCTTAAATTTTATGAATCTAAACTTGACCCATGTGCCAAAAAACTTTCATGTTAGATGGGAATAAAAATCAAATTATGCAAATATTTATTTTGTAAATATGAGTTATACTGATACCCCCACTCATCAATTCATAGGTGTGATTGGTGATTCTTTCTGTACGTTACCCCACTAACTGTAGTGAGCAGTATTCCTCTCTGACTTTTAGCTGGTATAGATCCTCCTTCTCTGGCTATGTATAACAGCTCAATGCCCAAACAGTGTCATCTACAGTAATACCCAGTATTCTTTATGGAGTAAATGGAACGGAATCAGTAAGAACTTCTTTTACATTAAGCCTTTCTAGTATGATACAAAAATTCATAAAGCTTTTAAGAATGCTAACTGAAATTAGTATTAATGTAATGCAATAAGCCCTGTTTGTGTTAGCTTTATTAATTAGACTTTTCTGAAAGTGGGAGTTTATAGCAAGCTTATAGTTTATTTCATTCAGTCTGTTTCCTAGGAATATAAATGTGTGTGTTCACAGACAGGTATCCTTCAGTGCTTTCTCCATCTTTTCTTGTGATTTCTCTAGCTACAGAGCACTGTAGTCATGTTTGGTACTCTCTAGGTTGCCCCTGCCCCTCAAAATTCTACTATTTGTCTTCCTTCTCTGATGATGTTGAACTCCATAATCTCAGCACTACTTTAGCTAAGGCTGCCTGCAACCTTCAAAGCTGTTACTAGTTTTTATTTTTGCTTGTACCGAGTCCAACAGACCATATCCTCTAGTTGACTTATTGTCACCTATGTTAAGTGTTGTGGTTTAACTCCAGCCAGTAAGTAAGAACCATGTAGCTGCTTGCTCACTCCCCCCTCCCAGTGGGATGGGGAAGAGAACCGAAAAAAAGTAAACTTGTGGGTTGAGATAAGATGGGTTCAATAACTAAAAATATAATAATAATAAAAAAATAATAATAGTAATGAAAAGGAATATAACAAAAAAGAGACCGAGAAATGAAACCCAAGAAAAAAACCCAAGTGATGCACAATGCCATTGCTCACCACCTGCTGACTGATGCCTGAGCAGTCATCCACCCCTCCTGGCCAACTCCCCCCAGTTTATATACTGAGCATGACATCCTATGGTATGGAATATCTCTGGCTAGTTTGGGTCAGCTGTCCTGGCCGTGCTCCCTCCCAGCTTCTTGTGCACCTGCTTGCTGGCAGAGCACAGGAAACTGAAAAATCCTTAATTTAGGATAAGCACTACTTAGTAACAACTGAAACATCAGTGTGTTATCAACATTATTCTTGCACTAAATCCAAAACAGAGCACTGTGCTGGCTATGAAGAAGAAAACTCTGTCCCAGCTGAAACCAGGACATTAAAATGTTTTTGACTCATACCAGATGTCTCCTGGATTGGTTGGTCCAGCCCTATTGCACCTACAGGAGGTATTAAGGTGGTTATGGTCCCATATGGGGGCCTGTGATTGTGAGGTGTTTTACAGCTGTGCGAGGAAGGCTTCTGCTTCTCAAAAAGACTTAGTAATAACATGAAGTTTATTATCCTTGTAGAAGAGAAACAGTTTTTCTTAATCCTCTTTTTCCTGGATTGGTGATAGTTCACCTACTTCATTACAAGCAGATGGGCATTGCGTGTGGTCCACGAATTTCCTGCTCAGGATTCAGTGTATGCCTTCAGAGCTTTGTGACTGGTGCATTTTCCTTCATGAAAAAAAAAAAAAAAAAAGGACCTACTAGCAGATGAAGGCTAATGTCCCTCCGCCCCTTCAAAGTGTTTCTTTCTCTTGCTGCCACTAAGCCATAGGTGCTGCTGGAATGCAGCTCCCTGTTCATTTTAGGTACAGGTATATCATCTTTCTCAGAGACGACAAGGACTGAACAGTCTCTGTGTGCCTCTCCCAGGAATGTTTTACTCTAGGTTTGAGAAAGATCTGTGAAGAAACTATGATGTTACACTATTCTGTAGTTCCTCTTTGATAAAGCTGGCTCCATTGACACTGACAGAAGCATAGTGCTTCTTCAGAGGTTTTCTAGAAATACTGGAGGAATAGACTGACTTTGCTACTCAACTGTGGAATAAAAAATTAGAAAGAAATATGTTCTTGTAGATCCTGTATCAAAAATCTGTGGTGTGCACCAAACTCTGCAGCTTTGATGTGTGACATACTGTTCTACTGGGCCTAAAATAAATACGTATCAGTTCATCCACCTATGTTTTATATGTATGCAATACTAAACCTTAAACGTGTAAAGAAATATCCTAATGACATGAATGTGATACTTACCCTTCAGGATAAAATTTCAGAGCATAAGTGGCAGTACAGTAGTTGGATGGGGAAGCCGCCGCCACCACCACCAGCTGCCATCTGCCCTGAGGGGCGCCAGGGACTCCCGTGCCGCCGCCTGTGGCAGGTCTCGTGAGAGTTGGGTGGGCGCCAGCGGGGCGGTGCCGGCGGTCCCGCGGGCGGTTTAAAAGGTGGGAAGACGAGGCGAGCGGCCGCTGTTGTCGTGGGGAGTGTGAGGCGTGAGGGGGCTTCTGGGGCCCGGAGGGGGCTTCTGTGGCCTGGAGGGCCCGGTGTGTGTGGAAGGACCGGGCGGCAGGCTGCCGGCTCGCGAGAGGGGGGCGGTGCTGGTGGTCCCCGCGGACTGTTCAAGCCGCGGGAAGCTGCACGTGTCCGGCCCACCCTGACCTTGAAGCGCCAGGCTGGATTGGGCGTAGAGCAACCTCATCTAGTGGAAGATGTCCCTGCCCAGACTAGATGATCTTTGAAGGTCCCTTCCAGCCCAAACCATTCCATGGTCACTGTTCTCATATTTCTTAAGTATTTGATGTTTTTTGAAAGAATTGGTACATTCTAGACCTTAGAATATATGTGATATTCCACTTGAAGTAGTAGTCTCACATGAGATGAGGCGGTTTAAGCCCAGTTTGTAAAAGTAAAAGAAAACAAATTAATTAAATGCTACAATAAAATGAAACTTGATGAATATAAGGTCTGTGACATGATCTCTCACATTTGTGAAGCTCCACTCATATCATTGCATGAATAATCAGGGTTCATAAACTGGTATGGAACAGATAATGAGATCTTTCTGCACCTTGAGACACAGCATGGTAATGTGTGAGAATTACTGTTCTTCCTTTCTGCAAAAGGTCGTGTGCAGTGGGAAGTGTCTGAAAGATGGAGAGGTGACTAGTAATGAAATAAAAACCTGAAAAAGCATAGGGAGTAAAAAAAAAAAGTCCCGCTGTTTAAGAACAGGTTAGGAAATGTGATTAAATTGAAACTTATCTCCCCAGAAGGATTTTGTTTGTCTTCCCCTGAGGTCATCAATTAGCTTGGTTCATTGTCCCTTGAACATCCTTGCTGCTAGTCATACCCTCAGGAGTAGGAAAAGCATGCTAAATCACAGTGGCTGCCAAAGAAGGGGAGAATAATAAGGTACATCATTATGTTAAATTAAGTCTGTATATTTTCCTGGGTGTGCATGCATGTATATATCTGAATGCAGCTGTTGAGATGATTCTTGCCATGTAACCAAAAAGGCATGCTCAACATTCATCAGTTTGGAAAGACTGTTAGCATTCCTGACACCTGTTTCTTCACTTTATATTTCTCTACAGAAGACAAAGGAAATAAAACACAAATCAGGAGATGTTAACTAACCATTACTTTTTCTTCTAGTATGGATGCTTTGCAATAACTTTTCCTTCAGAGCAACCTATGTAACCCTGACCCTATTTTTCACATCTTTTACTTTCATTCCACTGATTCCCCTTTAACTCTATATCCCATTAAGTTAATATTTACTATAGGTAGGAAAATGTAATTCAGCCCTCTGCAACTGTGATTAATGTAGAACAGATTGTAAGTGTATTGTTTTCATTAGAAAGCAACTACAGAATGTTTCTGTTTAACTTGGTGACTACTGCAGTTGTTCACCAGATGATATAAAATGTTTGTGTTCTGAAAATAGTGTTTATTACAATGACTTATATATAACTCATTCCATAGTGGAAAGCAAAACATAGCCTGTCACATGAGGAATCAAAATAAGCAAATGAGTTCTCATATTGCTTAAAACTGTGTGATCTGAACTAAATGCACCACTTTGCAACTTTGTTCTTATATGGTCACATTGAGTCATATCTTGGGTCACATGTTATTCTATTAATAGAATTATGATGTTGAGCGCCATTCTGGCTCAAAAGTAGGTGATGTGTTAAAATTATTTGAGAGTATTTCTGTGGAACTTCTATCTATAGATAGATGCTGCTTTATCATAGTGTTCATTTATCAGAAGAAAATATATGTCCTGATTACATAAGTGTAATCAAAGTGTTAAGTGTTAAGGTTGAGCTAAATTTGACCTAAATGAAATTTTGAGACTGAACAGTTGAAACTGAAAGATAATAGCTGTTGTAGATGCTAACCATGTTTTCATGTAAGAATTCTTCTTACTTACTGTAGTTTTCAAGGTGGTATTAAAAGGGTACTAAGTTCATAAGGCTAACGTCACTTTGCATTACTCCATTCAATTAAACATGGTGTATCACGTTGTGATACAATTATTCCATCACTATTTTTACCTCAAAAGACTTTTATGAGAATGATCTATCAATTGCCATCATGCAGAATAATGAGGACTCACTCTGAAATGATTCCGTAATTGTAAACTCAGTGCCTATGAAAAGCAGTTTTTGCCACTGTTTGGCAAATTGCTGTGTTACTATAGTTTGCTGTTGGCATATCTTGCTCACTGTTAAATGTACCAAGTGTTTGATATCTAATTATGCACTTACAGGTTTTCAGAGAATCAGAATGCAAATAGCTGTTGCAGAGTGAACTCTTACTTCTGGCTCTCCAGATTATTTTAACTCAGGCACTACAGCAAACCACACTGAGAGCTATTAATGTAAATTAATTATTCCTCCTGCTAGCTTCTTTACAACTTACTCAGATGAGGGATTATTAAATGCATCATGCCTTGCAAATTTGCATGCATTAAAAGCCTTATCATTGCCTGTGCACTGTTGGCCTCTGTCAGGCATCCAAGAATTAAAAAATTATTGCTCAACCATTTTAACTGGTAAGTGCTGATCACTGTCCATATGGCTCTAAAATACAGCAGAGTAGGTCATTCTGATTATAGACCCTCCTGATAACGTGACATCCCTAACATTGTCCAGGGCGTGTGAACCATACTGCCCTTTTATGTTGATACTTTAAAGCTACCGTGAAGAAGGGAATTATAGGATGTGCAGAATATGTGTTTTTCTGATTAATTTTTTTTTTTAAATTTCTGGTTCAAACAAGCAAAGAAAGCAGATAACCATGGTAACCCAGAAAAATGTGGGAATATAGATCTGCTGGTGTATGTCTGTGGATAGTTGAAGAAATGTGTAGAGGGAGTTTTATTTACTTTTTTTTTTTTTTACCATTTAATTCTATTTTTACTTGGCATTTTGATCCTAACCAAAGATAAAAATTTCTGGAAAATGGAAAGCTATAAAATAATACAAACACATTTTATTTTTAAATAATTTTAACACAATTATAAATCATTTAAATTGAATATTTTCCCTTTTATAATTATTTTAAGTAGAGAACTCTGAGATGGTAACTTAAAAAAATAAACTCAAACCATTAATTGATAAAATGCTGACATGACAATTTGTTTTTAATTTTAGCAAAAAAAGTTTCAGGATTGACGTGTACTTATATAGTGCTCTGAAATAAAACAGCTAAGAAATTTTATTTTTGAGGAAATCTCCACTATTGGATATATTAAGTATACTGAAACAGACTTCAAGTAGAGTTGAATAGTTTTGGTTTCACTGAAAATGGTACATGCATCAGAAACAACTGGTAAATGAGTAATGATAAAAGAGTAAGGGCCCTGAAGTATTACTGGCCAGATCCTTTAGTTGCGATATGGGTTTTCGGCTGTTCCAGACAGTTGTCCACATAAAGTCATCCACTTACACATTTGCACGACTGAGGGAGAAGGAATAAAGGAACTTTGGCCAAGTATTTTATGAACTCTATCTTTGTGGCTTTTCTGCCCTCCACTTAAGTTTCTGCACTATGTGCCTCCTTAATTCAGCTGAGGATGTAACTGCACAAATTTACACATAAGTATTAATTCTGATGTTGGTTAGGAAGATCACATCCACAGGAGTTTTGAGACAGATGCTGAATTTCTGCATCACTGCAGCATCAGTTGTTATTACCCAAGTCCTGTGTGTATGAGAAAGGGATTCTTGAAGGTGTCTAGATGTTTAGAAAAGGTTATCACCTCTAGGGATTGCCATAATTGTCTCATTGTTGATAACAATAGTCTCTTGCTGATTCCTGTCTCACAGAACTCAAAAAGCAAAACAAAAATGTTAAAAGTGTATTTCTTAGTTTACTGAAGATTACTTAACCTAATTTTTTTTTCACATTTCCAGTAATGTTAGAGCAAACACATGGACAGCTTTCTAGTCTAGGTTTTTAAGTCCTTTTTGTAGGTGAAAAATGTATACATACACATTTTATGATTTCTTAAAAAGGTCTTTCTTATGAGTGCATTCTGAAGAATGTTTTCTTAGAGACATTTTTACATTTCAGCATTTTAGGAATGTTCAAAGCTTACCATTGTGTTTCACTACTTTTTTTTTTATTTAGAATGTTAAATGCAAGGGGTTAGACTTTTTTTGTTATTTAATACTTATTACAATAAACAGGCATCTGCATTGCTCTTAAAGATGGGCAGAGGGGTGATTCAGCAGATTTCTGTGGACTATTGTATTTTCCTAGTTTTTTTTTTTAAATCATCAGTTAAACTATGTGTTAACCCAATATTTTAAAAAGAAGTTCCTGAATGGACACAGACAGTGCTGCTGTTTTTGCGAAGTTGTTCTCCATTGTAATTGATTTAAATAGCAAGATTTTTGTATTCTGAAAATTATATTTTTTGTCATTTTTTACTTTCCCTTTTATTTAGTCTTGTATCGCTAAATTCTTTATACTTGTTTAAATTGTTAGAATGTCTAAATTTCTGTTTTCATTTAGCCTATTTCTTATTGGCCACATCCTTCCTCTGTTCCCCTGGGAAGATGGGGTGCAAAAGATTATTGATTCTGATTAAGATGAGCCTAATAGTCACCTGGGGGTTTGAGAGAGTGGGAGTGTGTGGACACAAAGGGAGGATCATACCGTTTGTTGATAGGAGCAACACTGCTATGAACATTGCAACCCTTCTAAGGCTGTAGGAACAGCTCTGTTTTTCAACTATGATGTTCTCTGAGATCTGGATGTGGTGGTTGTTTTATAGATTGGGATTCTGTGATTTATGCAGGATAACAGATCAGGCTAGATAATGGAGGTCTGAGCTATATCTTTCCGAGGAACTTGAGTGCCCTACTGGTAGTAGAAAACAGTACACATGAAGATTAGATTGATTTTTATTTTCTGCATTTGAATTGAGTTCTTTATTCATGTATTCCCCACTATTTGGATAGCTTGCTTTGTCACAGATACAGAAGTTTCTTAGCAGTTCTGTTTCCCACCACCTGTCTGACGTCCCATCTTTTCTCTGGATTTGCCCTTGCATTTCTGTCCATCTTCTAGCTTACTCTTTTCCTTCAGTGCTCTACCTCCTGTCTTTTACTTCTCATCCAAGGACTAAGAGAGGAAGAGGGAAGGAGAAAGTGGAGGAGAAAAAAGGTAACCCTTCTTCTCGAACTTCCCTCTATCATATTCTGCATCGCTCTACTGATTACTCTTGTCTAGTGATCAAGTGCTCTGCATATCTTCACTTTCAAGACTGATAGGCAGGCATGGCTCTGTCTTGCCTATCATCTCTAATTCATTTAGTCAGTACTGAAATTCTGACAGTGCACACCTACAAAGTGATCTGATTATTTTTCAGGATTCATCTGCTTTGCTGAAAGAATTGAAATGTTGATGATAGAGAAGCTGCAAATACAGTCTTTCCTGATTGTTTGTTTGTTTCTTCTGGTATTTATATCATTTGTTAGAATGTTAGTAAAGAGTGATCGGGTCCACTCTGTTTTTTGCATTTGTATGATAGGTAGGACAAAGGCATTTTGGGCTAAAACTGGAGATGTTGTGTGTTGTGGTAATACAAATAAATATTCAGACTATATTCAAGGGTGCTTAAAATTAAAGTAACTTGGTTACTTCAGACTTCAGTTTAAGGAGTTTTTAGTCTACCCTTAATTAAATGGAACCCTTATGTGAAATTCAGGGTTTTTTTTTCTGTTAGTTGTTGAATTGACAGAGTAAGAATAAAAATTGAGAGCAAAACTTGAAACTGATGCTAGATTCTGGGAAAGATTCCATTTTTCATGAAGCATAACTGACAGCCATGTGTCTGAACAATTCTGGTCATCTGGGTTTTCAAATGTTTGAATCTTAGAAAATGGCAACAGTTCTCAGCAGGGTGGCTGAACTGTGTACAGGCATACATGTGTTCATTGAATTCAGCTACTTCTTTCTGCATGCTAATTATTTTGAGACAGGCTTCTTAGATTATTCGATGAAATGTTAGCATATATTTCACAATATGATGTTTAAGCATGTTCCTTGTTTCCTGCTTGTTCTACCTACTTGCTACCAGTTGCACACTATTTGTTTTTGTTCTGCAACCAAATGAAGTGTTAGGAGCAGGAAGCAGCATAGCTAGTTTTAATTACGATGGTAATATTGATGAAAATTTTACTATCGGTTGAAGATGTTGGCATTGCGATAACAGAAATAATTCTTCCTAAGATCTCTGCCTCATTGCTTCAGGTAGTCTTTGTGGGTAGAACTTTGTGCCTCTGGAAGAAGTTGGACTAAGTTAATGTTGAGGTTATTAATGTCTCATGATTATTTCTCAGGATGTATGTGACAAAATTCACTAGGCTGGATGTGGAGTATGTTGTCAGAGAACCAGGATTTGGTTTGTATCACTCTTTGTTGGATAAAAAGTTGAGACTTGGGCATGTTTTTCCCATGGTGAAAGTAAACTTTGTTTTTACAATGTTCATTGTAATAACATGCTTCAGTCAACTATATGTGAATCCTTGGGGATTTTGTAGAAACTGAGTTTATATTATTCCTCTAATAAAGAAACACTAAACAGTTAATAAATATATTAGAAGGCTTTCCACTGCACTTTGTTTCCTTGATAGCAGCATATTTTGTGTCTATAGCTTCAGTATTCTACTGACTGAAGATAAATGGATTTCATAATCTCACACTGGGGAGAAAAGTGGGACTGGAAAAGATTGGAGCTGCATGAGCTGGATAACTTAACATTATAGCTCTGAGAGACAGAGCTCTAAAAAGCTGTTAAGGACATTACCTTCTTGATTGGAGATTCAGAAATTGATGCACTGCCTTCAGTCCTGTTATGTTTTCAAACTTTCATTAAGTTTATATCATCTTCCACCTGGCCCTTATAAATTGCTGCTCTGAAAAGAAGTTGTTTGTCATACTGTGTCTATTATAAGTAGGTACATCTTCAAAACAACATTATCATTTACTAAAGACTGGTTTTAAATCCATCAGCAGAATATGAGCTAAAGTGCATTGCATTATTTTGACAGATTCATTGAGATAATTTCCTGATGGTTTTGTGCTTAATATGTTGAATTATCACAAAGGAGAATGCTTGTTCCATTATTGGTTTTAAGAAATACCACAACTGGCGATTACAACTGTAAAAAAAAGTGAAATTAAACTTTAGTTTTGCAAAGTAGGCTTATAAATTCCTTTTGTCTGAAAGAATGGCTGCCTGATCACTGTTTGTAAGTATTGCTACCATTATGAAAAGATTTCATATGGGGATAGGGAAAATTTATCTCATAGTATGATGCATTTAGTGAGTTATGTCCTGTTTACCAGTTTTCTAATTAATGGCTGGGTTTATCCAGAGAAACTGAAATTGTCAGGTATGGCCAGCCATCCTTTAAGAAACACTCAGCAGCTTTAATAGCTTTAAAAATAATTAATAGTTCATTATATATTAATCACTGGGTTACCATTTGTGGTGGGTTGACCTTGGCTGGCTGCCAGGTGCCCCCCAAGCTGCTCTCTCACTTGCTGTCCCTGGCAGGACAGGGGGAGAAAATAACATGAAAAACGCTTGGCCTGAGATAAAGGCAGTTTAATGAAAAAAAGCAGAGGCCACATGCAGAAGCAAAGCAAAACCAGAAGAGATTTATTCTCGACTTCCCATCAGCAGGCAATGTCCAACCATTTCCTGGGAAGCAAGGCCTCACTGTGGGTAGCAGTTGTCTCTGACATGGGGAAGCCCCTGGTCTTTTCTGGCAAAGGCCAGCCCTGCAGCCCCCCACTGCCAAAGCCTTACCACCTATACCCGGTGCAGTTTGCATAGGTCACGTGCTCTTGGATTAACCATAGATAAGCAATTAGCCTGGACTTGTTTATGTCACCACTCTTAGAGACTTTAGATAGTCCTGACTACATTCTGTCCATTAAGTTTTAGTTCTCACTTTGGGGAAAAAGATTGCCTAATGGCTAGTTCTTAAAGTGCAATTTTCCCATTATTGGCTAGGGATTTATCAAATCCTTCTATCTTCTGTCCTATCTGTACAGATCAGAGAGAGAGTCTGCTTAAGATGAGGAGGTGCTGGTATAGAAATACGTTATGAAAATGAAGAGTAGGGGGTTTTCACACACTTTTGGATCTATCCACTTGACAGTCTTCACTGAAAACATTTTTTTAAATGAAAAATTCTCTTCCAATGTTTTTGTTTATTTTTAAAACTTCCATTTTAATACTTCTTGTTTGTTTTTAACCCTAGAAATAAAATTCAGAAATCATGCAAATATCAGGTAATTGCTTAAGGGAAAAATGTTGGCTTTATTTTTTTCCAGAGAATCTTCCAGTTTCTTATCTTATTTAACTAAGGCATCAGAGAGACACTAGAGTCAAAGTAGAAAACTTCAAGCCACGGAGACATTTCAGATAGGAGATGTGATCCACAGTAACCCACGGAGACTGCAATAATGAATATTGCACAGAAAGGAAGAGTACATTGAGAGCAGAAATTTGGACATCACCTGCCAAGAGTGTAAGATAAGTTGATAAAAGGCTCAAATCTTACGTTACCTGGTTTTCTAAGACTACTGTAATTTCAGAGGAATGGTAAGACAGACCACATTTGAGGGATATTGTTAGTGATGGTTCCTGAAGGTTTTGACTTCTTTTGCTTTGTCTCCATGTTTACCTCAAAGGAAAACACTGCTTTTAGGGCTGGTCAAAACTCAGAATTATTATTGCATGGGAAGTGCCTATATTTCAAAATTTGTTTTCACTCTGAGTTGAAAATATTTTTTGAGGCTAAGTTTTTGCCTGTATCTTAAGTGATGTATTTCATTGTTCCCTAGGTAGTAACAGCTGGTAACTTTCCAGCACAGTGAGTTTCCATGCTAGTGACTCCCACTCAAGCTGCTTCATACAGCGGTAAAACCCTTCTGGTGACTCGCATTTGAAAAGACAAGCATGTTACTGTCAGGAAAGCTAGCACAATGGTAGACAAGGCTAAACATAGAAGGTGTTCCGAAGAAATCGGAGAGATATCAAATATGTAACTTCCAGTATTACCAGTAGTATCTTTGTGTTAATTTGCCAAAGCCCTTGTATAGATCTGGGAGCCCACTAGAAATGCTGCTGTCATCTATGTTCGTACTTACAGCTGGTGATTACAGAAAGGACTGGCATTACACTTATCCTGGAAAATTCTGCAACAAATATGATCTTCACAGATGGGATGAAACATCCTGAGCCTGCACACAAGTGTGATTATTAGTCCTTGCTTGCCCCTTGCCCACTGTAAAATATAGGCAGCTGCTAAATGGGGAAAAGTGTGGGAACTTCGACCTGGGAGATTAAAAAATGAAGTGAAAATGTGGATCAAGTTTTTAAAGTATGTTTAAAAATGGGTTGGGCTAATCCAGGGAGTCTTTGTTAGCCAAAGAATAATACGTTTTACTTGATTATTTCATGAACTCATTTAGCTTGGAAGAGACCTCGGGATGTCAGCTTCCTACTCAAACTTTGGAGTTAGATCATGTCACTCAGGATTGTGTCCTGTCGAGTTTGGATTATGTCCAATTAATAGACATTCTACAGACTTTCTGGGCAACATGTTCCCAATTATATAGAAATTTTTTCCTGCTAATTAATCAGAACTCATGTTTTTTTGCAACATGTGTCTATTGCCTCTTGGCCTTTTGCTGTGCATGTTTGAGGAGAATCTAGCTTTTCTTTATATATAACCACACGTAAGGCAAGACCAACCCCTGCAATTTTCTAACTTTAGGATGACTAAACCCAGTTCTCTCAGTCTCTCCTGTGTTGTGCTGTAGCACTGTAAACATCTTGGTGGCCCTTCTCTGGACTCACTCCAATCTATACATACTTAGTACAGGGCAGATTGGATTCAGTACTCTCAGGGCAGTCTCAAAGGTGACAAATATAATAGGGTTAAAGAGACAGCAGGAAAAATAGTTTGGAAGGGCTGTTGAAGGCAGTGAAGACAAACAAATGTCAACTTGTTTAAATAGCAAATGTCAATTCTGACAAAGTGTGCAATAACAGTAAATTTCAGCTCTTTACAGTGATACTGTAGAAAAGATACAGACACCTAATTTTCACATAGGAGTTCTATGGAGTTGTTCTGTAGGAATTCGGAGATCCCAAAAGAGATTTAACTTTTAAGCAGTCCATAAGATAAATACTGTCTTTGTAGAGTACTGAATTTTATTTTAGAAAGAAAGGTTAGAATTTCTATAGGATAATGCTAGAGGTGTTTGAAAAAATGAAAATTGAAAAGTTTTTATTAAGAAATAAGTTTGTCTATTAAAATATTAAAATCCATACTTGAAGTGGAAGAAATGTCAGTTGTTTTTTAAGAGACAGCTTTCAGCTCTAACAGAAGTTATGGGTTTGATATAGATAATGTTGAATGAAACTCTTCAGGGTATTTTACACAAGAGATCAGACTACAAGTTTTATTGTTCAATGACTCTGGGCCAATGTTTTTTTAATGGCATTGAATGTGCAAGACCAACATCTTACCTATCCAAAAGTCTTGAACAGCTAGTTCCCTTGGACTTTCTGTTGGTGTTGGCTGTTTAATCATCTGAAAAATCTTTCCTGTCATTTACTCAATTCTTGCATCATATATGCTTCATTCATCATGTGTTCCTCATGGTTTTCCTTCTTATACTTCAAAGATTGTGGCTCCTCACACTCAGGGTTTTTTTCCCCCCTTGTGCCTACTGCAAAAGGAACAAAGTTCTTGTCCAGAAGCATAAGTATTCTCGCCAGAGGAGCTGATTCCCTGGTGGAATAGATGCCAGCAATGCGATAAAGCTGATAAACTATTTTGTCATTCATCCTCATTCTTACTTCCAGATTTAGTGACCTAGGAATGGCTTGATCTTGACCCTTCATATATCTACTTAAATAGAAATATGTGAAACGGTGATATTGGAAATCATCATATTAAGACCCATAGCCCCCCAAATGAAAGTATAATCAGCTTGCCCTACAAATGCTGTTTTCCTAAACTTTCTGATGTGGAAAAAGCCTGTGTGGCATGTCCTTGTACAATATGCAGTAAAGCCTCTTCAGTTATGTGATCAAACCCACAATGATTTAGAATTAAATTTCAACAATTTAAGTAATCCTTCTGGCGTTACAGCTCAGGGCACATCAAATTGGAAATCCTATTAAGAAAAAATGTCTATATTTAGAAGGACAGGAGGTTGAAAAAGTGCAGTTGAAGCCGAAGCTTTTAAGCTGTTAGATTCAACAGGACATAAAAAACTAGTTAAAAATAATTGTGAGGAATTCACTTATTGAGAATTTTTACAATTAAAAAACCCATAAAGAATTTCCACAAAAGTGAGGAATGGCAAAATAGCTTTTGTGAGAGTAGGAAGCACAAGTGGAAATATTCAAAGTATTAGTTGTACATGTTCTGTTGACGTATGTGCAATAAATAATCTGTGCAGAGAGAATCCAATTCCTGTACACAACAAATTAATTGCTATACTTCTAGCATTGTAATATATTTCTGTGATTTGCATATTTGAGCTCTGTTACGTTCATTTATATTTAAAATAGATTTCATGTCTGTCAGACACCCATACTGCAGTCAATATAATAGAAAAAAACTCAGTACACATGGATGTGTCTGACGTTCTGAAGGACCTTGGGATTTGGCCTTGAGTATTTATGAGGAAGGAATATAAGTGGCAGCTACTTCTAGATTTACAGGGTTAAAGAAATTGATCATAATTGACTAATCCAGATTGTCCCATTTGAAAGTGGGGCCTTACTGTATAAGATATGCTATATCTATGTATATATATGACTATGTGTGTGTATATATATAGTATGAGTATCTACACCCATATCTGTCTGTATAATAAGAGACAAGCCCTCTTCCATAATTCATGTATTAGGACAGAAATTTGAAGAAAGGCAAAGAGAAAATAACTTATCTGTTTTGAATGATATTGTCAGGGTTTTAAGAACCTAGGGAGTTCAAAACTTGGTTCCTGTTGGATTTCAGAAACTATTGAAAGTATTTTTGAAACTTTTACTGAAAGGAGATATCCAAGATAGCATAAAAAATCTATTACAGAACTGGCAGTTGCCCTCAGCTCTACGTTGGCTTGGTTTAGTATGGTAACAATGATGACATACTTTGTCCCAAGTACTCTTACAATGTTACAAGGCAAATTTAAAAAAGGATAGATAATGGATAAAAATCTTGCTATTGCCTCCACACTGTGAGAGTATTAGAGTTCTTGATAAAGTATATGAATTTTGATAATATTTTAAAAATATTCTAGAAAGAGCCACGAAGCCCCCAAAATATTATTGCTTGTGTAAGTTGTGCTTTAAACTCCAACACTTTAACCACCTGCAGATAAGGATATCTTTCTTTGGGTAGGCTAAATACTATTGAAATGCAGACAGTTAATACTTGCTAAAAGGTATTTTTTTAGGAAAGAAAAAAAAAAAAGAAGTAGGCTATTTTGTATGGATATTAAAGACAGCATGAGCTTTTATACAAGAAGAGGGATTAGTCCTTTTGGCCATTGTGTCACTTCCACTGTTAATTCTGTCTCTTATTTGTTTAGTGGTCTCCTAAACTTGCAAATATTTGCATCTTCTATAATCCCATAACTACACAGATCTTGATCTGCAAGCACATGTATGTTCCTGTCTTGTCTTCATAAACATAGCTACCAGAACTAAATGTTTCCTAGATCTGGACCACTGTCTGCTATTTTTTTGGAAATATTTTGTGAGGAAGATGTTTTATAAATTTAAGATTAAAAAAACATACAGTGCATCAACAATCAAGTTTGTGGCTATTGGAAATGACTGTCACAGAGCATTTACATTACACTGTGGTGTAGTCCTAATATTTAGGAAATTGAAGCTTTAATTCAAAAATTATTATTTATCTAAAAGAAATGTAAGTTTATGGTAGATTATATTGTTCTCTTAGATGAGCATATTATCAGGAGTATCAGCTGAACTGAATACTGTAACTAATTGCAGATCTAGTACATGCGTTATATTTTATTGCAAAGGTAGATCCTATTTTATGTTTTGCTGGTCAAATAAAATCAGATAGAGGGCTGTCTGTTGTAGGCACCCTGTAGATCCATGGGGGTTACAAATTACAACATTGCCTGACAGTAAATCTGTAACAGTGTGTTTTTTCAATAACTGTGCATCACATGTTTGTTATGTATTCACATAATTCATTGTCTATTCTACAGTAATATTGAAGATGATGTCCAAATGTGTATTGGGAATTGACAAGGAAAGATCTATTTCTGTAGAGAGGCAACCTTCTTATCCTGCTTGCATATTTTAGAGTCTTAAAAAAATCCACATACCAGTCAAGTTTGGTACTTTCTTGTTTCTAAATCTTTCTCACCAGTCTAGTTGACCCAGAAGGGTGAGAATGACAAAATGTTCCTGAAGATGGTAGCTCTGAAGCTGTGGGCCCTAATACTGTGTTAAAGCTAAATGTATGGCTAAGGAGTTTGCATATTGTGTTTTTCACACTTGAACAACAATGCGTAGAACAAGCCTGAGGGATAATAATTTACCAGTCTTGTTTCCCAAGACTGTTATTCCTCTTCTTGACATACTATTAAAATAATTTAATTATCACTATTTTGTCTTGTCATTAAGTTACTGATGTTTCCATTATTTATATTTCTGAAACTTTGAGTGCCCACATACAGACACCCCCACCCCCCGCCTTTATATGCATGTCATTTGGCAAATTTTTGTATTGGATCATCTTTTCTCTTGCAAACCTTGTGGCTAATATTAGTCTGATGGGTGTTAAGAGGTATGATAGAGTCCCCACTGAAGCCAGTATAAACCTGCACACAAGTAGTAAGGAGGAGAATTTGACTGCTTGGTTAATGTTCTAACAGTGTGGGGTTTTGTATTTAGGGAGGGGGGAATAGGAAGAATACTCAGGAAAGCTCTTATTTTTCTGCAGCCACATGAACTTGGGTAACAGAACAGAAGATAACAGCTTGTGTTAATGTTTGGTAATTATCTGGCTTATGTTCAAAACCAATTGCACTAAATAATTGCAAGGAAATGCCTTCTCAAACTCACCTGTTTTGGGAGTATGTTATCTTTCAGATGAGACACTCATGGGAAAGGCAAGCTTCTCTGCTGCTTGGCTGCAGTGAAGGCTGTTGAACACAAAGTCTGGAGGGTTTAGCTGTGTTTGTATAAGCAGGCAGTTCCAATGTGCTTTGTTGTTGATTTGTTTCATCCATTGGAAAGAAGAGCATGACAGGAATTTCACTTAGGTACTAATTTCAGCAGTCTACCTACTTATGCAGGGAGCATCTTCAGAGACTATGGATAGTAAGAACCTACCAGAGGTTTTCTGTCCCAGCCTGCAAGAAGTACATTAAGCTAAGTACATGCTTAAAATGATCTCTGTTAACTAGGATTGTGCACTGTTTTGTGGAATGTTAGAGAGGCCCAAATGGTGTTTTATGGAAGATGACAGACCCTATTGTTATTTCCTAACTACGTACCTCTCAAAAAAGGGCTCCCCAGACCCTTTGCCTATGCTTGGGCTGCAGACTTTCCATATGAAGCTGTTTCTTAACTAAGGCTTTGATTTACTTCCATTGTAATTCATGAAAGTTATTGGAAATCCTTCAGCTGTTCTCAGTGGTCACTGGGACTTGAAGCTCAGTGAATTTCTGCATGGGCTTAACAGGAAGCCATATCAATACCTGTATATAATGAAAACAATAAATGCAGGTGATTAGTTGTTTACTAGAAGTGTACTAATACACTTCTATGTACTACTAGTATACTTTTAGTATATTAGAAATGTAGCTGTTTGATATACGTGTACACAAGAATTTTATGTTTACAGTTCCTAAAACTGAAAGAAGCATACTTTAAAAAATAGTGGTATTTACTGGATATAATTTTCTCATTTGGTTCATCGTTCTGACAGTCTTTAGTGCAGATAACAGGATTTAGCTATGCCTCTCCCATATTTCTCTCTTGGGAGTTCTTTGGTTTCGTTGTATTTGCTATTTTAAAAACTGATGTGAACGTGTTAAATCAAGGTGCCTTTGCTGGTCCTGTATGGGGTGAAATGTTGGGGGAAGGGGATGGTCAGTTCTTTCCACTGAGACTTACCAGACAGTGAGTCCGTTTGGCAGCACAACAGCAGTATATGCTGTTGGATTTGGGATTTCGTCAGCAGAAAACAGGTGGTAGTGGCCATTTACTCTAGCTACCACTGTTCTGTTGTAGAGGGATCAGCATATATCTACCTGGAGACTGATTTTAACATAGCACAGTGTAGAGCTGCTGCTTGTGCATTTGCATCCGGGTTAGTACCAATGATAATAAAGATGTGGTGACCTGCGCTTCAGTGGAGTACTGTATAAACTTCTTGAAATCTTGCATGCTTACTTGGGCAAACTGCTAATGCTGCTGTGATTTTACTACCAGGGTTATGCATCGCAGATTGGTAGTCCAAGGATAGAAGCTGGAATGTGGGAAATTCCAGGTGTATATATATGGAAAACATTTTTATCCAGAAAGTAGTCGAAAGCTGGAATGGATTGTCCAGATGATGGGAAGGAATCTCAGTTATTGGAGATACTCAAAACTTGACTGGAATATTCCTGAGCAACCTGCTCTGACTAGACCAGCTGAAAGCAGATTGGACTGGATGACTTCCAGAGGTCCCATCCAAGCTATATCATTCTGTGATTCTCTGACCTGTAAGTGAAAGCAAGTCTAATTGAAAGAAAGTGTGGAAACAGGAAACCAGCTGTTTCATTCTGCTCTCTCTTTCTGAAGCTGGATGAATGAGGCAGACTGCAAAATAGTGTGAGTGACTTGTCCAATGGACAGCTTTGGGAAACCCAGTCTCCTTAGTTTCTGTTCTAAAAGGCTAATTTGAAAGTAGTATCTCTCAGGTCTGGTGTTAACCCTCTAAGTACCAAGATGTTTCTAAGTTCCTTTTCTTTCAACTTACAGAGACAGTGAATAACTCATCTTACAAGCACAGCAGGATGTGTATCCCCTGAGATTTCCTGTAGTCTGACAGGCTACAGATTTGTAGTGCAGGTAGTAGTACTGATAGATACGCTGTCCATTAATATATAAGGGAACTACACTGACTATCTTAGAGGATCTGATCAGCTATTCACAAAGTTTCTCCGAGATGACTGGAAGAAATTACATTTTTCTTTAAACAATCATTTCTCATTATTTTTATGGAGATAACACTTTATTTATATCAAATTCTTAGCTCCCCCTCCATCTCTAATGTCTTGATTTAACACTGTTTTTAAAAAATGACCCAGTGGCAAATAGTTGACCTTATTGTTTAAACTGCTCATTTTATTTTCGTGGAGTCACGAAGTAGAGCCATGCTTTCTTAGAAGATGTATCATGTTTCTTCATGTCCTGCTAGAGTGAGTCATTATGTTTCTTAGGATTTTATTTTACAGTTCACCTTTTCTTTTGTGCGGCTTCTGAGAGTATACATATATAATTTTTGTTCTGTCATTTGCTCAAAATGGGTCTGTAAAGATGCATACACAGAAGCAAAAATGAGTCTGTCAGTAACTTTTTATATGAGAAGCAGTATCTTTAAAACACCTTAAAAATGGCTCCTTCCCTTTGCTATTTCACTTCTTTCTTCTATACATATACATTTATATATACAAACACAAAGTAGTTTTTCAATACACTCAGACGCCTATGATTTTTAACTTTTACTATTTATCAGAGAAAACATTGCCACTCTTGTGAAAATAGAAACTTATGCCACCACTAAAGAACTAAAAATGTCAAGGGAACCATAAAAGGAAAATAACACAGTTTGTTTTGGAAATTGTTCCATGACAACTTCTGCAATCATTTTGACAAAACTTCTGTAAACTGAAACCTTTGTACTTTTTCAATTGAATGAGCTCTGAAGGCACAATGCATCACTGGAAATAGAAATTAAACAGACTTTTTTTTATTCTCAGGAAGAAGCTCTGCACTCTGTTCCTCCAGAGTAAAGATGTTTGCTGAAACAAACAGGGAATTTTTGTGTGTGATTTATTATAATGTGTACCGCTTCCTTGGCTTTTTGTCCTTTGAGCTGCTCTGGAAGCAAAACAGACCTAGCTCCTTTGCATACTAATAAATACCAGTGCTTGTAATTATTCACTGGTTACAGTAGTATTCCTTAGAGATGAATCATTGCTACATTATTTACTTTTCTTTGTTTAAATTATTTTGAACCTTCAGTTCAACTATAAAACAAAGCTGTGCTGGTGTTGTGATGCGTATTACCTTGATATTTTTTCCATCTGTAATGCAAGCATTGAAGCAGCTGTTTAAGACCTGATTCTCTAGAACCAAAAGTCACTTTACAATATTTTGATAAGAAAATCTGTATACCCAGTGTAAGAAAGGTATTTATCCACTTGGATGTCCTCTTCAATGGCTTTAGTACAAGTCAAAGATCAGCCTCTACACTAGACATAGATAAGAGTGTTAAAACTTGTCATGAGTTACCATAAGTAACTTGTTAAGGAGTTTAAATTGTTTCATCAGTTACGTGAAACGAAATTTACCCTGCCCAAAGCCATAAATTTTTCATGATCCCTTTTCATCCTGTTCAGGATTTTCTGCAAGCCAAGATGATGAAGTGGGCTAATAGAAAGCTCTGATCACATAGCAGATGTGTGGATGTTAGCCTATAGCTCCACCACGTTCAGAGTGAGCAGCAGTTGGTATAGAGCAAGGACTCACAGGGGCAGGTTGTCCCAGCTGCATGGATGTGAGCAAGGAAAGATTTTTGCAGTGTAAGCAATACTCCTTTTTCATGTACCATAAAGGGAAAGCTTGCTTTTTGCTGCCAGTTGGAAGCTTGATCCTGCCTGATGCTGAATATCCCAACCCAAGTTGGTGCGGTGCTTCAGGAGCTGTTTAGCATTGCATATATCAACGACTCAGTTGAATTCATGGTGCACATGCTAAAGTGCACCTCATACCATGAGACTGGAGTCTGTGGGACAGCCCAGGAAACAACACAAGTTCAGAAATGCAGCTTGTTTCCATATGAATGGTAAGTAAAGGTTTTAATGAATATAGACATTTGTCTTAAATAATTGTCCCAGACCTGTCTTTTACCTGAACACGTACTAAGTATTGTCTCTTTGCCTAAACTGTCAATGCATGTGTTTGTAAACAATTTCTGTCTCTCGCCTCTGCTCAGCCTGAAGATGCTGGCTCTCATGTTACTCCTGCAGCATAAAACATATATTTTTAATTTCCCAATGTTTTCCTGAGGTTGTTAATAAGATTAGAGAGAATGATTCATGTATCAAAAGAATGATTTAAAATGTAGTTTTCATAGCAGATCTTCATTAAAGATGTATTTTCCCAAGGACTTTGTTTATACCACCATTGTAACTAAAATATCTTGCAAGAAAGGACAGATTTTAATAATTAAAACTTGCATTGAGTTTTCTTCAAATGTAAAATAAAGCTGTTTTCATAAAGCCACTTAAGTTAGCTGCTACTTAGGTAGTTGTGCTTTTCCAGTGAGGGATTCTTTTTTGTATATGTGGTTTTTTGTTTTTTGTTTTTTTTTTTGGGGGGGGGGGGTGTTGGTTTTTTTTTTAGTTCTCCCTCTGGTATTATAATGCTCAGTTGATTGTTGAGCTATGAGAAATGGCATGGCCAAGGTTGAAATTATTCCAAATAGAAAACTACATGATCAATATAATCTGTGATAATAGGAACTGTTGTCTTCCCAGTAAATGAGAATGTAGTAACAACGTTTTACACTTCTTTTTTACATATGACAACTGTGTTACTGTTGAAAGACAAGTAGGCTTCTAAATGTAATTTCTTACCACTGTTGCACAGCACAGAAATAAAAGAATCAGATATAAAGCATAATTTTCAAGAAGCTTGGGAATGTTCTCTTTTAAACAGTAGTCTTGCCCTTGATTCTTACATTTTATCAAAAGTATGTATTGATAAAAATCCATCAAACCAATGGCATGTCAAGGGAAAAGCAGGTATTTGACAAGAGATTTTAGGAAACTATGGCAAAGTGAAAGGGAAGTTCAGCTGCTTAACCTTCCCACTGTACACGCTAGGCAGCTTGAGAAAGAATGGGGATTTCTTTTTTAGTGCCTCTGTAGAATTACCACTGTCCCCTGATGCATGTTTTTTGGACAGAGTACATTCTAGCCCATGTTAATTCTTGTGGTATGTTACTTCTTAGCTGTGATGGTGTGTTTATTCTTGCTATAGGGGAGCATTGCGTACACTTGTAGAATTTTTCATGTGATTTGGAATCAGATATACAATGTTTATTTTATGTGATAGAAGACAAATTATGTGTAATATTTATATTTTTGGTTTTGATAAGCATCCCATGTTTTACTATATCTGTTATCCTTTTGATGGTGTTTGCCAAGTTTTTATCTGACAAAGCCAAAAATAGAATTGATTACAAACAGGCTTCAGTCCAGCTGAAATTAATTTCTTTGAACCTATGATACCAGTTTTGGTCTCAAACAGGTACAGACGTAAGAAGAAAAGAAAGCTAAATAAGTAAATGCTATGATTTGATGAAAAAAAACAATTGTCATAGAGGAAAACTTCAATTTATATTCTTTAAATCAAATCGTGATATAAGAAGTTTATTGATTTATTAATGGCATGTAATTAACTGGCAATCAGTGAACTATACATTCTGAAACAATCGGCCATACCGTAAATAAACCACAATACTTGGCACCTGTGAAATATTAATATGTACCTACAAATTTCTAAACACTCTTCTGTAGCTAATCCCTGAAAGTTTCTAATCCCCCTTACTCGCTTGCCCTGTTTTGCATGCACCTCTCTCTCAGTCCTCGTTGTGCGGTACAACACCCCACCTCCCTCAAGCTTAGATGGAGGTTTTGATGCTGTTGGGGTTACTTCTGGCAAATACCAAGCTAGTGTCCTACTGATAATGTATTGCCCTCTTCTCTCTCCCCTTTGTTACAATTCCCTCCTTTCTGTTTAATCTGGCAAATGGTCATTGGCTTTAGCATTACAAGTTCAGGGGCACACGCTTTCTCAGTTTTGGATGTTTAGACTCTTGTTTCTTTTCAACTATTGTGCAGCCATGTGCCAAGAGAGGGAGCCATGTGCATGCCCCCACTGGAACCAAGATCACTCAAGAAAACTAGCAGAAAGGTAGCTCAGGTTCAATTGTAGAAAGGAGTAGAGGCTGTGCAAATTGGTTTTATTCCCCACCCTGAACTGCTGTGTTCATCTTTACTTTTCACTTTACAGAAGAAGTTGACTTGATTTGACATCTGCCAAAGTTTATTCTGTGTTTAACTTCTACATGCTGAGTTGATAGGCAACAGTTTACTTATTTTTCTTTTTATTGAAGATTAGATTTCTTTTAATGAAGATAAATTCATTGAAGGCATTGGCAGGGTGAGAACAGCATTCAGCTCTATTCCATCAACATCTGCTTCGTCTGCTTTTAGTGCTCTACTTTGTGTACTGTACTCATGAATAGACCCTGAAATATAAACAATTGCTGATCATGCTGCTGGCTCTGATAACATAACTCATAATGTTGCCCTAATTACTTACATTATAAAACTGTCAGGTCTGGAACATTTGGTCTCTCAAGGCAGCTCTCCAATTAATCTTTTCCTTTTTTATTAGAGATCTTGTTATGTGATTGTCTTTTGGGGAGGAATGAGAGGGCTTTGTATTATAGCGGGTTTTTTTAAAGCTTTCACTTGTAATAGAGCAAGAAGACTTCAGAGTTAACAGGAATGTTACGTTAGCTACTGGTTTGGGTTTTTTTTCTTTTTACTGTGGCATCTGAAAGAATGTAGTCCGTACTATCATTGACTAGCTTCTGAGGGAAAAATCATAGAACAGCCCAGGTTGGAAGGGATCTTGAAAGATCATCTGGTCCAACCTTTTGTGGGAAAGGGAGCCTAGATGAGATTATCTACACCCTGTCTAGTCATGTTTTGAAAACCTTCAGTGATGGGGACTCTACAATGTCCATGGGGAGGTTGTTCTAGGGATTGGTTGTTCTCACTGTAAAAATATTCTTTCTTGTATCAAGATGAAACCTCTCCTGGTGCAACTTGTACCTATTGCCCCTTGTCTTCTCCGTGTGGCTCCTTGTGAAGATGCAGCCTCTGTCTTCTTTGTAGCTGCCTGTTAAGTACTGGAATCGTATGATGAGGTCCCCCCTAAGCTTTCTCTCCTCCGGGAGAAAGGACTTAACTCCTTCAGTTTTTCTTCATTGGGCAGGTTCTCCAGCCCTTTGATCATCTTTGTCGCCTTTCTTTGTGTTCATGAAGATGTTGAACAGTGTAGGGCCCACTGTCGATCTCTGGGGGACTCCACTTGTGACTGGCTGCAAGCCTGAGTAAAAACCATTGATTACCACCCTCTGAATGTGGCCTGTGAGCCAATTTCCTACCCATCTCACAGACCACCCATCTAGTCTGTACCTTGCCAGTTTGTTCAGGAGAAGGCTGTGGGAAACAGTGTCAGATGCTCTGCTGAAGTCCAGGAAACAATATCTACTGCTCTCCCTATGCTGACAGGAAATGTTATTTTGTTGTAGAAGGTGATCAGGTTAGTCTGGCATGATTTGCCTTTGGTAAATCTGTGCTGGGTTTTCCCAAACACCTGCTTCACTTGGTTTCTAATAGTTTCTAGGAGGAGTCATTCCATTACTGGCCCAGGGCCTGAAGTATGACTAATGGACCTGTAGTTTCCTGTGTCCTCTTTTGGGCCCATCTTGTAGATTTGCCCTCTTCCAGTCATCAGGGACATCCCCTGATCTCCACGGCTTTTCAAAGATGATAGACAGTGGCCTTGCAGGAATGTCAGCCTCTTCTCTTAATGCCCTGGGATGGATTCCATCCAGGCCTGTAGATTTGTGGGCTGAGATTTACTTGCTGTTAATATTTGATTTATTTGAAGTGTTAATAATTGTTAAAGAGAAAGCATCAGTCTTTAGTATGGTGCCAGTAAAATTACTATAGGAAGACAGCAAAAGCTAGAAGCATATTTTATTAAATACATTGTTGCTTTGATTTTCATAACATGCTTGCTGAGAGATCTTTTAACCAATCTGACCGTGCATTAGAACATCTAATATCTAGGGTGCTTTATAAGAAATTCCACTGTTCATAGGCAGCATTTTCACGGTTGTTCTCAGAAATGTGAAGTATACCAGTTATTATAATCTGCCTTGGAAGAAGCAAAATGGCTAAGCACCGTCCCTGGATCAATATAGCAAATGGTGTGTCATTATTCTACTTGTTTCCTGACAAGAACTGAGTACTCCATCACGCTCTTTTGCAATACCTGAAATCCTGTGCTGCTTTTCCTTTGCTTTAAACTTTCTATGTATGCAGTCCTCAAAATGCCAGCAGAATGAATGCAATACGTAAGTACAGATAATGATAATATTTTGCTTTTGGACTATTCTCATACCAAATCTAAATACTGTAATTAGTAATTGGAAACCTAGTAATAATGTGAAATTAGGTTGCTTACACCAAGAGACACCATTTGTAAAGTGATACTATGAATTTCTTCCCCAGGCAATGCTTGAGACCTCTCTGTGTTACAGACATCACTGTACTTCTTGTGGCTAAGATGATGACAGAGCTGCACAGCTACATGCTTGTCATCTTTGATCAGTACATTCTCTGATGCCTGAAAATGTTTACAAACACCTTTAGGTAAAGAATGTTTAGTTACTAGATTTCGTTTGCTCAAACTTACTAAAATAAATAAATAAATAAACTCCCTATCCCTCTTGCAAAAGACACCAGAAATTCAGAACCATTGTCAAGCTGTCCTCCACTGCTGAGAGAATTCAATCAAGTGAGACCTTTTTGTTTTCTTTGCTTTCAGAGTCTTTGCTTTCAATGTCTTCCTAAAAGTGTATGGAGAGTAACCCAGCCTTTCATTTGGCACTGCCCAGACGTTTCAGGCCTGTGAACAAGGGGGCTGGTGAGGACCTGATTCTCCAGCAGAAGGGTGATTGTGCCAGCCAAGAAGGTTGGAGAGCCACCCTCTACTGATAAAATCAAGGAGCAGTTCCTTGCTTGAATTTTTCTGAATGAGGCCTATTTCCTGCCATCCTGCAGGTCTCTTCTTTTCCTCTTCTTTCAGTTTAACCTTGATCCTCAGGGTAAAATAATAGTCCCTGAACCAGTGAAAAGATGGAAGGATGCCCCCAGTGCCCTTTGCATGTCACCTTTTTCCGCCCACATGAACACAGTCAGAGCACCATGAACTTTGTTACATGAATGAATGTGGGTTTCTTCTGGTGTGGGGGTTTTTTTCTTCTTCTTTTGACTCTGTGTTAATGCTGAAAATGGAAAAAGGATTGGTTCAAATCAACCTGAAATAATGTTTTCTTCATAATTTTTGTTGACAACACGAACAGTCTGAAAGATATAATCTTGACTTGAATTAAGAATTCTATTTGATAGCATTCTTTTTGCTCCCCCAAAGACAGCAAATGCACCTGTGATTAAAGCAAAAAAAATAAAGTTCTAGATCCTTAAAGTGACTATTGCTGCTGTTTCTTTTAACCAAAATCTCCCTTGTGAAATCTGGGGATGTGCAAGAGGTCCAATACTTTCATGTGCCTGAGGGAGTGTGTATCTCCCAACACACAGCAAAGAAAAGTGTCCTGCTCACAAAATGATGAGACATAGTGCAAAGGAAAGGTCTCCTTCAGTCTTTGTTGCTAATACTGTTTTACTTTATGTAAAATAGAAGGATCCTGTTTAAATGTCTGCTTAATTCAAAGTAGAGATTTGAACCAAGGTCTGTTACTTCTGAAATGTGCACTAGCCTGGATTATTATAGTATGATCTCTCTCAATCTTTCTAGAAGTAAATGCTTAATTTTTCTTCTAAGTAAGGAAATGTTTACTGACAAAAAGAGCTAGAAGATCATTGTGCTTTATTCCAGGTGATCATCTAAGTCACCAAAAGATGAAGTTAACCTTCTCTATCTAGTTCGGTGATTTTTAAACTATTTTATATAAAATAGGGATTCTGATATAATCTAATTTTGCCAGGATCTGGGTCTGTAGGCATAATGCCTGTGTCTCTAGTTGTTAAATAGAGGTTCAAGACTGATGAATTCTTTTTTACTCTGAAAGTCTTGATATTCTTAAGAATAGCTTGCAGAAAAAAAAAAAAAAATTAAAATCTTGCCAGTCTTACAGAATGACAGTACTAGGGTTTTTCTCTTTGTATAAATCTGGAGTATATAAAACATGACAATGATAAAAATGTTGTTATATGTTGTGAATTCAAGAATCTATCTGCAATAGACTGTCTTTTTGTTCAGTGCAGCTCTAATGCTTTAATTCACCTTGTTTGTAACTACTATTTCCTTTATAAATTATCATAACCTGAAAAGGTTGGCTATTTTTTAAACTTAATATAACTGGTATTGACTTATTTCAAAGTCTAATACAATTATGAACACACCATAACTTGTGGATGATTAAATTGCAAATTGTGGGTGTCCACCAGGCAACTAGATATATTAAATTTGTTCACCTTCATAACTCATCCTCATATACACTGTGTATTTTTCAGGATCACGCAAAGATGTGCTTGTTCTGCCTGAGGTACATTCCATAGTATTTATGGTTTATCAGATGTACAGAATATCTTCTTCAAGGAGACACTCATATATCATTTGAACTTCAGTAGTTATTACATTGTTTTAATGGAAAAATGTTATAAATGAATGAGTTTTATTCTCTCTGCAACATTTATATTTTTGAACAGGGCTTTCTCAATGCTGTTATTTTTTGTTCTATGAGAACATGAACTTGTTGTTTATTACTCACTGATTTTATAAAGATATCTCATTTTCTCCTTGGAGAGCTGTAAAGAAAAAAAGGTCAAAAAGCAGAAGCTAAGTAATCAGAGTGTAGCTTCTCAGAAGTTTTGTGGAATAAACTACACCTGTTAAAAAGCTAAAATCAAAGTAATCAAGACAAACATTTTACCTCTTACTTGGCATTGTAATTGAATGAGAAATATAATCTATACAGAATTTTTTTAAAATGAGGTTTTGATTTACCACTGTAAACTAAGTGGTATCTGGCTTAATCCACATGGAAAATACCTGCAGTTGTTATGAACTTAGACTGTGAGCTCATTAAATAAAAAGACTATCTCTACTTATCTTGTAAACAGATAGAAGATCCCCAAGAAACTGATGTTCTCATGTTTGTTGATATAACAGAGCTGCTTTCTTGTAACTCCATGCTGAACTCGTTTCTCTGATATTGATGCCACCTGAGTTATAATGCTGAAGGTGCCAGGCTTACTTTCCTATTTTGAAGTGCTTCATTTGTTTCAGTTTCCTTTTCTGTGTGCTATTATATTCGTGATTCCTGACCGAGTTCTAAAAGCGCTGTGTAAGGCAACAACCCTCAGGTGTTCATATTGTAGGTATGTTTTTACCTAGAGAATTTTCTTGTGCATTTTGCCTGTCTTCAGGGACACAGCTTTCCTGACACAAAATGTCAGCTTCCCCATACTGCCCCAAGGCAGCAGCATTGCAGGTGTGAAGAAATGTTCTCTCTGTATGCGGTGGGATCTTGTGATCCATGAAGATTGCTGTGTGCTCCTCTTGGTGCCTACGATAGCAATTCTGACACTATGAGTAGCTAAAGAAGAGTTGAGGAATTTAAGGCCTTTGGCAAGTGTATTGACAGAGACAGATTTATTTCTGCATGTAATTTTGAAAACGGTTGTGTAGTCCAACATAAGGGCAAAAAAACCCAAATGCACATTAAATCACCATTGTTAAGCTACAGTGTGTTATCCAAACTGGTAGTCCTCGCAGGGAATTGTTACTTGAATTAGGAATGATGGCAGCAGAGAGAGTCAGAAATGTCCACAGAGTACTTGTGACCTAGCGGAAGTTGTGAGCTGATGGATCCTGAGATTATTTGCAGATGAAGTGGAGCCATCATGGCATAGATTGGGACAGAAATAAGTCAAAGTAGTGCTTGGCCTTGTTTCTTTTCTGTCACAGGTTGAAGAGGTGAGGATATTTTTGATGTCTTCTCCAGAGAACTTAATATTTGCTTTATCTTTTATTTGTCTTTTATATAATTGCACTGGATAATATTGCAAAGTCATATAAAATTAAAATTAAGTTTGAAATAGGGTTTGTTAATTACAGTATTTAACTGTTGTGGTTATTGTTTCCTAGGAGATTAATGAGGTGAATTATTGTAACATAATTAAACTACAGTATATCTAATCTCTTACATACCCTTGTGGTTTACTGTTATTCAAGTATCACTTGAAGGTTAATTTCACTTAGCTGGTATATATTTGACTTTGGCAATACAGTTTATATCAAAATATGTTTTTAATTATATTTGAAAGTCATTAGGTAACAGCTCTGCCAAAATTATCACTGTAAGCTTTACTAGTGAAGGTAAGGACATAATAAACAGTAAAATCAGCAGACTCGCATACAATACACAACCTGAATATTCACAGAAAAGCAAAAGTTAACATATGCTGCCACTTAGATGCTAATGGTGTCTGCTGAAGGTTAAGCCTTCTCTTCCAATTGTCCACTCTGATACATGGCAATTATTGAATAAATCAAAGTTGAACAGCACAAGGATTTCATTAACATGAAAGATATAACTATATGTGCAAAGTTGCAAATCCAGTAATCTGAAATCTCCCCCAAAATGTTTTTGACTTTTACTAGCAGTTAATGAATTCCTCATTTCACAGTCAGAGGCTATTCAAATCAGCTAACTGGCTGTTTTCTGTGGTACTTTGGCAGGAAATCCTATTGTCTTGCCACATAAAAATCACAGACATATAGTAATAGCTTTATAGGACAAGATAAAACTATAGATTCATCAAAGCACGTCTTTTTCCCTCAGAGAAATAGATTAGTTCATATACCTTCTTTTTTTTTTTTTTAAATCCAAACCCAGCCTTCTTCCTTGTCCAGCCACAAACTCAGCTTCATCTTAAATTGACTATTCCTCATGTATTCTCAGACTGGATTTATTTAAAGGATGGATACTCTATTTTTTATATTACAATAAAAAAGCTGCCATTTTTTTTTCTGTATTAGTTCCAGTCACAGACAGGTTTTTACATAAATGTTTTGCTTTCTCTTCAGTAATCCTAAGAAATTATCTTCTCTATAACTCTTTTTAATTTCCTCTAAGCTATGGTGCTAAAGATTTGAATCTATTATTTTCTCTCTATCACCTCGTCCCTGTATAACTTGGACAAAACTAAAATGCTCTGCCAAAATTGTAGTTCAGCATGTGATCAAGCCCAATATGAGACCTTTTAAAAAAAATTAAAATTCAACAGCATGTAATTTAATAATTTTAATAATACAAAGTATACAATTTAAGGTAGTGGTTACAATTTTGAGTCCAGAGTTTGGCTCATTTCTGGACAGGTGTCCTGGTTTCAGCTGGGATGTAGTTAACTGTCTTCCTAGTAGCTGGTCCAGTGCTATGTTTTGAGTTCAGTATGTGAAGAATGTTGATAACACTGATGTTTTCGGTTGTTGCTCAGTAGTGTTTAGACTATAGTCAAGGATTTTTCAGCTTCTCATGCCCAGCCAGGGCACCTGACCCAAACTGGCCAACGGTGTATTCCATACCATGGGACGTCCCGTCTAGTACAGAAACTGGGGGGAGAGGGGGGGGGGAATAGCTGGTGGGGGCCTGGCTGGGTGTCAGTTGGCGGGTGGTGAGGAATTGCCCTGCGCATCATTTGTACATTCCAATCCTTTTATTATTACCGCTGTCATTTTATTAGTGTTATCGTTATCATTATTAGTTTCTTCTTTTCTGTTCTATTAAACCGTTCTTATCTCAACCCAGGAGTTTTACTTCTTTTTCCTGATTTTCTCCCCCATCCCACTGGGTGGGGCAAAGTGAGTGAGCGGCTGCGTGTTGCTTAGTTGCTGGCTGGGGTTAAACCATGACAAGAGGATTCACAAATCTTTGATGTCCAGAAAACACAGCATTCTTGAGCATTTAATCTAAGTTGTAATTGTAGAAATGTGTCAGCCAATATTAGAACTGGGAAACTGCTCAATAACTTTCTTGGTCATTACTCCACATGACTATGATGCTCTTAAATGACATCCCATTGTGTATTTCTAGAATAATTTCCACTTCTTTTCCATATACTTTTCATAGTAGATACCCCATGACTTGTTTGCTTTTTCTTTGTAATTAGTTAGAAAATGAATTTTTGTGTTAAGCACAGTATTTTCTTGTTTTTCCCACTCATATGTATTCTCTGTTGTCACTTTCCAGTATTGTGGAATTACTTTAGATGCCTGTTCTCATTGTGTCTTATAGTGGAGCATGTGAGCCGTGAGTAAGACTATAAACCTAAATTATCCAGGTCATTCTGACACAGTTTGATCTTTCTCCTCTGTTTTTGTTGCCTTAGAAATTGTGTGCCATCAGTAAATGTAATAATTTTGAACATAACCTTTCCAAGGTCACAAGTCTAGGAAATAATCTAAACTTGTCAGTTGTAGTGTTCCCAGTAGCTCTAGTTCTCTTCTCTGCACTCAGCAGCTGGCCTGTTTCTTTCTGATATGTGTCTTTGAATCTATTTGAATTTTTGTCAGTTCTTCTCAAAACCACACTTGCCACCTTTTCAAATTGATCTGCTTTGTGGCACAGTATCAAATGCTTTTTTGAATTCCAGATAAATTGTCTGTTACATTGCTATTGTCTCCAGGTAGGTAACATACTCGGAGAACTCCAGTAAATTTGTCTGTCATGCCCTCCTTTTTTCTATGTATTCAGTCTGCTATCATGGTCTTTTAAGTCATGCATTTCTAAATCTGGTTTAATAACTTTCTGTCTTCTGCATAACTGAGTGCAGGATAAGAAGCTTGGGCTTTCTAGCGTCTTGGAACCTTTTAAAGTAAAAAGAATTACATTAACTGCTACTCCAGTTGTCTTTATACTCCCTTCCTTACTTAGTAAGTTATCACAAATCCTGCTGAGGGCTTTCCTTTTCCCCTTACCACTTTTCGACAGATTTCTTGGTTGTAATTCATCTAGGCCTGGAGCTTTGTCAATGCTTAATAGTTATAATTGCCTAATTAAGGTATCAGCTCTGGTAGACCAGAAGCCTTCTTTCTCCACTGTGTTTCCAGTTTTCAGGAGAGTGTTTGCTACTTTGGTCGAATTCTCTCTTCCTTTGTGTATTCATTACAAACTGGCTATAAAGATATGAGTAATCTGTCTCTTTATTTTTAAAATAGCTTCGCTCAAAGATATTTGCCTCTCTCATTCCTGTCAGACTAGAAGTGGATGAACAAAAAAACCCCAAAGTCACACACAAAAATTGATATTACCATGGAACAGTGGAAAGCTCGGTCATTTTCTTTGCTTTTCCAGGAAAAATATAAACTGTGTAATAATGGCAGATGTATACTTGAGAGATGAAACTGTACACTTGGGGACTGAGTGTACCCTGTGGTGATAAGAAGGGTGAAAGATAATTTATGTTAATTGGCAATAAATGAAGTCAAATTCTGCAAGGTGAGTGTGTTTTGCCTGTGACAGTAACTGGTGAGTAATTTCCCTGTCTTTATTTTGACCCGTGAGTTTTCTTGCTTTCGTTCTTCCAGTTTACTCCCCTATACCGCAGGGCGACTGGGGATTGACTGAACAGCTGGGTGGATGCTTGGCTGCCAGCAGGGGCCAACCCACCACAATTATTTATCTCAGAGTGTTAAACAGCAGGCGACTGAAAGTAAATGTATTGGGGGTACTCTGCAGACTGTGTATCGCTTAGCTTTCAATTCATATGGGAAGCTGCAGTTCTGTGTTATCGAATTCACAGATGGCTAAGCAGTTCAGTTTTGTGATGTGCATTCTTTATCTGACATCAGGTATCCATCTCTTGGTTAAAAAGGGAACTGGCTAACATGCTCGTTTCCAGGTGCAGCCATACTGGGAAATGTAGCTTTAGAGTATTTGCGTGTTAAATGCATGGTTGGCCATTTAAAATGTTGACACGAATACTATATTTACATAGTGTCTCCTGTTCTTCTTGAATCTTGCAGAATTTTTCAAACTTGACTGCACGAAAATGAGCTAAACTGTTATTTTAAAAACTGTTTTAAACTGTGCTGTTTCAGCTCAGGATGGTGTTTGTCCTTTTGAGTTCCTTTGCAGTGTACTAGAGGATTAAAACAGTTTCCTTCTTACAGAGGTTAGAAAGAAGACTTCCTCAGTGGGCACGATAGTCTGTAATTAAGCACTTAGGGGGTGTGTATCCAAAAGGCAGTTTTTGCAGAGTTGCCTGAAAAAATCTGACAGCCAGTAGCAGAAGCAGCAGAGTGAACTGCTGATCTGTTCCACCATGACATTTTTTTCTGTATCTGTAAATCTTGTTTTGGACTTCAATTTAGCTTAAAATCTTTTCCTGTAAATATCATAATGTTTACTTGCAGAGGAGATAGTTGAAATCCTATAGAGGATTTGTACTCTCTTTATTCTTTTGCCCATTTCACCATCCGGGGCCCTTATACAGATGCCTATATGTTTCTTCTGTAGAAGAAAAAGTGTCATTGAGTCATATGTTAGTTCATACAGAAGACTTCGGTCTGCGATGCTGTGGCACCTCCTGCATTGAACTGATGGTGATAAATTGTGGCAAAATGACCTTTACATCACTTAGCCCTCGTAATTGCCAAAATATTATATTAACAGTTTCTAGCCTATACAGTGGCTTTACAAAGCAGAGTAGTGGATCAGGAAGAGTTTCAGAGCGCTACATTCAGTATAATTTTTGCAACAGTGCTGTTTTCTAGCACTGGATTTTTTAGGTAATGCTAGGGAGATGCACTTTTTTTGAAACAGGGACATAGACTACCTTAACACCACCTATAAATAATACAAAGAGAATAAAACTTAGTGTCATGAAATGCAATGCAATTTGAGGCTAACAAAATTTTCAGGTACAAACTAGGATCTCATAAATTAAAATGACTGAAAGGGAGGGGCCTGACCTCACCAGAACAGTCTGCTCTGGACAGAAGTCAGCTGAGACTGGAAATACGTGGAGAAGCGCTTTCCATCTTTCTAGTAGGAATAGTGGGGACAACCAAAACAAATGGTAAAATGGAGATCCGTTGGACCTGGTTATGGGAGGCAACTGCTAGTAAAGGCAGTGAGATTAAGAAGTAAGGTACTGTAGTAACTTAGGTATTAGAGCATTCTTGGAGACTTTAGTGGCAATATTAACTTGCTTGCATATAATCGCATACCTAAGATGGATATATGAGATTTCAGTAAAGTCAGGAGTGTTTGCACAGGGGCAGAGACTTTATTGCCAGGCTGAGGCCTCCCTTTAGAGCTGAAGGACCAGGCGAGAGCAGTGCAAGAGGCGGCGGGGCAGGAGGATGAGGCTTATGGCAACTGTCGTAGGGCAGGTACATGGCGGGATGATTCTACTGATACTACATCTAACTTGTGTTGATTCATTTCTTGTGGGTGTTGAATGAATAACAATACTTGAGGCATGATTTACTAATGTTGCTAAGAAAGAAAAAATGTTTCTACTTCTGAATATCTTCACATTCATTCCCCTGTTTCAGGAAACTTGTAGTTTTGTGAGGTGGACAATGGCTACAGTAGACTAGAAGCAGGAGCAAGGTTTTTAGCTCAGTCACACCTACCTTATTCTCAATATTTTAAAGAGGCTATATCAGTTTTGCACCATACAGGTAGTTCTGGAATCAGGGCTTTCTATGTAAAAGACGTTTTATGGCTGGAAAGCAAGAATGATAGCTAACTACATAAAAAAAGTATGGCAGAGCCACTTTTCAGACACTGCCTCTTCGCTTTCCTTTCAGGTTTCTCAAAACATAGCTACCAAGTAGTGTAAGTGGATGTAGCATCTCTGTTTTTCAATGCCACAATAGTTAATAATAGTATCTGTAAGTGTTTCAGAGGAAAAATGCTTATATGGGTAACTTAAGAAACACTTAAAATAATAGTCTTTAAAAATATTCTAAAGCAACTATTACATTTTTAAAGAAATACATCTTGCCCCTTAGAACGAAAAATAATATACTGGTCTCATCAGACAGAGACATTTTTCCTTTTTTCTACGTTTGCTAGATAATCAACATTCCTGTTTGCTATTTATCTGCTTCTTAAATTTTAACAAGTAATTCTGCTTATAATTGTGACACTTCATGATTTTGTAAAAATTGGCACCTACTGTGTGTAGGATAATAGCACAATTCAACATGCACTGTAGGAAGAACTGATTTTCTGCTCATTTTATCTGGAAATGTCTGAATTATAAGTGGAGTTGCCCTCCTGTTAAAATTCAAAATTACTGTGGATGTAGATAATGGGAGTAGAGATTTTTACTAGTGTAACAAGAAGAAAACCCAAAATAGATGTGATTTTCTTTTTCATGAATACAGAGAAGAAAGTACTAAAACTAATTTGAAAAAGGGATTGTTTTTACTAGATTTTATCTGTGATGCCAGTTGGTTAGAATGAAGTTGAAGTAAGATCTCTGAGCAAATGTAAATGGTCACTTTTGAGCTACGATGAACTGTAGCGTTCGCCGCATATCAAGGTGCCGCGATTAGATCACTGGTCGGCCCGGACCAGGGAAAGAGACAGATAACACACACAGTGTGAGCGCCAACTTCCGCCTTTTATTGCGCAGTCAATTCCTTTTATACTAACAAGGGTAGGTGGGATTACAGACACATCATAAGGCTGCGACTAACCCTCTAACTTTCCGTGACATCGCGAGATCTTCCAAACGCTGAACCCTACAATGAACTTTGGAGGAAAGAAATGAAATATATGGCAGTTATTCTGGTTAGCAAATTAATGCAACTTTGGTAATTCTGTATGCACACGATGTACCATAATTCCTTCCTCCTAAAATGAAGGCTAGATCCCAAGTTTCTCAATCCAACATTTAGCCAGGGCTCTTACAGACCAGGAGCAGAAAGGATAACAGTTATTTCTGTAGTTCTGGAGGTTGACGTCTGTGGTGGGCAGACAGATACACACTGGTAAACCTCTGTTCTGCATTACCATTGTGAGCTTAAGGCTTAGAATAGGAGCACGGACAGAGTAAGGCTGTCTGCTTTCTTCAACAGCCAAAATTTTGTCATCCCTGGTGGGGGACCTGGTGGACCCATAGAGTTGCAAATTGCAGTTGACTGATGAAGACAGAGAACTTGGAGAGAGCAATGAGGGGAATACTCCCCCTTTTTGCTCTGTGAAAAAAGAGTAAAGGAGGGCTGTTCTCTGCCATTTTTCTACAGGGCAATTTGAGAACCCAGGACTCTGGCCGATAGCTGGAGCAGAGCCTCAGCAGGCAGTTTAGCCTAAAGAAAAGGGATTTTCTTACCTGGGTTGCTTCAGGGCTTTTTTACAGATGCTTGTGGCCCATGAGCTGGAATCCTTCTTCATGCCAGAGGAATTGACAATCTGGTGAAAATGTGTAACACTGGACCCAAGGCTCAGTGTATGCTACAGAAGAGAAAAACTTTTTGTGGGGGAATTTGCAGCCCCATCGTTGGGAGAGCAGAGGGTTTGCATTGTCAAGGAGCACTCAGGAGGAAGAAGACAAGGAAACAGATTTCCCAGTAAGTGTTAAAATGAACAAAATCACAGCAACTTTAGTTGTTGTGTATTTACTGTTTATCTGCTTGAGACCCAGGCAAATTAGCAGCAGCCATCTCATTTTTGTTTCTTGCAGATTATTCTCCTGTGACTTTTAATTAAAACTTCCCTTAGGCACAGAGGAACCATTGGTGATCTTTTTTTTTTTTTGGACTGTCTTAGCTTTAATTACCTTTTAGGATTTGAAATAAGCCTTGTGTTTCCACCAGATCATGTTTACTACAGAAGGAAGTGGCAAAGGGATCAGCAGGGATATTTACTATAAAATCAAAATTTCACATAAAATGTATTTTAAATTGAGTCAAGTAAACATTCCCTTCGCCTCCTGAAGAACCCTACGGCCAGGTTTAATAGTGTTTCATATACTTTGAACTGAATAACTTGGGTCACATCTCCCATTCCTGCACTGTTCAATTTTTACTGGGAATATGATTACATTGAAATGAGACTCCATCAGAGAAATAAGATATTGGATAGGCAGTAGACCAAGGCAAATTTCGGAGCAGTTTGCATAAATGTTTTTCCAACCATAATAGCAGCTTCAGAACTTGAGCAAAAGAGCTAACCTGTCAGATTGCAGTTTCTATTCATTGTTGCTTGAAACACCTTGTTTGACAGAGAATCATCAGGTTTGTTTCATGTTTACCTGCAAATAAATTTGATATAAAAAGAGCTCAAATGGGTATAATGTCATTCCAGCTGGAGGGAGGGAAGGTTTTTAGCCACTAATAGGTATGTATACACAGGTCACAATGTGTTCATACACTATTTAGGCATCTTGATGCCAGCAGAAAGTGTCACCAATGTCAGCTAATGTGCTAAGCTTCCCCGGACACACCAGCAGCGGAGCAGGCATACAGTGTGGGCTAGAGCGTGTAGCATGAGGTGAATAAGATAGTCCTAGTAATTTTCTGTTGTTGACTAGAGTAGTGCTGGCAGGGCTGTTAAAAACAGTCAAATTGCAGTAGGCCTCAGAATAGGGATAAACGTGTAATGCTCAGAAGAAGAAACATTTTTGAAAATCATCTTTCAGCTGAAGAGAACCTCTTTATGCTATCCATAGCAATAAGTTCCTTTGCATATAGTGCTTTTCTGCAGATTCAACTGCAGTTGGATATGTACTGCTAAAGAGATAGGTCACAGTCGAAGTATATTATATGTATGTTTTTAGTGCATGTATATATATATATGCACTAAAATTATTTGTATGTGTATACATATATTTCAAATGGGCACAATCCAGGCTTATCCCAGCTCATCAGTATGTACTATGCAGCTGAAGATGCTCTTTCTTATTTTACTTTTTTTGCGTAGAACTGAAGAAGTCTGAGGGGAATGAGTTCTTCAGTACCTTCCGAATTAATGATATTTTTGTAGCTGTTGTTAATCAGATGATAATATTACTGTTGACTTCAGTCCAATGATCTTTTTGAATATTATTGAATGTCTGGCTGGCTGCTTGGTGTGCATTTCAGACAAACAGGAAATAAGGTTAAAAAAAAAAATTAGCTTTTCATTCACTTAATTATTTCTGAGCAGAACATGTTTTCCCCCAAATCCCCAGATAATAGGCTTAGATAGGTCCTCCTTTACAGGTATTTTAGCTATTGATGAAGTGCACAGGCAAATCATACTTCTATACTCAAAAATGGACTTGAAGGTATCTTTTTTCTGCTTCTATATAATGGGTATTCCTCCACACGTTTTTTTGCAGATGAATATTCTGTGCATTTGATTTAAAGTCTGTATATAGGCTGTGTGCATTAGAACTATTTAGTATAAAAAAAAAATAAGATAAAAAAGAGAAAGAATGGAAGAAGTACTTTTAAAATGAATAGTATAAAGTTAAGTGGTGTACTCCTGTTTATTCCTTCTAACAATGTAAGAAGCCAAGGACATTCATCAAGAAGAAAGGCCGTAATTAATTAAGAGAAATACTATGCAATGCATAATTAACATGTGTTACAGCTTGTCAGAAGACTAATGCCAATAAAATAGTAATATTCACAAAAGGATTTGACATTTATGGGGATAATAAAATATTGACAGTTACATTAGAGATTTTTAAAAACGCTTTTCTAAAAGAAACTCTTGCTTAAAAACATATACCAACTATCATTAGGAAAAGACATCCCCTACTGGCAACATGTTCCGTAATAATTCACTGAGAGTTAGGCTGTTAAATACCTTATAAAACAATCCAGCATTAAGTTACTGAGAACTCTTATCATATTCTGTATAGAAAATATCGTTGTGTTACAGTTTCTTCCATTGTAATTAATGAACTGCTTAAATTCGTATAAATGATCTCTGCATTCAAATAAATGGTCACTGGATCATAAAGAATTAGGCATCAGCTCAGTTCTGACCAGTATTGTTCCCTCTATCCCATTTCCTTCTTCACTGGTGTGTACACATCTTGCTACACATTTCGATTAGGAAACCGCTATATGGTGCTTATTAGGATTCTGTCATTAGCCATGAGACACAAAATAGTGTGATCCCCATGTTATTTTATTCATGCCAGACAAAATGTAGGTGTATTAGTCATGAATTTGTATATAGTCTGCAGAAAAGCTTGAAGAATAAGGCTACATTTTCTTTTTTTTTTTTTTAATTGCATTACTGGTTGCTTAAAGGAAAAATATCACATGAAAATCACATTTCTGTCAGAAAATCTTGGACTTGTTATTTCTACAAATAACCTTAAGATTAATGAAACTATAAGCAGCAATCTTGCACTTATTACTGCTACAAATAACCTTAAGACTGATGACAATGAAAGGAGCTGGTCAGTGCAAAAAAGCTTTTTCTTCCTATTTTTTCCTCATTTTGGTTAGACTGCGCAACTGATGGTACTTTCTGTAGCATTTTTCTATATTAAAGGAGAAACTCACAGAAAAGGCTTTTAAGAATATCCACAGGTGAACAGATGGAAACCCTTGTGTCTTTCTGTACCACTGTTTCAAGGGAATTCTATGACGGAATTTTCTAACTACCTGTTCTTTGATGCGTCAAGATAAATGGTCAACTGTTTTTAAGAGTTTACCCTTAAAGGTTCTAATAGGAGCTACGGGCCATCTCAAAAATCTATGCTGTAATAATTTGAAGGAATCGGTGTCAGAAAATTGATTTGCTTGAAAGGAGTTTATTTCAATTCGAATATTTTGAAATTGTGCTCGTTACCTAAGGTAGCATGCCTGAAGCAAGATGATCCTGTTACCATGGTTTCAGGCTGAGATTTGGGTTACTATGGTGTCAGCCTTTACTTCTTGCTGTGCGGGAAAGTATTATGTGACCTGGGCAAGGTCATGTAGACTTAAATCCTCAAAGAGGCTAAGCTGGAGCAACAAAAATTAGTCACTACAGTGAAGGTCTTTTATGCACCTGCTGCCTAAAAGAGAGACTCAAGCCCTAGGTGTGCTTTCTTATAAAGTACTGGGCATTCGATTCCTATCTGGAGAAGTTGGTGGTCTCATCTGGAAGATGGGGCCTGGCAGTTTATTGCAAATCACGGGCCTTTTTTGTCCAACTCTTATTAGTATCTCAGTACTAGGAGGCACATTCCTCTTTTTAAAAGCTGTGGTGATTACATCTTCTCCTAGAGGTGGGCATCGACACTGAAGTCCCTCTTTTCATGTGAAATGGGATGCTCACAGGGAGCATCAAATAATATTGAGTACTTCAGTAACATTTTTGAGGATGTGCATGACGATGCTCAATACTTCTGTTCTTACTGAGAACTGCATGTGTGGCTGTAAGAGGGTGATAGGGGAGGCCAGAGGAACACCTTCAGTCTATAGAGAAGAGCCCCAGCTGAATTAGGACAGGAGGGGGAGAGTGGGCGAGACACACCTGGGGGGTCTGCGGTTTGCAGAGAGGAAGGCTGGAGCTGCAGTCCCTGTTCCAAAGACTGTGTGTGGATTTTATACCCAACAGTCAGTGGGTTGAATACATAAACAGTCTTTGGAGCAAGAGCTATTATCATGAAGATTGAAATGTGTTTTGACACTTGTGGTTGAACCCCAGCCGGCAACTCAGCCCCACACAGCTGCTTGTTCACTGTCCCCCCATGGGGTGGGGGAGAGAATTGGAAGGGTAAAAGTGAGAAAACTCATGGGTTAAGATAAAGACAGTTTAATAGGTAAAGCAAAAGCCACGCACGCAAGCAAAGCAGAACAAGGAATTCATTCACACTTCCCATGGGCAGGCAGGTGTTCGGCCATCTCCAGGAAAACCGGGCTCCATCACGCCTAACGGGGACTTGGGAAGACAAACGCCATCACTCCAAACATCCCCCCTTCCTCCTTTTTCCCCAGCTTTATGTGCTGAGCATGACGTCCTACGGTCTGGAATATCCCTTGGGTCAGTTGGGGTCAGCTGTCCCGGCTGTGTCCCCTCCCAACCCCTTGTGCCCCCCCAGCCTCCTCGCTGGTGGGGTGGGGGGAGAAGCAGAAAAGGCCTTGGCTCTGTGTGAGCCCTGCTCTGCAGGAACGGAAACATCTCTGCGTTATCAATGCTGTTTTCAGCACAAATCCAAAACATAACTCCCTACCAGCTACTATGAAGAAAATTAACTCTATCCCAGCCAAACCCAGCACAACACTGTTTTATAGCACCTTGTGTCTTGATTAGGTTCCAGGTAGTTTAAGGGGCTGGCCCACTGAAGCGGTGGAGTCTAGCTGAGGGGCTCAAACTGGGACCACAGGTATCATGGTTGCCAGGATTGGGTCATGGCGAGCTAGAAAATCCCTCTGAACATTTTTCTGAGAGAAAGCAGCAACATACGTGGGAAGCCTACATTGTAGATGAAAACAGGAGTTAGGTTTGAGATAGAGCACAATCTGTTCGGCACCAAGCAAAAAACCAAACATGATGCACAACTGTTCTCCAGGCCCAGAGAACCTTACAGCAAAAATTTAGGTACTAACAGGGTTTTTTTTCATTATTTGGTTAATTGATTAGTTATTGGATTTTTTTTTATTATTTCTAAGTACATTTGGTTGTGTTTTTTCCTTTAGGTGGGGTTTTTAAGTTTGCATCCTGAGTTTTAAGTATGTACATTCCATTTAAGTTTTATTCCAGGTTCTTAAATCCTATTGCAGTTTTTGCCTTTTGAGTTTTGATTTTGGTTTTCTATCTGTAATCTGGAAACACAGTTACATCAGAGGGCTGCTACAATGATGATATCACAGGATTTTGATGCTATGGTAATAGATGCAGACTTAGTATCATATCTCTTGATTGCACCCGGAGTAGTGCAAATTTATCTATTTCATCACAGTGAAGCAGCTCTTTCCTCCAGAGTGTACAGTTCTTCTAAGTGTTATTCCAAAGTAGTAACATTATCTCTCCAGCTTATACCTGGAGGGGAATTATGTGAAGTAGCAGTATAGTATAATTATTTCAATGAAAAGCTTTAGCCCTGACAAAAAAAAAAAAGTATGGTTTTATACACATGTGAACACATACAATAATCAGATACACAGCAGTGATTTTAATTATTATAAATCAATCTGAATGGCAGTGATCTGAATGGCACTTTGAAATGCATTAAGTACTTCACTCCTGAATGAAATTGTGTTATTTGGAAGGAAACAAATTTTTAATATTCCTGGTTACTATTGCTTGTAAAAAACAAATGTCTTGTTTTCTTGCAGACATGCAGTTTCCATTCTCCCCAGTTTTCTTATGGCTGTTAGGCCACATCTGTCCTTTAGCCTTGTCCTGGGTATTATCTTTCAAAGTAGAGAAAGGAGATTAAAGAATCAAGAAAGGTGCAGTGTTGGAAATGGACTGTTCCTTAATGCTTTGTTTCTCAGTAATACAGTAAGCAAGGGTATGATCTTGCCATAGTATTGATCGTATTCTTACTCTGAAGAGGACATGTGTAGAAGGATTCATTGGTTTCAGAGTCTTGCCTTCCTAATTCCTTTTTTTTTTTCCTTCCACTTTACTCTTCACTTTTTCATTTCTGCATACTAATATCATCCATTATATCAGCTTGAAGTGTTCCTTTTGCGTTTTTGATTTTGTGATAGCCTGAAAATCCTTCTCTGGAAAAGGAAGCATAGTAGGTGAAGTAAGTATAGTACTGATTAATATCTGTGCTGGACTATTTTTTTCTGTTGGCACTTACTGGATGGAATCAAACCCTTAAGTTACTTTAGGGTCTACCAAAGTGAAGGCTGCCCAGAGAACTTGGCATTGAGCACTGTTTTGTCTGGGCTGTGTTTGAGAGGGCTTTTTCAAAGGCTCAGCTGGCAGCAGGGTTTAAGAGATAGGGATAAGGTTGAGAAGCAGCTGTGTGAATAAGAATTTTACTTTGTCTCTAAAAACCTAAGATTATTTCCTGAAAAAATCAGAAGAATCTGTTGCTTTGTTAAATGGAAATCTTCATTGTTCTGTTTTGTTATTATGCTTAAATTTAGGATTTGTCAGATATTTAGAGAGAAGAAAATAAATTACATTTAAATGTGCAGTGAATCAACACCAGTTATGACTCCTATATTAGAAAATTATTGTTGTTTTATTTTTCTCATGGTTATTGTTATCTAATGAGTAACCAGGAATGAAAAAGGCACATACATAAAATGTCAATTTTAGTTTGGTGTGGGGTTTTTTTTTTTTTAGGTAAAATTTGAAAAAGTTACTTTTTTAAAAATCTTATTTACTTTAAAAACAAACTTGCAAGTTGAAAGAACAGAAAATGTGGCTGACTGGATTTCAGCTTTAGGAACTTCAGTGAAGGATTGGTGCTTCACTTCAGGTAGATTATTTTACAGCAGCACTTAGTGACCTGAGAAAAGTATACCACTGACTGTAAATACAGACCTGAAAACCGATGTCTTGGTATTTAAGTATACAATTTTACAGTCATTTAAATCATTAAGATATACTGGCACAAAACAAATTGGAGTCCAAGTAGGACGGATCCTAAACGTGCTGGTAATTTATGCAAGTCGACCTCAAACTCTCTCTTGTGTAAGCAAGTCAAGGGGCACCATCTGTAGCTTGCCTTTGAAGCTGTTAACGGGTCATGTATAGCTTAGTATTGAATACCGAGCTATTATTTATGGAAGAAAAACAGAAACTTTAAATGCCTACACTTTAAAATGAATTATTTGAGGCTTGTTGGGTTTTATGACAGTTAAACATAAAAGCAACATCTCGCTCATTTTCAGATAAACACTTAGGCATATGATTAAACTAATATAAATATCAGTCTAATTTGTATAACAAACATAAGTCCTACGTAAAATATGTTTAAGTGTGTACTTCTGTACTTTGCTAATCATATAGTCCTTGCTACAAATATTTCAGCAGGAAGAATTTTTTTTTTTTTTTTTTAGTTGCAAATAGTGTAAATAATATCCAGGACTGGATGCTTAGCAAACAGATTTTGGTAGAATCCTCTAGTTGGGTTTTTGGGGGGCAATTTGGGGTTCTGGGGTTTTTTTGTGTGTAAAGAATTGAAATTAAGAAAGAAGGATTGATAATACCCTTGTAAAGCTGAAAAGGTAGTTTAAAGAGCAGTTTTGCAACTGTGTTGTCCCATCTGGCAAGCAATTTTGAAAGGATCCTTTTCTAAACAAAGCTGACTTTATTATGCTGAGTTTTGAGGTTTTAGATTATATAATTCAATCACATTGCTAGAAGGATCTTTTTGATAACTTAAATGAGTCAGTAACTTATAAATCATCTCTGTTTTCACAGAAAGGAATGCATCATTATTCCTTCAGTTCATTATCACACTGGGTTTTGCACAAGCACTGTGTAACTCAGGGAATCACCAGAAAAGTGGAAAGGATATCATGATATAGTGTTCCATCAGCTGGTAGGTCAGCTCCTGAGGTCATTAATATCAGCAAAGGACTCATGATCATTCCTTGTACCTTCGCTTGGGTAAGGGCTATTTGTTGGGGCTCAGGTGGCTACCAGAATTAACCAGATTTAAACATCAACATGTGAATTACCAAGAACCTTAAAAATTTTAATAACTCTGAAGAATCAACTTACTAACTAACCTCTGATTAAGGGAAAAAAGAAGCTTTTTCAATAATTTGGCTAAACCACTAAAAGCCTACTGAAGTGTTCTGCCTTGAAAGTAGCATTTACCAGAAATTATCAGAGGTAGAATATGAGATCAGATGGGTTCTTCTTTTGAAAACAGACTTTTATGAGAGGAGTGCTGTGTCCCCTTATTCACATCCAGGACAGGACATATGCTCCCAGACATGATACAGAAACCTACCTGAGGGGGTTTGCAGACTCAAGTTAGAACAGGGCTGTGTACCACATTGTTGTATATATTGCAGTGGGGAAATATGAGATGCACATGTACAATTATTACAGACATTTTAGTATGCTGGTCAGCTGGTAGGAAATGATAACTAAAACCTGCAGGTCTTAGTTTCATTTAATTGTGTTGTAGTTTGTGTTTTGTCTTTGATATCAGTTTTACCATGTAGTATTGTGCAGTGAGTAGGTGTACAGTATTGTAGACCTGCCTGATGCATCTCCACACTAAAAAAAAAAAAAAAGATAAACGATATTTTAGTATGTCCCATTGGGGCTGTCTCTAACTTTCTGATTGATCTAGGCAGCTGTAAGTGCTTTAAGTAATCCCAGTGTGTGGTTTCAATCATACCTCTCTCCTTTTACTGATTTTTTTATCACTGTTTTTTTTCCTACTTTCTTGTCTTCCTTTAAAACACATTATTGTATTTCCTCTTTTACTGCTTAATTTTTATTGTATATTCCTATCTACTGCTTAGTCTGTTTTGTGGCTTGTGTCATTCTTCACTGTAGTGCAGTAACACTTATTAGGCCATTGTACTAAGAACCAAATACCATTGTCCAGAAGGAAGACAACTTGTTGAGGGATCTGGAAATCTGTTATCATTCATGTCTATTTAGACTGAGCGCTCTTTTATGAAAGGGATCTCTCATAAAACATGCAGCACCCGTCACAGTTGGGCTGCAATTTCAGCTGAAGTGTATGGATCTATCATAATGCATTTTTTAAAATAAACCAGTGACCTCACACTTAATCTTTATTTCATGAATCTAAGTCCCATGGCTGCATTTTTTTACTTAGTTTATATTTTCTGCATTACAGGTATACTTTTGAAGTGTCTTAACACTAAAAAACTCCCACACAGCAGGACTGAGAAGACGGTAATTGAAACCATTGTCATGCATTTAGTTATATACCAAATGATCATGATTTTTGCTAGTCTGAAGTGAGAACTTTCTGAAATTATTTACTTTTTGTGTTTTGGGGTTTTTTTTCCAAGGTGGAAACCCAAAAAATGAGAAACAAAATCTTGCAGTTATTTCTGAGGAATATTGAGGGGGCGTGGGGGACAGATACGATACTGCTAAAGCTGATTGCTTATTAGAAGTCATGGAGGTGTAATTAATCTCACTTTTCACTGTAATAAATGTAGCTTCTAACCTGCTCAAAACATAGGTGAAATGAGTTTGTTCATGCAAAATACCATGTAGGTGCACCTTCTGATATGGGTACCCCACAGGGTCACATGCGAATGATTTAACATCAGTGGTATGTTTCCCTTTTCTCCATTGCTCAAAAGACGTCATTGTCTTGTCTCACGCAATAAGCACACTTATAGATAATGTGTAGGGGTGTGTTGGTAATGGTGATTCATGTAGCCAGTAGGTCAGAGGATGTGACTATAACCTTGTCTAGCGTATATACTCTGAAGGTGTGAATCCCTTATGTGTTTCTCCTTGAATGACTACTCAGGTTGTTCTTACAGTAAAGGTTAATTGAAGGAAATGGTGTTATCATGATGTTAACATCCGTCGTATATTAGTCCCATCTGTAGAATGCTAGATAAAATTTGAATAGCATTTACAGTGTAGCTATAGCTTGTTCTAGAGCTAAAAAAAAAAATAAAATAATCCTTTGCTAGCCTAAAGAGAATACATAAATTGACCTTTTTAAATCAATGTTGAAAAAAATCTAAAAGCAAATCATTATACTTTGGCAGTGATGTAACTTTTAGTACATCAAACTGAATTCACCAAGAATGCTTTTAGGGAATAAAATGGAAATAATAGTACTCATCTATGAGTAACTTCAAAACCTATTTCTTAGCTGTATTTAAATCACCAATCAGACTAAAATTCATTGATTTACCATCACAGATAATTCTGGATGTTTTGTACACTGTGATAATAACACTGTATTATTAAGCATCGACATTCCTCTTAGGTGTATTGTTAGCCAACTCACAAGTTTTGATCATTATTCAAAGGAGAAAAGAACAAAACCAAGTTGGGAAACCTGTCTATTGGAAGCCATTTGAGCTTAGCTGCTTTCAAACACAAAGTACTTTTTAAAAAGTTTTGCATTAGTGAAGGAAATAGTTTAGAATATCTTGCACATAAAAGGATTATCTGACTTACTGTGATGAACCAACCCATATTTCATGTCAGTACAGATACACTGACAAGCATATTTGTGGCATGTATCCCCAATAGTATCCAAAACAAACCCATGAGATATCTGAGCCTGAATCTTTTACTCTAAGGACCTTTAATCCTGTCATAAATTGGCAAGGGGCCTTCCTATAACTGGAAGTCAAGCCCTCTGGCATAGCAGTATTGCAGCCCCTGTGAAAGTCCTCCTTAAGGCTAAGGTGTTATTTCGTCGCCCTCTGTCTCTTTTTAGAGTCTCTGGATTGCATTTTGACAGCTGCAGTACTCTCTCCTCTCAAGACTTTCCATTTTGTAAATGCTTTCAACACAAATGTTTCCTGGTTTTGCCTTGTGTGTTTGTGTTTCAGTACTAATTCATACATCCATACCTGTAGCCTACTTATGGAATTAGCATGTGGCTCGTTGGTGCTCCGATACTTTTGGAACTGGTCAGGACTTGGCGGGATGGTAATATTGGTATTCCCTTTCAACAGTGGATCACTTGTTCATTTTCTTCTGTGCTATTTTTACTTTAGTTGTACCTCTTACAATTTGTCAGAACTTTCTCTGAGTTTCTCTATTTATGCATTCCTTCTGATTAGGAACAACTAAATACACTACCTGTCACCAGGTTGATGGATATATCATGACCGTACTAGCATTGTATGTTCAGTTTTCTTCTCCAGCCTGTATCAGTCCTGCTTTCTGACTGCTGCTGTATGTGGCACAAAGTCTCTGAGCAGTATTATTAGGAATTTAGGAAATAGCCTTGTGTATAATTTTTTTTTTTCTCAATTCTTTTCTGAGGAAAAGTGCAGAACTGAGAGCTCTGGACCCAAGATGCTTCCTGTATCTTTGTGTGCCTTGTGAAAAGGAGTGCTGTAAATTTCCTCCATTTTGACCTTTTGGTGTGTCCGTGACTTCTGACCAAGAGGGCATTCTAGTTTGTAACAAAACTGCAAACGGCACTCATTGTGGTCACATGCCCTCCAAAAATTTTGATTCTCAAAGTACTGCTTAGAAAATTCTATTTCTGCTGCTTAGGAATTTATATTTCAGACACTGCTGAAGCCAGTAGTCCAAAAGTATCTCTGTATAGCTATCATCACATACATTCTTGAAATGGCAAAATTTTATGCTGTGAGTACATTTTAAGAAAACAATAACAAAAAATCACAAATCAGTGGGAGCACTATTTAGTTCAGCGTAATAGATGAATAACACTGTGGGTAATTTTAACACTTCTATATTTAGGGAAACAAGGCCTTGTAGTACGTTGGTAACAGCAAAACTTTGATCAGTGTGAAGTACCAGATGGTGTTCTATAAATGCAGATCTTAAGGCAGGCATCCGAAGAACTCTTATGCTATGTGAGTACCAGAGAAATTATAACTCCCATCAAATGGGTCACTTTATGTATAATCAATTTGGAGTCTGTAGCATAACTGATGAGAAAGACATTTCCTTTTACTAATTGGAGCAGTAGGGTTTATCTTGGTGCTTTACCTGGAAATGTTTCCCAAAATGAAAATCCAGATCCTCCTTGTGGATTCTTGGTAGGTGAACTCTTCATAGATACTGACTCATTTGTCACTCCACAAGGCTATAATGCTGTGTCCAGCCATAAGATTTTACAGCTCAAAGCTTTGTTTTGTGCTCTTGCTGTTTTGACAAAATAAACGCTTAAGTGTGAGACAATTGAAAAATAGTTCTGTAGAATGAGCTGATACAGACAAAACTGATACACGTGTATCTGTGTCAGTCCCACAGTTTTCTGGAAGTTTAGCAATCAGTGTCAGTCATGGATTTAACTTACTGAAAACTGTGGATAGTCTTCCTTTTTAAGTTTAATGCTATATAAATGTCCTTTCTTTAGTTTGTACAAGCAGTTGTTTCAGGAAATTGGTCTAGCTAAATTGACACCTGCCTATTCATCTAGAACAAGATTCTTTGTCCCCCAGGGATTCCTGCCAAGATTTTCATATGATTAACAGCATAGAAGAATTGCTTTGGCAAATCTACTAGTTTCCTTTTTTAAAGGAAATGGGCAGCATGGTGACTTGACCTTTTCTTTTGTGAAGCACAGGTCAGTGTGGCAGGGGAAGTAAAATGTGCCAAATGCAGGTGTGTGCAGAATACTTCTCTTAAAATTAAGATAGAAACTGGGAATCAGGTAAAGACTCTGAAACAAAGACAATTTCTGGTCTTCTTTTCATGCAAATGTGTGATCAGTCCCTTATTTAGAGCTTGTAGTAAATCTGCTGGTGAGCACTTCATTGCAGCAACTGCAAGAGTATTGTAGCAACTCTTATTTGTAACATCCTATTTGGAGACAGATTTTTTTTAAATCCTTTGCTGTTGCACAGGGGAAGCAAAAATAATTATCTTCTACTTAAAATGTCTTTGTTTATCATTTTATCATGTATTCGTGATGTTTGGGAACAAATGAGCATTCTTGATGTGAAAAATCTTTAACGTAAGTTGTTAGGCAGATTCCTAGCAGCTGAATGAGAATATACATGTAGATTTTGACAAAAATTAAAGATGTGCGTGCGTAAACCTCTACACACCTGTTCTTAGGTCTGCCAACTATGATGTTACCCAACAGAAGTAAAAAATCTAGTCAGATCCGAATGCAGATAAATACAAAATTAGAAATGTCCCCTATGCATGCTTTATCTAGACCACACCTTTAAGCTTTCTCCCAAAATGCTTGGGCTGTGATCATAAAGCAGTTGAGATCCTGAGCATAAAACATGTCTAACATCCCTTTCCCCCCCCTTTTTTTTGAGAGTGGTTTTTAAAGTAGAGTAAGTTTAATTCTGTAACGCAGGTCATGTCCCATTATTTGACTCTCCAGTTGTAATGGTTTTTGGCTGGGATAGAGTTAATTTTCTTCATAGTAGCTGTGTGCTGATGTGTTTTGGATTTGTGACCAAAACAGTGTTGAAAACACAGGGACGTTTTATTTACTGCTGAGCAGTGCTTACACAGCCTCAAGGCCTTTTCTGTTTCTCAGGTGCCCCACCAGTGAGCGGGCTGGGGCAGCGAAAGAAGTTGGGAGAGGACACAGGGGGGACAGCTGACCCCAACTGATCCAAGGGATATTCCAGACCATTTGATGTTGTGCTTCAGCAATAAAAGCCAGGGGAAAGAGAGAGGAAGGGGGAATGATCAGAGTTACTGCGTTTGTCTTCCCAAGTAACTGCTACATGTGATGAAGCCCTGCTTTCCTGGAAATGGCAAAACACCTGCCTGCTGTTGGGAAGTAGTGAATGAATTCCTTCTGTTGCTTTGCTTGTGCTTTGCTTCACTTATTAAACTGGCTTTATCTCAAGCCATGAGTTTTCTCACTTTTGCCCATCCTATTCTTCCCCCATCCCACTGCAGGGGAATGAGCAAGCAGCTGGGTGGTGCTTAGCTGTCTGCTGGTGTTGACCTATGCCACCAGTTTATTTAGAAGCTCTAGCAGAAACTTCAGCACATTGCTTTACATGAAGATAAGATGCCTTGGCCTGGTTCATAACAGCAGGTGGTTCAAATACATCACTATAATGACTGTCCTATCTAAACTGACTGCTTCTTTATGCCACACATAAACATAATAGCAGCAATTTATTGGCTTAGAATTGCAGGGAAAAGTCCCTGTTTACTCATTTGACAGTGGTGCTGATATTCTTTTGTCTGTGATCTCATTTACTTTCGGTAAAGCCACAGTTCCCATCTGTTGTTATTTATGGCAAAACTTAATAGTATTAGGAGTCGATTTTCTTTTTTACTTCTCTTTATTTTTGGAGATTCTTTTGTGTGTGTGGTGGGTTATGGTTTTTTTTTTTGTTTTGGTTTTTTTTTTTTAAACTCTCATGCAATGAAAGATCTTGTCATCACTCCCAAGTGGCTGTATCTGATAGAAAGTTTTCTTGATAACATGCATTTAAAAAAAAAAAAAAATAGTTCTTATGGTGTGTTAAAATAGCTTTGTGCACTTAAGGATAGTAGTTTATACCTTATTCCTTTTTCTGACAAAGACCTTTTCCATCTCCCTCTCTGGGTCTGTTTCATCTTGCTTGACTAGACCCTTCTTGTCTTTTATGTGAAGTGCATGTGTGTAGAAATATTAATATGTCCAAGAAAACAAAATCCTATGAAAGTGTGAACAAAATGAAATGAATTAGGTTACTGAAATAAGAAAATAATCCCATATTATCACCTTGTCCCCTCTTTCGTCTACATCTTGTAGAAAGAACAGCAAGGCCATGATTGTGGTGTAATATCATTTTATATTTGCATGAGCTTTCTTCAAGCACAGGGAGAGGTTTTCCAAAGATCTTGCAGTCTTGGTTTGGAATTCTTATGCATGAAGGAAGAATCTACTTCAAGGAGAAGCTACTATGTTTGAGATATTTGTGTGATAATATTGTGAGAAAAGTTCATCTCTCAGCATGGAAATGATGCCTTTTTATCAGTGAAAGTTGATATATGCTATCCATGGTGTGTTAATAAAACATTCCATATGCCCAGATATCTGTTTCTCTGTACCTGTAATAAGAATATGTCTATATCTAATACTGCTAAAATGAAATCTAAGTAATTAATAACTTAAGTTGTATCCTTTTCATGAAAAAAATGGAGGGAAATGTTGAGTTTTAAAATGTAGCAAACAGTTAAAATTGGTTCTTATAGGAGTATACCAATTAAAACTTTGGTTTCTGTCAGGAAAACGTTTTTCATTCTAAGCTGGCATTTTTAAAAGACAAAAGACCCCAAGCAGTGGAAACCAAATAAAATGTTTAAATAATAGCCAAAGAAAAGGCTTTGATAATGTATGGGGAAGGGGAAAAAACCCCAAACCAAACCACAACAAAACTAATGTGGCCAGGTGTTTTGCACCATACTGCAAATGAATGACTCTGTAAGCAGCATTCTTGCATAATGAATACATCCTATGCTGAGCTTAGAGGTGTCTGATGGAAGCAGGGAGGCCACACCAGTCTGCTGAGAGATGAGCAGCAAAAAACAAAGCAGCAAACAAATGACGGGTTTTCTTTCAGGTTTTCCACATAGCCATTTCCCCAGAAAAGTGTGTAATGTTAATATTCATAGTATGCCCTGAGTATCGATTATAATGTGCAAGACAAGGACATACATAATGTGAAAAGTTTACCAAATACAAATTTCTCAGTTGCATAAGAGTCTTGAAGAAGTGATATGATTGCCTGCCTTTTCCTGCAAGGGATGGAAAAGAAATAAGAGGCGTAAGAGGCAAAGAGATCGTGATTGACATGGAAAATGAGTATGTAGTGGTTTACATGTACTGTACTCTTTCTATTGCAATCAGGTTGCAGAAAGCATGCGGTACCAGATGCCAATATGAGAATCAAGAGTAGGCAGTGTAAATAACAGTAATTTGAACTCAGTATCTGCAGACTTTTTTCAGTAAGTCCACAAGCTGCTTTTACTAGAGAGTATTTGTTAGGAAGTTTAAGCTTGTTCCTTCCTACACTTTTTCTTTGAACCTCTGTTTTATTATCTTCATGCATTTGTAACTGGTACCTTTACCTATCTTAGGTCAGCAATGATCTTCATTGTGAGATTGTCCCTGTGATAAGTTGATTGCAAGTCTCTGTGTCTCAATGATTACTATTTTTAGGAGTAGAAACAACCACAGCAGAATTTTAAAAAGCACTTTGCATTGGTTAAATTCTGCTCTCCTAATTTTCTTCAGACTAAAGTTAAATCAGTCCTGAATATCTCATCCAAAAGATCTCTGACATTAAGATACTATCATCCATGCGGTTCCAGGGATTCTTCAAAATTATCTGTGTAATTCCATAAGAAACATGCTGGAGAACAAAAATGATGCTTCAGGCTTAGAAAATTTTCAAACAACCTCCATCACATGGAAGGCTTGTTTAAAAATGGCACCCAATACTGATGCAATACCAATGGCTTGCAAGTAGATGTTCAGGAAGTCCCTCACAGTTTCCTTTCTTCCATCAGGTGTAGATATAATCTTGTAGTCTTTGTGTGCATATAACAGCCACTGTCCTCTTGGACATGGTCCAAGTTGTACAACTTGTTGCTGAAGCCAGTGTATGCTGGTGGCCTTGGACAGTTTTGGCAGAGACTCGATCTGTCAGCTCTTGCAGATTCAAGAGGATTACTAGTCTCTGGATCTTTTCTCTTCTTGGGAGACTTTCACACATACTTCCCCAGTGCTGTTTTCTGGCAACTATTTCTCCATCCACACCCATAGGTATCTACAGAATGTACTTGCACAGAAGGTGCTTTTATGATGCTGTGAGGTAAGCTCAGTCCCTACTCCAAAACTCCTACCACTTCAAGCTCCTGGCTGTGATTTCTACACTGCAGGGAGGAACACCCTTTACCAAGATCTTTGAAACTGTGCATCTGGCAACAACTGACAGTGCCGTGTAAAGTCCTACAGTTTTCATTTGCAGCTATTTATTTAGCTGGCAACACCTAGACTACTTGCATTCATTATGCACTAGGTCTTGGTTATGTATGTTAAACAGAAGTGTCACTGATAATCAAGTCATGGACACTTTAATCTCATTAGTCCCTGATTTTGTCTTAAACATAATGAAGGGAAAGGCAGGGATCGGGTTATACAATTTGTCCTGCTGGAAGTATTCTGATACCCCAATACCTATAGCTGCTTCTACCTCAGATCTCCTTGTGTAAAATATATGTAATACATGGGCTCAGATTCATCCAGCCATCACAAATCTCCATTCACATAAATTACAGCAACGTTGCTCAATCTTCCAGGTCAGCTTTTGTATCTCAGGGGCTTCAATGAATTCTTAGGATATCTTACTAGTACAATTTAGAGAAAACCTGATTATTCTGTTTAAAGTGACTGTAATATGTATATAAAAACAAACAAAAACCCCTCAGTGACTTCTCCCACCTACCCCACTGCCCCAGCCTAGTGTGTTTACTGGGATTCCTGTTTGCCTGTCCAGTGTTCATTCCTGACCAAGCTCCAATTTTTTTTTTTTTCTTCCTTTTATTCTTTTCCATTGATATTCCTGGATGGGTAGGTTTTATTGATGTCAACTTCAGTGACTGTCAAGGAACAATCTCATAATTTCCAGCTGCCCTCATTTTAAGAAAATGAATCAAGGACATAAAGGTTTTTAAGACAGTGAATTAATGGAAGTGTAGACTGATCATTCGTTATATCAAGAACTACTTTTGACCTACACAGAGAAAATGGTGTCTATTCTTCTGCATGTCTGTGAATTCCTTGTGTTTAAGTTTTCCTTTCACCATAATGTGAAAGTACCTTTGTCCTATGAACAGTTCTCCTTAACCAAAATGAGATGAGCTGTGGCGAATAATGGGGAGCTGTGTGAGGGAAGGGAGCAGGCAGGAAGCATTACCAACCACTGATGCTAGAATTCCATAAATTTCCCTTTCATAGCTGGCATGGTTTCAGTGATGAGGGTCATTAATATTAGTATTTCCATGATCCTTAATATCAATTAGATTTTTTTCAAGTCAACAAAAAAAATCATCTGGATTGACCTCGTTAAAGTTGGTGCAATTTCTGACCAAAGAATCATATCTGTATGTTATATGAGTAAAACAGCATGTGAAATATAACAGCAGTTTTCAGTGATTTATGACCTCTAGTTTTCTATGATTTTTAATCATTAAAGAGTATGTAAAAACATATTTTATACACAATCTTTTATCTTACATTTATTTTTATATTTCTCCATAGCAATTTATTGCAATAGATATATCACCATTACTATAGACATTTATAGTGCCATTAAAATTCAATGCCACTATAAATTTATGCTCCTTAAAGTGTTGACATTTGTAACAGCTTCCACAAGGACATATTTTATACTGAAAGTGAAACTTGGAGTAGAAACTTTTGTTAAATTTAAGATGTAGGCAAGGAAATAAATGTCTTTTGTCTGCTTTCAATAAATTCAGTGACTTGGGTGAGACAAACTGTTTTATGCCCCACTTTTGGGGGGCACTTCAAACAAGTTCAAAGTAAAGCACAATATACAAAACAAAATTATAAAGCAAATAGTTACTGGCTGATACAGGAAATATAGACATTATATAATGAGCTATTTGAGTAAGAATTAATAACCTGATTCTTCCTAAGACACCTGAAGGGTCTTTGCTGTCCCAACAGGAGAGGTTGGTCTCCATCGTGCTCTGGGACAGATAGGCAGTGCTGCCAAGCTGCTCTCTTCCACAAGGTCAGTCGTAACTAACGGTGCTGACAGTTCAACCTGATTACCCAGCTGCTCCCGACTATCCAAACTGGACTGACTGGCCTTCGTGTTTTACTTCTTCTCCACCTCCCCGCCACTCCCCCACTGGGATTTGATACTTCTCTATATTGATATTTTTCCTCTTGAAGCCATGTTTCTCTCTCAACAGTCCCATCTCTCTCTGTAATTTCTACCCTCCTTACCTCTCTACAGACTTTCTTACAGCTCTTTCTTCGCAGTCTTAGTGAAGTTTCGGCAGCTGTGCAGGGGCAGAGCTGGGCTGTGCGTTCATGATACGCCGTCTGCCAAACTGCCTGGGGTGGGAGGAAGCTTACAGCAGAGATTACAGAGGTGGTTACAGCTGATGGTTTTTGGTTTATGTGTCAGCAAACATCTTAATATTACACTTCATAGGGTGGGAATATAAGATTTAAGTAGAAAAGTTAAAAAATGACAATTCTAAATCCTGAATGTTTAAGATTATTTAAAGATCATTTAGTCTTCAGGTTTTTCTGTGTTGATTGAAATGGAGTTGCTAGTTATTTGTAAATGGCAGCTTTCACCTATGGGATGGAATTTTTCTTATGTAATTGCTTTATAAAATAGAGCCTATCTTGCAGTCCTTACCCAGAAAAGCTATCAGAGTACAGTGCTAAAATAGTTCCTCTTATAAGCGCACAAAGGGTTTTAGCCAACGTGTCTATTTGTTATTAGAACTCACCTAAACTATTTCTTGGAAGTGGAGGATTCGATCTGGTTTCTCTGTGAATTGTGCTCAAGTTGCACAGAAACAGGCATTTAGGAAAAGTTTCCCCATAGCCTCTCTAAACAGGGAATACCCACGTATAACCTAATTTAGTGTGTTAGGTTGTCTCTCCCTTCTAAACTGAGAATGTTATGTTTGAGTCTTTTGCGCTGCTTCATCACAGGCAGTAAGCACAAGCCAAGCTATGTTTTTTTCATCCTTCTCCAACCAGAATCAGAATAGGACCCCATCCATAGGGCAGTGTATTGTACACTTTCTAAAGTGAAAAAGCTACTGGTGTAGTCCATATCTTTGTGAAGGTGCCTCTCACCCAGAATTCTTTGTAAAGACTTCAGCTGCATGGAATGCTTCCCCAAACCTTTTTCTATCATTTCTGAGGGTACTGAAGCCCGCTTTAGCTCTGAAAGAAAACAGCATAAAATCACCACTGAAACAAAAGTGGTCTCCCTCCTCCCCATCATTGCAGAATCAGGCAGGAATATCTTTCTCTTATATTAGTTTCTTTATTCATGGAAAAAATAGACTGCTGAGTAAGTATCAGCATGGAGTTGAATGTAATGTGCAAGTGAATAGCAAGTTGATTTTTCTGTTGCTGATGGTTTTTTATATAAATTCAAAAATGAAAATATGTTTTGACCATTCAAAGTATCTTTGATAATGGTCAAAATTGCCATTAACCTTTACTTCGTATCACCCTAGATTCCACATAGGTAACTCATTTTGACATGGGAGGGGGTAGTAGAGCGCAGCAGTGTGGGAGAGATTGCAAAGAAAATGCTGAGGAGGTGCCTGCTTGGAAATCCCAGCCCCTCCAAAGGAAGGCGGGTGTGAAAACCATCAAACCATCCCTTGGGGCTATGCAACAAGGGAAAGAACTGTAGTTTTACATGATGTCTGGAACTTTGTCAAACATCTGGCAGTACTGGCTGCTATATTGGTTCACCCTGGAAGTGCTTTCCTTCTGACCTGAACTATTCTGCATTCGAAGATTCAATAAAATCCAGCATAAACACAGACTTAACGTGATCCAAACAGAGAGTGACTAAGCATGACTACAGTTGAGGAGAATAATAATCCTATGGGGATTACAGTTGTTGATCAGGAAAGTTATCAAGGAATTGTTGGCTTTCATGAGCAAGCGTGATATCTGATGGAAATTCTAAACTTGTTCTTATTTTCAGTCAATTACTAATTAAATGGCAGATATAACCAAATGCAAAATGTATTTTTATATATAAGCAAAGCATACAATTTATTTATACATAATACATGAGAGGTGTGCAGGTGTCAATAGCTTATATTTGTGTATTTTCAAGAGCTTCACTAGTAACATCTAAGAAAAACTGAATGAGTTACAGGATTTCCTGTGTAATACCAAGCAATCAGCCTGAATTAGCAATCACCTTTCATCATATTTACCAACAGTAGTATTTCTATATACCTGTGGGCAAATTTGATAGTCAATGAGAGGAAGGTGGGAGACTTGCAAAAGTGAAGAAAAGGGAAAGACTGAAAAAGTAAAATATTCACTAACACAGTCGTAAGCAGATTTTATCATCTTTATTTCATACTGTAGTTTATGAGATGAGCTGTTCTTAAAATAGATATTGTAGTGTGGTGATAAAGCATACTACAAAATGACAAATGTACTATAAAACTTTTTTAATATTTCAATGTCAGGAATCTGGTATAGCATTTGTCATCATATAGTTCAGCTGTGGGATTTTTTTTTTTTTTTAACATGAACCCAGCTACACAATTGGAAGCTTCATAAGCTAAAGAGAAAGGAAGATCAGTCAAGTGCTTCTGGCAAAGTCAAAAGTAAAGCTGGATTTCAGGAAAGAGGATTTTTTTGGCACAAAATTAGTGAATAATATGCCCCTGTTCCAGCATAGTTCACAGAGGTGCTGCTCTACTCAAAGCTCTCTTTAGAGTCAAAATTAAGAGACCTGGAAGGCTTGTGGTCATTAACGTTGCGACAGGACTTTCCATACAAAGTGGCTTGTTAGCACTACGGTTCTAACTCCTGTAATTACTTTCAGCCAAGTTAAATTACCCTTCAGTTTCAATTGTAGTGAGAGATTCTGGGAACAAAATCTGATGAGGTTAACCAGGAGGAGGTTATAGGATCACAAATGATAAGTAACTACATCAGGATCAAAACTTTGTTAATGGAAGTTTTCCAGTCTACCAGAAAAAAGTTTCACAAAAGCTGCTGGAGGAAGTTGAAACAGGAGGAGTTCATTTTTGAAAAAACAGATGTAAATGTTCCAGTTGTAAATGTGATTAGTGATTTGGGAGAATCTTCCAAGAAAGCTTATGGAAAATTCTTTCTTGGTAGGAATGCTAAAATCAGATCTGGATATCTTTTAAAACCAGGTTTGGACACTTTTTAAAGGATAATTCTAATAGATTTCAGGCAGTATTATACAGAAAGTAAAGCTTGTACAACAGTATTTTCATTACCTTCTATTGTATTAATGACAGCAATTCCCTGTGCTCTTGCACCTTAGCTCATGGTGTGTTGTTGGGCTAATGGACATGACCTTTCCAATCCAGGCAGTGTGGAAGTGGTGAATGAAACAATCCACTTTTCATTGGCAATAGATGAGGGATATTGTAGATTTGTCAATGGCCTCTCTTGCTTTCTGCTGTAACCGTGATATGTACCTTGCTTTCTCATTGTGTCCTACTGATTTTATATCACATGACTTTAAATCAGCTTGAACATAATTCACAATATTAGAATGAATAAACCTATCATTTTATTTCCTTATTGCTTATAGAATATCTAGTCAGTATTTATGATACGTAAGATTAATCCCAATCATGAGGAGAGGTCTTTATAATTTATTAGTGTCATCACCTTGCTTGAGTTATAAACTGTTCATTCAAGAAAGGAAAACCCATGTCTCAGGAATGTTTGGCATGCCTCTCTGTGAATTTATTACTCTTCTTAATGGGAAAAGTTTGAATGATAAAGGTATTTTTCGGTGATTATTATTGCATGAAAACCAATCATTTTTGTGAAAATGAGGCTGATTTGGCAGAAAATAGCCTGGTGCTTTTGGTTCTAAAAGGCTTTGGAAACACTTCAAAGTTGGAGAAATTGTCGATTTGGCTTTAATGAAAGGGAGAGAAGCAAATGTTGTTTGAAATGTGTGGTTTGGGTTGCATTTGATTTGCCTTTACCATAACTGCTTGCAAGAAGCATTGCCTGTAATGGTCCCTGGTGATTTTGAGCTTTTTGAGCTTTATGCCTACAGCTGGAGTTCAGCATCGGGCACTGAGATCAGAAGCTCCGCTTAACAAATATTAAACCAGATCTGCCTACATCTGTTTCTTCTAGTGAGCTACTTAAAGAAGAGCAAAAGGGTTTCAAACTTGGAAAAGTCAAGTTATGCTAGAACAGCCAAGTTTCTAAATAGCAAAGAATCCAAAAGACGAGGTAAAGCAGAACTGAAATAGGAAGCAATTACTGTATGCGCACTCTCCTTGTCTCTCCTTAAAATTGACTGTATCAGCAAACTGCAGCATCTCTTGGCTCATAGGATTATGTCTTTTGGTTTCTTTTTCTCACATCACCCCAAGACCTGATTGTCTGATTTTTTCCCAAGGGAAGGAGCACTCACGGCATTTGAACTACTTCACACTTCCCACCGGATCCAGTCACTCCCTTTAGAGGAAGGTATTACACAAACTGAAAACAAACCCTTCTTTGTCTCTGGAAGGAACAGACAGGGTAAATGTAATCAAACAAAACTTCCCTTTCCCAGTACACTAATGAGAGGTGCCATGGGCGATGACTCCTCTGCCATTCCTGTGCAATCAGCAGCCTGTCATTCTAACAGTGGATTATCTCCCCTCTTCCCTCAATCCTCTTTTCTGTGCCCCCATCTTTCCTTCAAAGTTGAGGATCACTCAGTTCTTGCACTTTGCAATGACCTTTCCATCTTACGAAGTGCGGAGTTCCCAGTGTTCTTGGAGTAGTGCCTGCCATGGCTGCTGGGCCCTGTGGGATGGGCATCTCCTGGGGACAGGGAAAAAGCCCGCAGCTGTCAGGGAAGCAGAGTCCCCAGAGATGGCCAGGATAGGTTTTGCCAAGGTTGCTTTCTGCTGGGTAGAGACTGCAGTAGATTGTTGTTCTTTCTGCTGACTGAATGCTTCTAGAAGCATAATGCCGCATCTCAGTGGAATTGTTTTAACTGAAGTGGTCTTCATGGAAAATACTCTGGTGTTTTGGGAGCAGTTATTAGAGCTTAGATGGAATTCAAATGAAGATTCCTACAGCACACACTCATAGGAGTTTAAAAAAATTTTTAAAAAATCATTTTAGGTTGGATTTAAGGATTAGCTGAAAAGGGGAGTTGGGAATCATGTTTATATAAACAAATAGAAATTGCTTTCTACATACTAATTGCAATTACACATTTCTGTTCTCACATTTCATTAATACCAAACTGCTTGTTATCACAGCTTATAAGAAATAAATCATAATTGCTTTTAGCTATTCTACATAATGAACAAAACCATGATTGCTGTCAGCAGTTGCACTAGGTATTATATTCTTGCCCAATAAACAGAAGATTTCTACTATTTGTAGTCTAGAGGAACAGTCTGTTATGTGTCATTGAAGAACATCCCAATTAAACAGCACAGAGATTTTTTGCTTTGCCATACATTTAGCACACAATTAGTGGAAAATCTTGAACTGCAAAAATTATTTAGGCTCATCAGTTTGTGGAATTTTTTGTAATTGTAAGTGAAAAAAATAATGCTGAAAATAATAAAACATTATTCATAATATTCAAGAATAAAACTCTACAGATGTGCCAAAATGCTTACCACAGAGGCTGCACGTCTACTGTCAGACTTAAATATCGCATTTACAACAAAAATAATTCTTTGAATAGTCCGGGGTTTTGATAACTGTATTACCTGAGGTTATTTCATATATCAGAGCATTTTAATGAGTATAATGAAGAAATCTGTAGACTCATACTTTGTATTGTACAATTGTGTGAAACAGTTATGTGAAAAATGACTAAGTGTGTTTTATGTTGGCCCTGTTCATAGTACGTGACACTTGCATACTTCTTTGCAGTAAAAACTTTCAATGAATTTTTAGACATATTTCCATTCTAATAGCAGAAGATGTAATATAATATAAGCTTTGTTTATTTCAAAAGTAAGCCCAGATAACTTGCATATAAAGGAGGAAATAGCCATTAGTTAGAAGTGTATCTGAAATTCCTTGTACAACACAGCAGTAATATCTGATCTGCAGCAATATCAAAGTTACCTTGCACTTTTCCTGGAGGTAGCTTGCTGATTTACCTTCTTCATGAGCAGAGATACAAGGGCTTTGGGAACTGGGCATGAAAGCTAATATGATCATTTATTTTGCTTAACAATTTACATATGCTATTTTTTTGTAGCTTGTTTTTTTCATTGGCTACTTTTTTTCCTTCTCTGCTTTGGGACGTATCTTTATCTAGTTCCCAACCAAGAGTGTAAAGGCTGGCAAAGACACTGGTATTAGTGTTTTTGCAATTAAAAAAGAAAAGTATTGCTGCTTTAATACTCCAAAACTCAGCACTTTTGCCTGTTGTAAAAGGGCAACAACCTGAAATTCCAGACTTTGGAGATATTTAATAAGGGCTGAAAGTGTGCAGCACACCAAAATTAATTGGTATTTTTATTTGTGGTGATTTTGGTCAGACTCTTCTTTCACTGCAAACAAATCAATTTTTTATCCTTTCAAGAGCTGTCTTCTTGCATATACTGAACTTGTGTTTAACAGTTCATCAGAAATTCTGAGGGCACATCAAATATTTTAATCAGTTTTCATTCTAAATTGGAATAGTATCAAAATTTTAAAATTTTCACTTTTTTTTCCCCCAAAAGAAACAAAATATTTTTAAGTTTTACAGTGACCTGATCTGACATATTTCAGGGTGAGCTGCTTTCCCATGATTTTCAGTTTCAACTGCCTTTTTATCTCTCATTCAAGTTTGCAACTTGCTTTCTTTCTGTAGCATCTTGCAATTGTGACTTGCATTTTGCACACCCCTTACAGTGGGTTGTAGGCTTTCAGGAAAGAAATTTTGGGCTGTGTTAAGCAGCAATATGTAGAAAAAGTGTTTTGCATGCCTTCCTGAACTTTTCTGATGTCCTATGCCTTGCTTATTATGAGCAGGAGACGTGATTCAATAATCAAGGGGACTCTTTGCCACTCCTGCATTCCTACCTGACGCTGGATGTTTGAGTCCAATGGGTCACATTCAGTTAATGATCACATTCAGTCTGTGATCACAAGATACTCAATGCAAAATCCTCAGTGGTTTTAACATGGCTGTCTGCAACACTTATTCGTTGTCTTAATGTGATTTTTCACTCTATTGCTTGTACATATGGGCAGAGAGGATTTATTGCAGAAAGCTATGCAAAGATCTTCCTGTAGTTACCTGGTCTTCTGAAAAGTTGTGTATGAAACTGCCTAATCGCTCTTTGCATAGTTGTGTGAAAAAGATTATATTTGGGAAGTGCAGTAGCCTGTTTGACCATAGTGAAGCTGATGTCTATCTGTCAATGTACTCTCTCATGTGGAAAAACAGTAATATTTTTTTCAGGAGCCTTGAGTTTGCCTTAGGGTGAAATTCCTCTCTTTGCACAGGATTAAGAGTGATAAAAACTGACTAGACAAATGCAGATAAAATGCAACAAAGCATAACAATCATAATTACTGTAACAGTGGCCATCTTGTATTGTTTGTACCATTAGTATGCTGAGAATAATTTTGGTTGCATAATAACTGATGGTCCTTCCGTGGTGAATTCCTCGCCACAGTTTACTGTGATGTCTGCTATAACCTCCCATTTTTATAACTTTGAGATCCTTCTTCAGTAGATACTCATCTAAACCAAACTTCAGTTAAAAACTGTGATAACGGTGTAATTTTCTTCCAGCCTGCCAATGCTATTTAAATTTTACTTTCTTGATATAGGAAATGTGGCAAGAGCCACGGCATTTACACTGAGTCAAAGACAAAATTCAAGTTGGTCCTGCAGTGCCAGTTGTGTGGCTGGGGATCAGGGCCGTGCCTGCGTGCACGCTCAGTGCTCTTCAGTCCTCCGTTCCTTGTGTGGTCCAGGAACTCCCCAGCTTTTTCATCCAGGGTGAGAACGTGGAAGCATCGGAGCGACTTGATTGACTGAACACCTTGGGGCCTTCCCAGTAAAGCAAATGACTGACTGCTCCTGGACCTCTCCCGGTGGGAAGTTGGGACAGGCTCCCGCAGGCAGCTCCTGCAGCGCGGACACCAGCGCGGTGCCTCAGTGTGTTGATTAACTCCCTGGGCGGAGAAGGCAGCAGTTCCAGAGACTCTCCTTGGCAGCTCCTGCTGCAGAAGTGACCAGAGCGTGCATAGGTAAGGTACTCGTTAAACAGTCAGTCAGAAACTCATCCTGCAGATGCAGGAACAGTGATATAGGACAGTCTTTTGTACATAATTAGGATAGCTGGATGTTTTGTAAGTAGTTTAACATCAGAAACGTATCATGTGTTTACTGCAGTGGTCATGCAGGACCGTGGACCCAGCAGCATGTCAGAATTCAGCAGAACGGTGCGTTGCAGGGCCTTGCCTGGTCCACCCGGAGATGTGACTGAAGCACACTTGCACCGGAGACTCCTTTCATGGGATGGACAGACACTGGTGATCTTGTTCAAGAGATTTGATTCCTCAGGCAAGCATTGCCGTATGCAGAGCTCCCAACAATCAGGTTTTTTGTTATTTTGGTTTGGTTTTAAACAGTCCATGAGTGTCTGTGCCACGGAAACAAAATTTTGTAATTGAGTTTAAAGCAGAACTTCCCCTCAGGGTATTCAACCCCAGCTAAGAACCATTTTTGTTGAAACCAGAAGTATAACAGGGCATTTGCAACATCTTGTCAACCTACCTGCAAACCAGCTCAGGCAAGAGGCAGAGACAAGGGCCTGAGCTTAAGGGGGGGAGCTCTTGGGCCCCTGGGCGTTAGTCCCAGGTGGGGTTGCTCAGAGCTCTTAAAGCCTGTTGATGCCCTCAAGGTATGTAACATGTTTTTCCATCAATTTAGCACTGTCAGTCATGACCTTCTGACAAATGAGATCATACCACTAGTGCAACTAGAATATCTTGTCTATTCGATGTAGCCCTGATTACTCAGAGAAGACAGAATGCTGCACCAAAACTAGCTAGTGGTTTTGAATATAAATAACAATCTATGAAGGCTTCTAAATAAATAATGCCATTAATCCAGAGTGTGCTCGGGTTTTTTTGTTCTATTTGTTGAAAGGAATCAGAAGCAATATTGTGTTATTTATTCCAAGAATAATGTTACTATAGTAACCGTTGTACCTTATTGTTAGATGTATACAGGAGTTGTAAAGTTACTTGTGGGGGGGAGACAAGAAATTTGTCCAATAAGTGGGCATTTTCAATAAAAGAGGTGCTTGCCTTCCTCAAGAGGCTGCGTATAGCAAGAAATCTGAGAGCTTTATAAAGTGCGGGGGTGGGGGGGAGGGGGATGGAAAGAGAGGAAAGATTGTTAGATGTGCAGTGACTTGTATAACACTAAGTTGGCTCATTTTTATCATTGTTTTACTGTGGCAGTTTTGAAATGTGGAGTGTGTGGGTAACCATGGAAACAGAAACTCTACAAATTGAGGACCTAAACACAGTATTGTAAGAATCCTTCAGATGCGATTAACTTGATTATTAGAGATAAAAATGCCGCACAAATCTCATACAGGGTAGGGAAAAACTCCTGTTTGACCATGATTCCCTAAATGCAGAGTTTTCTGCAAACACACAGAGAGGCTGCCTTGCAGCTACATAGGCACAAAGTCTAGCTGGGCTGTGGGGTGGCTGGTAAGGAATTCCTTGAGGTGCTGCCAAAGTCAGCCCCTTCGTTGGAAAGCAGCTGCTCGTACTGGGGAAGATAACTGGTACTTGCCTGCCTCAGGCCTCATGGGGCTGTTGGAAAGAAGAGAGGACAGGACATCTGCCTCCTACAAACGCCAGTCATGTTGTTAGCTTAAAGAAGGTCTTGAACAGGTATGAGGAGAGTTGAGAAGAGTCTACTTAGCATTAATTCCTTTTTTTGTTATTCTAGCTCAGTTTTCCAGGTTTGCTGATGTGTTTTCCTGCACTTTTCAGGGTGGTTCACATGCTAACACTGTGTGAGTGCTTGCATGTGAAAATTTTGAAAATTTTTAGCACTATCTATGTTTTGGTAATTGCTGTCCATTCTAAAATTATCTTTAGCAGCATAGTAGCATCCAAATCCTTACAAAACTCTATTTCATGTGCAGGTTTGTTTTTTTTAATGCTGTGGTTAGTGCTGTGCTACAAAATTATGCCCATTCTCCCCCTTATCTTAGCAGAATTCTAAATTAAATCCAGACAATTTGTTAACTACAAAACTGGGGAGGGGGGAAAACCCAAACCAAACATAAGCTTATTCTGGAGTAAGCAGAAAACTAATTTGTGTTGATTTAAAACAAAACAAAACTTTTGTAAGATAATACTGAAGAGTAGTTCTGAATTAAAAATTAAGAGGTTTAGGCATTTAGAAAATTAAATTGATACACTAAATTTCTTGGAGTATCTCGGGTTTATTAGGGATATGGAAAAGGATTATTCAAACAATGTGGAAACATTAGTACGCTTCAGTGAAACTTTCTATTGTCGGCGACTGTGCCTTTTTTTTGTCAGAAAAAAAGATCTGGTTAATTAATCTGCCCCTGATTACTTTTAAAGTGCAATATGTGGTAGGTAATACGCAAGCCGGTTATTACCTTAGATTCATTTTTATGTCATTCTGAATTATTAAAGCAATTATAATTCACTATTCAAAGGACTGAAGGAAGTAATATATGTTTTAAATTTCATGAAACACTTTACTCATGAAAATCCCCAGTGATGTTAAGAGTGGTATTAATGTGTGTAAGGTGAGACGGTTTTTAGCTAGTCTGATAATAAAACGTTGTGATAGAGTGAAAATGTGGAAGCGTGCTCTATGAACAAAATTTTAAATCTCAGTATGTCTAAACACTTTTAGATATAATATAGTATTTACTGTAAAGTAATATGGTATATAGTACTTACCCATAGTATTCATTGACATATTTCAAATATTGTTACAGTAAAAATCAAAATGGAACATATATACCTTGGAACTTTTGAATTACAATCAGCTACTTCAGTATGCAAGGGTGGGCATTAACAACAGTTTCACCAAGACTAGATACTGTTAACCACATAAGTGTTTCCTTTTGTTTCACTATACAATGTACACCTTGAAAACTAGAAATCAGAACAATAACAGTAGCAATCTGAATTTGATTCTGGACTGATAAATGTGATTCAGGGATAAAATGGTACAGAACTAAATGTGGAACTAGTCAAATATTACTGAATTTCATTCTTTGCAACACATCAGTTTTGCACAAGACTGAGTGCTGTTGCCCTAATCATTCAAACCAATTAAGGAAATGTTTTACTTTAAAAAAACATAAGTTGTGTTACTTGCAGCTTTAGAAAAGTCTTTGAATGGCACAAAAAAGGAAAAGAATGTAAACCAGAATTATACAGGCAGTTGTGTCCCCAACATACATGTTTTGTGAAATAATTTCACCAACTTGCTTAGATAAAAACGTGTTTTCAAAAATAAACTCAGCAGAGTGCTAGCAGAGTCAGAGTAACTTTGTTTTGTTGCTTTAGCTATTGCTTGCCACATTGGTGTAAGGCCGTTATTGTGGGAAGAGCAGCATTTTGTGTTCTAGGAGTCTGCAGCTAATTTGCAATAGACAGTTGCTGATTTATAATAGCATTATTAGACAAACATAGAAAACATCTCCTCTGGAAATGTAATTGAATGTACAGACACAAGGTAATACAAAAGTTTCCTAAGATTGCCATTTTATTTCTATAGCTACTTTACTCCAAGTGGCCGACTTTAACCAGAATTGTATAATGCTCCTTCTAATGTACATAGGTCTTTTGCTCTCCTTCATCTACACCATTCAGCCCTGAAGGTAAAATTTCCTACAGCATATGATAATCCACTCCTAAAATAAATATCTGCGTGTGCAAGCATTATAATTAATCTGACAAAGTTCTAAGACAAGTATATTGCTGGAAGATTTTGTTTGCAGAATGTCACTTAGGATTGCCCACAATGTGCAGGTATATTTGTATTCTCAGCTGCAAGCGTGGATAATTCTTTTCATTGTTTGAGGTGACTGTGCACTGCAGCTGCAAAGTACACTACAGAAATAATGGTCGTCATACAAAAGCTTCCTGTGTGCTGTCAATACAAATGGCTTGCAGATAGTTTTTCGATTGCCTCTCATTATGACATTGTAGTTCCGAAGCTGTTGAAATCAGCTTGCAATGGTCTACCTACCAGGGCAAATTTTGTCCTCCACCTAACCCTGACAGCAAGGCTAATAGCTGTTCAAGAGGCCTATGGATCTTAATAAAAAATGGAAATGGTTTTGCCCCTTCATTTTAATTAACATTATGTCTACATTTCTATGATAATGGATAATTAAGTGAGTTACCTTGACATTGGAATGTTCTTGGAAATAATTTACTATGCAATTTCATTAGGTTAAAGACATTTGTCTGTTTTATTTTGAATGGAAGTTTCATCATAAATATTTTGGAATATGATTTATACATAAACTGATTATTATTCACAGAGTCAGGATTTTACAAACTGCAAAATTAATTTTGTGCGTTTTAAAAATCTTTTTGTGATCATACGTATAACCCATGTAATCTATTTCTTGAAAGAATTTTTTTTTTCCTGGAGCCTCCAATCATCTGTTATTCTATAAACACATCAAGAGGCAGACAAGCATTCTCATGGAATATTATTATTCTGGGGATAGCAAAGCAAAAATTTTTCCTCCATAAGGGTTTGTTTATTACACTTCAGAGAAAAATGTTAATCAATCAAAAGTGTTCTTCAATAAAATCTGAAAGAATTATAAAGAGGCAATTTTTGCCTATGTTTATTCACCAAAACAGCAGAGCATATGCCTTTCAAGCAAACTACCATACTCCCCAGTTAACATCCTTGTTCAAGCACAGATATGTTGTGGAATATATTCCCTTTACACTTCTGCCCCCACCCCCCGCCAAAAAAAGAAAAAAAATTATAAAATGAACTTCCTACATCTAGTAAGGATCATGTCTTGTTCTTAAATCTTCTTGTGTATCTATTTACAAAGAAATGGGGGATGCATGCAGGCACATTAGGTCCTTTTTGCTGTAATGTACTATCAGAAAAATACTTCAGTAGCAGTTCTGTCCCTCAGCTTCTTACAGGGTCATGACCTTAGTTCAAGAAAATGCCTAACTGTGTTTTGTTTTGTTCTATGGAGATTCTGTAAACTCTGCTGCCAAACTTCTGTATTTTAGGAGATGCCTATAACCCACATAAATAATGATAGAATTGCAAAATATTGTTCTATTTTTTATTTAATAAGCATAATTTTAATAATACCCATGGAAGGGGTCATTAAAATTAAATACAATCATTTATTCATAGTTTCTGATAGCACTGTCTACTATGTGAGAACTAACAGGAGGCCACAACTTCCTTCGAAGGGGTTGTCAGTGAAATTAGTCTTCAAATATACTGACAAAGAGCATTTTTAATGTCAGATTCGTAGAAGACTTTTTGAGAGATCTACTTTTGTGATGCAAATTACCAACTGCATCATGGAAACAAATCCCACATTTGTTCATTTTAAAGTATAATAAACTATGCTGTTCCAGCACTGCTGGTTTGCATACCACAGACAAGGAGAGGGGCAGGTGATGAAGAGAATGGGAATTGAATAATGTCTTGAGAATAAGTATTTTAGGACAGTATTTAAACATATGATGTGTTACCATGATCTGCCAAAGAACGTTGCATGTGGTGTTACTGCAGGAAAAGCTGTAGCAGTGATAATCAGACTATTAAATGGTACAAGAATATCAGATGTCTCTTGGAAACTCTGTGGAGTTTTGTTTAGTAACGTTTTTCTGTCTGTAATAAATATTTCTGAAGCCTAATCCTGCAGATGATTCTCTCACTGAAACTGGAAATTCAGGACCTGGGGGTAGTTGGGCTACACTTTGCCATTGATTGAATCATCTGTTGTATCCACGGGAACAAAAGGGCAATTTAATTTTTCATAAAGCACATGAATTCATGTGTTAATACTTGAGATGGACCAATCTGTAATATTCAGTGACAGTTATATTTTTCTGTGTCTCTCAGCTAAAACCTGGACATGTCTTTATATGTATACGTAACTCTTGGTTATTTTCAGTCAATGGAAAACATTTTGAATCGCAAGTGAAAATGTCTTGCACACTAGGTAAGTGTTGTTTTATAGATATATATCATGGGTTGAAGAACCATTTTCAGCTTCCAGCCATTTCATTGTTTTGAGCATGATGCAAAATTCTAGGCTTATTCAATAGACAGACAGCAAATCTGCTTCTTCTTTAGAAATAACATTTTCAGATACAGTAGGAACAGATGAAGAAATGGAAAGTTTGTCTGGAACAGGAGGATACAGCTTTCTGAGGAGGTCCCACGCCAGAAAATACTGTTGTATTTTAGATTTCCATAGCAATTTTAGAATATAACAAAAAGAATTGGAAACACAAGTCAGAAGTTGTTGAAAAAGAGAGTTCTCTTTAATGACAAGAATGAGGGCTAACTTTGTGCTAAAAAGTTTTTTTTGATGGATGACAGTAAAAGCCCAGTGATGCCATGTTTCTACACGGCACCATAATCTGAAGCACTAAGTCATATTGATTCTAGGCGATGGCCTAATACATTATCTGCAAGGTACACGGTTCTTAATTTTAGACACATTTCATGCTTTGAAGACTCAATATAATATACAGAAAATACAAAAATAGCTCAGTAAGAAATATAAACTGTCATCCTTCGTGAAAACCTAATTTCTCTATTACTACAAGTGAGTATTTGGGGCGTGAGTGGGGCATGGATCATGTGGCCCATGGATTAGTCTTTCAGTGGCAAAAAGGTGAGTATTGCACTAGTTAATTAATAGACCTGTTACATTATTTAAAATGCGGTATACAAGGGTTTGCCGTGATCATAGTCTTCACAGATACCTGAAACCCTTTTCATTTGTAAAACAAAAGCAGAACCTATTTGCCTTTGGAGCTCCACAATCATTATACTTTTACTGCAGAGGAATGCACTAAAATGCAATTCTGACACCCTTTTTTTGTTTGCTTTTTCCCCCTCACAGTCCCTTAACAAGGAAGTACTCCAGGTTTGAATTTTTTTCTCCTTTTAAATATTGAATCACATACTGACTTTAATGAAAGCAGAGATGGATAATGCTAATTAATTAATAATTAATACTAAATCATTCCTAGCCTAACCTAAGATAAGAATATGCAGTACATTCAAGGCCCACCTCATGCTGGTAGGGCTATTTAATAGAGGAAAACTAAAATGACCACAATATTTAAGTTTCTTTCTAAAAACTATCCCTATCATTTTTCTGCCCTCTCCATTTTCCTTCCAGCAGTGCTTCTCATTATTCATTAGGCCACCTAACTGAAATGGAGATCAAGATCTATACTTTTATTTTCATGGGGGTGTGAGGCTTGCCAAACCTAAATAAAATGGAAGATTTTTTAAAAGGCGAATCATTGGATCAGTTCATTAATATTCATGTTGAGGGAAAGAAATAAGATTCAAGATAAAATTATAGCAGGATGTTTTTTCTACTGCAATGATTTATTATATAGTTTAGATGCTATATAATCTGTTTTAAAAAAAAAAAAAATCTAAAAATTAAAATACATATGCAATGCTAACTGCATTCCAGTGTCAGAGAAGTACTTTATTAACAGACACTGATATTGAAAATACTACAAAGTAGCCCATGCATTATACACTACCACGATAAATGTTCATGCAAAAATCTTTAAAGCATGTCTTAAACAGCATAAATAAGTATCAGTTTTATAACCTCACCTTTCACACTTTTTGTTCTATATGCTGCAGCTAATACGATGTACACAAAGATTGCCTATGACTTTCAGATCCACTTAAATTTATTTCTAGCTTTAATTCTTGCTGAATATTATTCATGTAGAATATACAAAATATAAACTGATTTTGAGATCTTAAAGGAAAGTCAGTTTAGGTTTTTTGGGGGAAAGAAGTTTGTTTAACCTTTGTGAACATCTGGATAATGCAAAATGCAGAGGATGGAAATGCATGAAGTTTGCCTGCTTTTGGAAAGGAACACTGTCCATGCTCTTTCTGTTGCTCTGCATAATAGAAGCCTCGTTTTTTGAGCCTGCACCCTCACTCCTGCTTCTCTGAAACTGTCGGTGTTGGCAGCTGACAAGTTGTTCGCCCCCAGGTCTAACATTAATGTGATAGACAAGTCTGCCATGCTAACAAAAAGTTTATCAGAGTCCTAGAGTCCTTGTACAAAAGAAGTCGTCTTTTTTTTCTTTGTCTTTCCTTTTTTTTAATAGAACACAAAGTATGAAGGCTCATCTAAGTCAGAAAGATTCATCAAAATCTCTAATTAAATACATGACAGCTGTTGAATTAGAGCATTTTGTCTTAGCGCTGCCATCCTATAATACTTTATAATCCTGAGAGTCCAAAGTATGAATTAATTATGCTTGTAAGTATCCTGATACCCAACTAAAGGGGAAAAATAATCAAAAGCAACCCTAAAAGGTCTCTGAGAAAGTAGGCAGTACTGCTAATAATGAATAACTAGGACCAAATTATTTCCAGATTACTAGACTGTACTTTGGAGATGCTTTGATATAGAACAGGCTTGTATTACAAGACTATTTGGTTAAAGAAACTGCTTGCTTTTAAAATAGTGTGTTAAAAAAGCATTTTTTAAAAGCCATGTGTTAAATATCAATTCCTAACAGCTAGCACAATAAAATGCCATAATCCTCAGCCTTGCAAAGATAAATACGATTTTTTAAAAAGTACAGTTTTAGAGTAGTCCTGTTATCTTCAAGAAATTGAAGTTTAGAGACAAATTTGTGCAGATGCTCACGTGTTGTAAGTTTGTTTAGATTTGCTGGGGAAGGGGTTTTGGTTGCTTGTGTTACTTTAGAGGAAAACAACAGAACCAAAGTAGGAATTTTCATGCTGTGGAGTTCAGGGGATTTAGAATATTGTTACACTGAAATATTCCAGGTTTACGCTATTTCACTTTTGAACATCAATAACCAAAGACTAAATGTTCCACTGGAAGTAAATACTTCCTTTAAAATTTTTTGCTCAGTTGGTAACCCAGATCTGAGAAAGATATTTCGAAGGAAAAACTTCTAAACAGCTCTAGCGGTTTGTGTTAATCTTGTTCTCAGTTTGGTTTTTTTTCCTGTCAAGTCTTAAGAGTCTTTTTTTCTGAGGCTTTCTAACTTCAAGTCTAATTAAAATATATCTTACAAAATGTGAAACGCGTATCATTAGATTTTTATTCCTGTATATTTTGAACAAACTCAGACTTGTATGATAGGTCTTCCATGCATTTCAGCAGCTGTCTTTCGTAGCTTTCCTGGTTTCCAATGGGTAGCGCAAAATGTTTCTTTACAATTTATCTTTCTGCCTGTTGATTCACTGATTGTATTGATTATTAAGAGGCCATGAAATTACATTGAAAAATTGTGTGTTCTTGGAGTTTTGGATGTCCTCAAAATCCATGTAGAGTAAATGCTTTGTGTGAGGGGGTTTTCTCATTTTGGTCAGCAGGTGGTCAGATGTTAGTATCACGACTGAGACTGAGGAGATGATAATCAAATTCAGACAAACTTGGCCTAAAATTCCTGAGAATTCACATACTCCTGACTCAAGAACACTTCTTTGGAAGTATGTTTTAGTTGTCTTTTGAAGTTGCTTTGTTTCAGTCCACTGAAATTACTATTTATTTACCACAGTTGTTAACTAACATCATTCATGAACTAGCACCTGATTGCTGTTGGCAATCAAGAAGCCTGAGTAACAGTACAGTCCCTGAAATTCAAGTGTCAGATGCTTTTTACCTAGTTAATAGATGTACTCCGTATGGAACAAGAGAGGAGAAAGATGCCAAACATTTCTCATGATTAAGAAGACTTTAAAAATATCAACAAATTTTTTAAATTCTATTTGTAACAAATAGAGCATTATTGAGAAAGGCGCTCATTCAGTGGTATGCTTGAGTGGAGAAGGAACCACTGAATATCTTTCGAGTAAACTGATTTCTCTTTTGAAGGGTTTTGCTTTTTTCCGTAATCCATCTGCTAATCTGCCATTTTGATAGAAGAAATTGTGGGAAACACTACTGATCTTGGATCAACTTACACAAGAAAGACTTTCACCAAATAAGACATGTTCATCATTCTGGTGGGCTGAATAATAGCTTGGCATAATTCTGAGAAATGCTTGGCAGGAGATTCTCCATTGCATTCTCCAGTTACTGCTAGTCAGAAAATTGTTCAGATTTGTTCTTTTTTGTGGGCTTTGAAAAATCCTCTTTTTCCATTTAAAAACTGGAGATGTTTGTGGGTTTTTTGGTTTTTTGGGGGGTGGTTGGGGTTTTCTTTTGGTTTTATTGGGTTGGGGGGGGGGTTACCCCATAGTGGGTTGTCTGAAAAATGAATGTCATAGTATCATAGAGTTATTCAGGTTGGAAGGAACTGTGGGAAGTCCCTAGTCCAACTTCCTAGTCATTTTAGCTCAGAAGGCAGTCAGAGCGGTCAGGTATGATTTATCTTTGTAAATCCACGACAACTGTTCCTGGTTTTGGCTTTCCTGCCACCCTCCCTGCATGCTTGAGCAATGGGCTCATCTATCTTCCTCCCTTCCAGCCTGTCTTTGCTTCCCCCTCCAGCGTACATCCTGTTTTGTTGGTGACCAGTCATGACATCCCTGCTTAGCCAAGTCAGTGTCCTGCTACAACTATTCCTTTTCCTGAATACCAGGATGGACTGTTGTGCTTGAAGGGGTTTATCCTAAAAGACCTGCCAGCTGTTTTGAGCTCCTTTGCCCTTCAGGAACGCCTGAGATCCTCTCTACCAATTCCCAGAATAAGGCAAATATTACTCACCTAAATATTTGTCCACATGGCTTGTAATTTCTACTATTCTTACTATCTCCATTTGACTCCCCAGGCTCCTTATTGGATGATGCTTTACAAAAAACACTGGACTGTCCTCTGAAAATGTTGTCATCACACATCATGGTATACATAGGCCCACTGGAGAACAGTTGTTTATGTACAAGAATGGGTGTATGATTCGCTTCCATAAGGAACAAAATCAGTTCAGCCAGACATATTTCAATCTTGAACTGAGACTAAATAATATGTTTCAGTTTTGACATTGAGATGTATGTCTGAATAGATAATGTCATAACATCTCTTTTCCAGTGAATGCACCAAAATGGAAAAAAAATATACATTAAAATTTGTCTAAACTTCATGTGGGATGAAGTGGAATGAAAATGAATATACATATATCAGAGATTTTGATAGGGAACTTAAATTTTTTTGTGAGGTTTAGTTAACAGTTAAAGTGCCAGTAGATGGCACTCAGGAATCTATAATGTTGTTACATATGGGGCTTTCTATGACCAGCGCAGCTTGATGCTTTGCAGTGCTGGGTGCAGCTCGTACCGCACACCAGTGCTTTTGTGACTTCTAACGGACAGAAATATTCATATGTAATGGGAACAACTGAGCGATACCAGAGATGACTGACATGTGGTATGATGTTATACTCATACATGATTGGGAAGGTAGCGAGACCTGGTTTGAATGTGCTGAACTATTTACTGTAAAGAGAGTTGCAGTATTGTTTGTGTATTAAAATATTGCGTTGGTTTATTGTCTTTTGTACTGAGATCTAATAATGCTGTCCAGTAGCATAGATTATATCATTTAATCAGTTTTCAGGTTTGATTGCAGCTACCAGCAGGAGACTCAGAGTTGCCAACTGTAATTAAAATGTAAAAAAAAAAAACAAAACAAAAAACAGTTTGGAGATAATTAAGGCTGAGAAACACTTATTTTCCTGTGAAGTTTTGTACTACTGTGCTGAGGAAAGCTGAATATTATCTGTCTTTAAACATCTACTTCCTTGAGCTGTTTGGATCTGGGGTTAGATCATCATTTCCATCTTAGCACAGATTTTTCTCAATGAATAACACAGATAACATTTGAAAAATTTGTATTACTACTTACAGGATTTTTCAGTGTTGCAATATAACATAGGAATACTTTATTGTGATCCAGGTTATGTTTAAAGGAACCTAGGTGCTTTGCAAGCAAAGATAAAAAATTTGCAATGGTCTCTTTACAGGTACCACTGGACTTTTCTCCTACTAGGTGCACATTTGGGACGAAAAAGCTAACACCACTGTCAAGCACAACTAGTAGATTTACCTCCCTGGCTTCTACTACCTTGGATTTGTGTTTTGTCCTTTTTAGAAACTGATCTGAAATGAAAAGATAGAGTTAAGAAGGAACTAGCCCTGTAGTCACAGGTAAAGGTCATATATTTATAAACTTACAAAACTCCACCATTTGCTGCTTTTGGAAGGCTTTGTCAGCGGCTTGCTCATTTGGTGGTTAGAAACTATTTATTAGGAATCCTGAACTTATTCTTGGACTGTTTATCTGTTTTTACACAATGTTATTTAGTTCAAATAGCTTTACCCCTTCTGTGGTCTGCACTTTCTTGGATATTTTTCAGGTATATCTTCTCAGTAGAAATAGCTCCCCTGTGTTTTTTGTTTACCAAATGAGCTAAACTCATCACGATCTTACAAGGCAGATGTCTTTCCCCATGATGATTCTAGGTGATGATGATATTATTATTTTTTCCCCTTTTTTTCCTGTATTGCCACTTAGAAATAGCACAAGGCCCTCAACAACAATGTATATTTGCAATCCTTTTACATGGACACGGTTGTTACTTCAGTCCTATGCTATATAAATCTTGAGAAAAATTCATCTGTGTGGATGACTTCTCTTGTATACATCTACATCTGATCAGACTGCCTTTTTCCATAGTCAGTCCAGAAGTAGCTTTCCCATAAATATAATTTTCCTTGAGGTATGTGTCTAAATCAGGTCAGGTGAATTGTTGTTTAAATGTCACCCTTCTTTTTTGAGTATGGAGGAATACTAAACACTGCAGAAGTCTTAAGCCAGCAGAACTGAATCTCCTCTTGTGCGACCGACTGCTGCCCTGTGCTCCATAGAGTACTGTACCTGCAGGCCGTTCAGCTGGTCAGGGTGGAACAAATTTTTTTGGAGCAAATGATTAAGCCTTATTGGGTCTAGAGATGAGAAAAATCTTTAAAGTCATTCATATGCCCAAATGAACTACTGAACTGTAGTATTAGCCCAAAAAGTACATGCACATTTGAGACTTTCCAACAGTGGTAAAATTATTTATTTTTAACATGTCTGGATGAAGCAGGACTGAGAAGGCCTGGGCAGACTAAACCTGAGGATCTGTATCATTTGTAAAGCCTGTACTAAAGAGAAATGGATAGCTTTTTGTTTGGTTATTTTGGGGTTTGGGTTTTTTTTGTGTTTTTTTTTTAAAATGTAGATGATGATTTGCTTGAAATATTCTGAACCATCAGGATCTTCATACACTTTTGTTGGCTAATCAAAGACAGATTGCAGTCAGGAGCCATATCTAAATTTATTAAGAAAATTAATAGACCATTTAAATTTTACTAGAATTAGGCTAAGATACAATAAGCATTTGCACCAGCAGATATTCATTAGCTGTAACATTGACCTGGTGCCTGTGTGTGTAATGAGAAATTGACATCTAGATCTGAACAGAGACAATAGTGCTAATAATATGAGTTTGAAACATTGGGGAAAAAAAACCCCTAGTATTATACATGTGTCAGATTTTATTTTTTCATATTAATCCCTCTGTGTATATTATGGACTGCGAAGTCAAGGTTTGGAGGGTTATGTTTGTCTAACCCAGGATTTTTGCTTCCTTCTCTGTTCTATAAATCTCTATACACTCTTGCTATGAGAGTGAATTTTATTTATTCATTTATTTATATAGCATTTTTGGAAAGTGATCAGCTCGGTGAGTGTTGAAGAGCTAATGGTGTTTTTCCCTAAATGTATCAGTCCTTCTGAGTTAGATTAGCATGAAAACAGATCGCTGCAAAATTTCAGCACATTGTTCATGGGTTTTAGCACAGTTAAGGTTTCATGATAATCTGTGTCTGCCTTATGTCGATATTTTTAAATCTAACGAAAATTACACCACACTCCCCAGCCCCCCTTTTTTTATTTATTATGCGACTTTTTAAAACTTCCATAGAACCTATGGCTGGATGTGATACTTCCTTGAGGCTAGGTTTCACTTTCAGAGAAGCTACCTTCACAATCTTTACTAGGAATAAATGTGTGCAGTTGAGATTAGTTCACCCAAGAGTAGTATTCAGCACTTTAAAGAAGATTATATAATTGAAGTTCAATTATTTTTAAACTATTTTTTCTGTCTCGGAATTGCAAGCATGATCAACAGTGAATTCTGTATAGGACTGACTTGCAAGATACAGTAAATACTGGAAAACAAGATGACCTGTATTTGAAAACCTGATTGTTTGTCATTCATAAATGTATGCAATGCTGAATTTATACACTGTACTTTACAAATAATTTTAGGAATGGCATTGATGATTTGTTGTCCTGTGGTCTAAGGACAAGAATAAGAACTAATAGTGTTCTCAGTACAGTTTGTGCTTTTTGTTACGCATGGCAAAATGAACATGCATTTAAAAAACAATAAAAAAAATTCCTCTGCCATTTTAGATTATATAACCAATTACAAATAAGTTGTACGGCGCTGAGAAGTTTCCTGTTCCCATTGTTCAAATACATTTACTATCCAGCACATTAGTACATTGGTCATTGGCACCAGCTTCAACCCCATTCACATGTTAACTATCCTGCAATGCAGGCAGAGACCAGAAATATTTGGCTTAGGGAAAATGAGCCATTACTTTGAGTATCAACTTTCTGCTGCCTACTAGCCACAGGTCCTCAGTGCTGCTAATTGTTTTCAGTAGATGTCTGATTCTCCGGTGAATTAGGATTAGGGGAGAATTTCATTAAGGCGCATGTATTTGAGATCCTTGGTGCATCATGCAGTGATGGTGGCAACTGTATGTAACTCCTGCCTCAGTTCTCATGGGAAGGGAAGACTGGTCCTGGGGTGAGGTTAATGGAGTGGATGGCTTTCATGGTTTGGGGTAGCAGGCTTTGCTCCCAGCCTTCCTCTGGATCTCCTGGGAACGTTCCCTCCTCTGTACTAGTGCCGAGTTCTGCATCCCTCTGAAAGTGCAAGCCATGAAGCTGAACTAGTTTGGGTTTGGGCCATCTGGCTTCAATAACCCTTCATTTCTTTGTGGAATCTAAATGAGTTTGGTCCCCGGTATATGCTGGATGCCAACAGGAAGCGGCACGGTTGACAGTAGTGCCAGCAATTCAGGACAGACATTTCAAAGCAAGCCAGTGTTTATCTGTCAGCTCTAATACAATATTTAGAGTTACATTAGAGTGGCAAAGCAAAACTTAGGTGAGGGAATGTCACTTCTCTCCCTGGTCCACAGCTTCCAAGGTTTCTTATCTTCCTCTCTTGCTGCTCTGCAAACACAGTTCTTACACTACGTTCTCTTCACACACTGTTGCCAGTTCATATGTTCTGCATTCATGGCTGCCAGTTCTTAAAAGTTTGCGTCCAACTAGCTGGTCATCTGAGCCAACTCTGTCCCATAGGCAGGCAGCTTTTCTAATAGTTCAGTCCCATCAGGCTAAGCAAGCCTACAGCCCTGCTGGTTTTTGCTATTCTTTTATTTCAGAAAAGACTTCAATCCCTTCAGTCCCAGTAGGTAAAAGCAGCTAGTGAGTGAATGGAATCATTTTTGTTCTCTTTCAAAACTATTACAGATATTTCCACAGGAGCTGATGGCTGCTTTACAACTGGTGGGAGAGGTTATAAAAGAAAGGAACGAATGTTGTTTGTTTTTACGTAAGTTTAAGCCTATTTACGCTATACACCTCATAGCTCGTGTTCTTTCCTATGATGTTCAGGCCATTAAACAGTGATCACAGACACTGACCAACCTTTACAGCTGGTACCAAGCAACAAATCTTTGAAAGCTTCAGTGTTTCATCCTGAGGAGGAGCAATCATTCTTCTCATGTTTCTCCTTCCTATCGAAGGCTGAGGTAACTTTTCTTCTGTTGCAGACAGAGCTGACATCTCAGGAATTTATAATTCCAGTGATTATTCCAAAACTTGAAAGTTATGTTGCTAGTAGAGAGACAAAAGCTGGGATAACACTGTATGTCTAAGACTACAGTGTGCCCTCCCTTTTTTGTTTCCCTCAGGCTTTGCTCAGGCCTATGGCAGGCGTACGTGTAAAACTTGGTGAGGCAGAGATCTCTAATCTTACTGAGCAATCATTCCAGTGCTAGAAGGATGTTAATGATGTTTTACCACCTAAGAGGGTGATGAAAGGAGAGCATTTGAACACCTGAGCATGTATAATTTAAATGTAATAAAATCACAATATGAGTTCTAAGTAGAAAAATTAGCATTGCTAATTATTGCTTGCTGATTATTGCTGTAAGCTTTGCTCCAAAAAAAAATTTGCTGGTTTTTTTTTTTTTTTTAAATACATGCTGCTGGTGTATTCAGGTGTCAGGATAAATAACTGACACCACATGTACTCAAATTTTTGGCTGGCATCAACTTCAGATCTTTCTCTGTCTGTCAATTATATGTTGCACAATTTGATTCAGGGCTGCTAAGAGGGAAAGACTGGGCAGCAGGTGGGCATCTAAGAGCCCTCATTATAAAGGGAACCAACCTGGTTTTATTTATTAGTCTGTCATGAAAAAGTACAATAGGAAATGGACCAAACCATCATAATTAGCATGTTATGCAGATAGGGTGAGAGATTGGAATACTTACATGATATGTGCTACTCATATAGTCATGCCTTTTCTGTTGAAGACAAAAGTCATAAATAAGAGAAGTACAAAAAACTCCTTTGCTGCTGCAGGAAGGCCTCAAGGTTACTAAGCGCATGTGTGACATAAATGCAGTAGAGCATTTTAATTAGATTCTTTCACCAGAACTCCTGACCTTCTGTGTAGCACATTAATGTATTTTACTAATTATAAATGCAATTAAAAAGTACTGAAATAAAATTAGGCTGATCTATCTAATTTACATTAAGCACTTTCAAATTATGTAGATTTTCAAAGTCTTTTTCTTTCTTTCTTTCCTTTTTTTTTTTTTCCAATTTGGGTTTCAGGAAAAAATTGTCTGCATTAAAACAGCTGGAAAACAACCTTGTAGCAAAACAAATTTCTTTTCTGTGATTATTCACAGTGTGTGAGTTAATTTTATAGGCAGTAATATGCTTAGCTATCATTAGGGTAGTGACTCATACAATAGAACCCATATGTGCATTGGATGCAGTGGTGGTTAGTATAGTGGGTGTGTACTTCTCAATTTTTTCTTATGAGAATTGGGTTCAGAGGATAACTAGGAAAGAAATACTGATATAATGGTCAAAAATAACAGAGATTTATAAACAATAAAGAAACAGCAAAAGCAGTATGTGAATAATACAGGCAAAACGTGTGGTGTGTTCAGTCATCAAAACAGGCTGACTGTTATCTCTGCCATCTACATTACTTTTGGTAATACTTTCATCGTATTTTAGAGTTTTAGACGTGAAAGTAGAAAAATAATGATATTTCATTATTATTTTTGTCAAGCATTTAAATGATGGTGGGCATGGTGCAGAGAACATAACACAATCTTTACCCTGAAGAGCTTATGATCGAATTTTTGATGGGCTGCAGAAACAGAGGGTAACACTAAGTACTGAACATAGATAGAAAGAACCAGTCTTAAAGTAGGAAACTTTGTAGAGCTACTCAGGCATTTTAGTTCATGTTGTTTATCCTTAAACCTTTTCTGTAATAAAGGATTAATTTATAATACATGTGTGTTTCAATGAAAATTCTCCAGTTTTCCACTAAAAAAAGGAACCAAAAGTGCCCTAGTTTTTTTTGTTCTATCCCTCCCCTAAAGAAGGAATGTAAAAAAGTAGTAGAGAGGAGAGGAAGAAAAGCTGAAATACAAATAGATTAGAGTAAATGAACAAATTCAGTGTTCATTTCATAACAAATATCTTGCATTAAGACCATACTATTTTTCTTCCTTTTTTTGTGTGTGTTTATTGAGTTTGGGTCTCACACACCTGACATGAAATTAGAAAAGTGAGAATAATGCTTTGTTCATTATTGGTGGTTATTTTTTAAACACCTAAAAGGTGGTTCCACAGAAAGCACTGTGATGGTACTTTCTTAGAGATTATCTGTTAGATCTACAGGAGACTTGAGAATTTAAAGGAATAGGAAGGCACATGAACTAATTTGTTTATAAAATCTGAAATTGTAAGAATATCCCCCCCCCCCAAATATTTTATTGCTGAACACATGGAAAGTTTCCTCACTGTTATCTGGAAGCAGCAAGCACTGTGGTATGTAAACCAGTGATCAGTTATTCCAACTTTACCTTGTAACAGAGTGCCATCTTGTCCCTGTTTCCATGAGAGGCCCATGGGTGATTTCCAGGAGGAATTTCGGTCACTAAAACTTCAAGCTTCTCCCCTTGATATAGCAACATATGTCACTCATCAACTTAAAATCTAATAGCTATTTTGAAGTCAAGTAAATAGCTTACAATGGCAGAGCTGCACTATTTGGCTTTAGACATTTTACTCAGTGCCCTTGTTACAAATCTAGGTTCTCTGCACTAGTCGGGGGAGAAGGGAACACACCTAACTTTAAATCACCCTCCAAAAGGAAATATGTGTCCAGTACACTTGAGATAATGATTACGGGAATCAGAACACAGGGGAGCTAGGAGCTCTTACCTCTCTCAGAAGGGATCTTATTTTGGGGAAAGCAGCAGCTCATGCCATTCTGGAGCATGGCCACTGCTAGGCCTTAACAGAACAACCTTGCTCTGGTTTCTGAGTAGCCACTCACCAGGAGTCAGAAAAAGTTGCTAGGTACAACAGCAAGGATTCTCTTGAAAGAAAGTGCCAGCAGGTCCCAAATCCTACTTAGTTCAGATCAACATTTGGGCTGGAAGTGCCTCTTACAGCTTAAAAACTTGGAAACAGTCACCTCTCAGCAGTGTTACATTCTCAATTAATAGTATCATACCATGGTCAGAAGGAACAGTTTGCAAGCCATCCTTATCCCATGGCTCCTGTAGGCATTATAAATCTAGTTATTACCTAAAAAAAAATATTCCTGGGTAACGTTTTTCTGTTTGAAACATTAGAATGGAACAGCATTTTGGTGTCCTTTTGGCCCAGGATTATGCATGTAAGCAGGAATTGCTGAAGGTTTTCGCAAATTCTTGCTCAATGTTTACAATTGTGTGAAAGGACCTGAAATAGCTGAAATGTTTTGCTTTAAGCTTTTTCCTCCCCCAACCCCAAATATCTGTATTTAGTAAAATGTTTATGTAGAGATGCATTAAAGTTAAAAACTTTGGAAATGTATATATTCCCATGAAAAATACATATTGTTGTACAATCAATATTTAAATGAAAGCTTTTCTCTGAAAAAAAGGAAAATCTATTAAACCCACTGTGGACTCCTGTCAGATGCGATTGTTTGGTAGAAGTGATCCAGTGATGAATTATGGATAAAGTTTGCATGGTTCATAATTTATTTTTTAGAATGTATTTTAACATTTAGTTGTGCATGTTTCAGAGCATGGTTATTTTAATTGCAACATTTGATATAAGCAAGATCTAAGTTTTCCAGCAAGAGCGAATACAGGGTAGAACTCCAGACCGAGTAACATGGCCTTGGTAGGAGACCCCCAGTGCATCCCATCTCTATGCCCAAAATGCAGTGATGCATACCAGCACTTCTAATTATGAAATTAAATCTTACCAAAGTACCATGTTTTTCTGTTGATGTGTTCTGTTGGTATGAGTTGGATTTGGGCATTGGGTTCACTCCCTTGCTGGAACAGAAATCTTTTTAATTGTGAAATTCTTCATGGGGAAATAGATTAATCAGATTTTAATATTGGGCAAAACAAGGTTTAGAATCTTTGAATGGGTGCCTGAGAAAACACAGTAAGAATAGAATATTTAAAACTGCCCTCCTTTAATAACTTATAATTATGTTTTTGTTAGATATAATGATTCTTCTTTGTAGGCATTTTTGTAAGCTTTTTTACTATAGTATCGTCCCAAAAAAAGTTTCTTTTCTTTTTGCCTTATGAGGATGTTTGCAAAAGAGTATTTGTAACATCTAAGCTTGTAGAACTTTGAAATCCTACTTTTCTTCCAGAAATACAGGTCAGTGTGCAAGTAGGAAGGATAGGAGTCACATGTGCCAAACTGTCTTCTGCACTAACAAAAAGAAGATAGCAATCTTATTGGAGAGACTGTTGAATTAGCCAACAAGGTAAAAAGAAAGATGAGATTTAAATAATCTAAATAAAGTCTATTTAAAAGCAAATTAATCTGTTTTGTATTTGAAATGTCATGTGCAAGAGCTTTTGAGGCACCCAGCAAAACAATAAGTTACACTTTACAGGCTCTGCAGTGGCTCTGCAATGAAATATGACAGCCAAAGTGCTCTTGGTAATAACTCGCACACGGCCTTGATAATAGAATCTTTTACTGAGAGAACAAGTGTGTTGGCTAAGACACTGGGGTTATCCTTCTCAGTGTCTCAAAAAAGAGATATATGATCATTAAGTCCTGCTTGGTGGAAAGGCAGAGAGGAGTTTATAGTTTGAGAGCGACAGCTCTGCAGTAACAGCTGCACTGGAGATTGACTTACACTTTTGTGAGATTTTGAACCCCTGGGATCTGGTATCAGCTGGTGTAAATTGACACAACTCTCTTCATTTCAATTAAGTCGCACCAATTTACACAAACTGAAGATATGGCCCATTATTTCTTCATGCCTGCTCTAGCAATGAATCCAAGTGTGTGATTAAGAATACAAGAACGCTCATTACAGTTAATGCCATGTGCTTAGAGCCACGAGCTTAAAGTTAAGCAGGTATTTAAGTGCCTTGGGGTATCAGCATCAGAATGCAGAGCTGCCTGGTGCCAGCCAAGATGTTGTTATAGCAATTGCTTTGAAAGGAATCTTGATTTGTAATGTGCAACTTTCCTGTTGGTCAGCATATGGCCAGCTGGATTAACTGTTGTTTACAGTATTTTCTTCTGCCTCAAATTATTTCTTGTGTCATGGATGTAGGAATAAGGAGAGAAGTCATTGAACGGTTTCCTTGATGGTAACCTTTCTTACTGAATATGATTTGTCTTAATCCAAACCAGAAGTCTGAAATTCTCTTCCAAACCCTGCCTTTGAAACGTAGTAAGACCTTTCACAAATGCTATCATCTTGGTAGCTCATATAATCCCATGGGTATAATGTTTATATATATTTTTTTAAAGAAAGGTAGCTGCTACCATTTTAATTTTGTCAGTATATCTATATATAGAAGAATATACAGTGCAGTAAGGCATAGGGTAAATTTGTTCTCTATATGCTATGAAAAGCAGAGCACAGCTTGCACTGCTCTATGTGTCCAGCAGTAGCAGCCAAGGCATTACATCCAGAGGTTCATATAGTTTGAAAGACCTCTCTAGAAATTTGTGTGTGCCTGTGAGCATTGTGTTGGCAACTTGGCTGACCTGAACCCCATGTAGCTGTAGCACTTCTGCTAGCAGTAGCCAAACGAACTCATTTGGTGTGTCCTTAAGAGCTGCAGTCACACTTTTGACAACAACCAACATCTGTAGAATAACATGAACTGTATAGTACTTCTCACACATATTATACCTGGAGCTTGCAAACAAAACAAATGACCAAGAACCTAATCTCTCCAAATGTGTAATTTTACAAGCTTTTAATCTAATATGTTAGATTCACATTATCTTTTGTCAGTTATACCTTACTGCATTCTCTGTAACCTACCTTTACAAGGCCCTGCTGAGGATAACAATAAGGTGTTTGTCTTTAGGTGAGCATAAAAAAATGTCTCCAGCTCTTCTTTGCTCGCTAATCTGAGCAGCATTCACCCTCCAATTTCTGTGACTGAGCCTCAACTTTGCCAGACACATACACTTAGCAGGTGTTTTCATCATGACATTAATAATAAGAATTGACATGTTCTGAATGAGGAATCCCTTGATTTGCCTGGTAGCACTGACAGATATTTGGGGAAATCGACGGCTTCTGAAAAATATTTTTGCCATGACCAGCACTTCTCTAACGGATTTTTAATGGCTCTCATAGAACTCTCACTAACTTGAACACTTTCACAGATGAAGTGGAAAGTGGTGAAATGTGCTGCTTAAACACTTTGGAAAGTTAGTGAAGAAACATGGAACAACTCTGAATTTTGCTTCTAAATCATGATCCTTTTTTTTTTTTTCTCTGAAAATATTTTTTCCTCTATCAAATCTAAAAGATTGGAATGGATTAGCTAAGGGGGCAAGCATTTGATATGATACACCAGGACTGAGCTATATAACCCCCATTAACCTTAATGGGAACCACAAAGCTCAGTCTGCTCATTTAGATGGAAAAATCCCTCTGCTCATCAGGGATCAATTGCACTGTGTGTTACCTGGTTTCAGTGTCTCATTCAATATGGCAGTCACTGTCATGACCTTGTAAGGCTTGGACTATGAGAAAGGGAGGACAGATAAAATGGGGCTATGAGAAGGAAGATCAAATAAAAATATAAGCTAAAAATAAGGAGAGAAAAAGTTATAAAGGTTAGTATGTAACTCATGTTAGAAGTTCATATGAAATGTAATTGAGATTAAATCACAAGTCTCCTTCGCAGTTCAATGTGATACTGTAGAAAATCAATACAAAGATAACAGTATCTAGAATTCAGGTTCTTCTGAGAATTGTTAAATTTAAAATAATTTTACAGGAGGAATGTGTTAACTAATTTTTTTTAAAACTTTCCTATAATAGGTAGAATAAGATAGTGATTTTTACAGATTCCTCCTTTTAGCTCCTCCCCTGCAAAGTTAAACATTGCCTACATAAACCTGAGCGACTAAGGGTGGTGTTATCAGAACAGCCTAAATGGAATAGATGCTCATCTCTTTTTGAAAGTCAATTAAGCTTATGTGCCTAAATCCCAGTCGATAGCTTTATTGAAAAAGATCTCCAGTTGCTCTTTTAAGTGATAGGAGGATTGTGATTAAGTACAGCAAAAGCTCGATTCTATGCTGACATCTCTTATCTCTTACTGATGAAAATAACAGGCATCTTCTGCCCCCCAAAGTATTATATAGTTAAGAAAGGGGACTAGAGAAGAAACAGCAAAGCTAACATTATGGGAGGAACACGTTTATTGTGGAAAATTGTTAAGGTTTATGGTTTGAGGCTGCCCAGTGCGGATAACAAAAGAGATGTAAGTTAAACTTTAAATAAATGTCGTGCTGCTATAGGCATGATTTCCAATATTACATCTGCTTCGTTAATACTAAAATAAGGCTTCCTGTCCTCAGGTTGAGTACAGCAATCTTAAAGGTAACATAGGAGAAGCAGTACTAGTTTCTAAACATCTCTCACAGCCAGAAAATTACAACTTAGGAAAATTGTTTCCAGCAGCTTATTTTTCATGCCTGAGAATAATCAGTTTTTTCAGCTCATCATGACTTTCTCATCCTAAGACTTGGCAATTCTAAGCACGCAATAGTACCACTCCGAAGACAATTGTGTCTACTGCTTCCACAAAGAAGAGTTCTTCCAAAATTCCCACCATAGCCAGTACTATGCATAGCATGCAAGGACTACACGAATAAGAATAAAGTTGTCCTGTTCTCTAAATTAAAGGTAACGGTGACATTCAAGAGAAAAATAGAACTCCATGATATTAGTCAGTCTCTTTCCAGCTCAACAGAGGTTTATGGTAAAAAGGCAGAAAACCCCAAAAAACCTTCCCAAAAGAGAAGAAATCCAAAAGGATTTTTTTTAATTAGGTTTTTTTAGGGGGTTTTATTGTTGTTTTGTTTTGGTGGGGTTTTTTTTTTTTGTTTACTAGATGAAAGGCATTGCAATGCATGACTCTGAGTACGTTTTTCAATTGTATGAATACTTAGTAGGAGGTGAAAATGTAAGTTGTCAAAGTTTGGCCAAATGTAGACCACCACTAATCTCTTTCTTAAACAAATCCTGAGACTAAGAATTCACGAAAAAGTGATTCTTCCTCAGCAGATCACTTCCTGGCGTTGCTCCTAGGGAAACTACCTTACCAAGAGACTGTTTGCATCCTATAGAAGTCTGTAAGGGCCATTGCAATATATTTATAGAAACCACAAGCTGCTGCACTGAAATTTCCAGTTCTGTATTCTAACAAGAAGACTTAATTGGAGTTGTGTCCTGTAGGTTATAGTGGCATCTCATAGTCCTTTGTTGTGAGATTGTATCATTTTTCAAGCAGTTTCTAGCATGATGGAGGCATGCATACACCATTTTCATTTATCCCAGTCTTTTCCTCCTCTCACTGCAAACACAGGTCAGTGAAAAGCATATGAAAGACCTTGATATCGATCCAGTTTATCAAACTGCCACCCAGTCCTGTGTTAGGATGGCTTCTCCTGAATCAATTTCTCCTTACAGTTATGTAAACAGGTCTTTTAGTTTGGCCTTATTGCAAACAAACAGCTTATTGATGTAAGACAGAAGGAGACCTTCTTGAATATCTGTATCCCAGGGTTACACATCTCATTGACAGCAAGTCCTCAGTCTGGACTCTAGAGAAAGTCCCTGGTACAGGGGTCAAGAACCAGTGTCTGCTGAAGGAATTGGGTTTAGACAGCAATGTAAATATCGGGTCTTTGAGCAGATTTAAAAGAGAATGGCATCAGTGCTGTAAAGCTTGGGTTGCTGATACAGTTACCACTGCAGGGGCCAAATTATCACAAATGAGTTACTAGTATATTTGTGTTTTTCCGTCTTAAAGTAGTGAGTCTTTTTGGTGAGCTCTGAAGGTTGATTATTCTATTCTAAAAATGCAGTAGAACTACCAGTTGCTGGTGTGTAATCAGACCTGAATTCCTAAATTTCCATTTCAGCAGTGGTTATCTTGGGACCTTATTTAGAAGCAGTGATTTTAGTTCTAATACCTCCGCCTGTGGATGGTCATTGGGATTTTATTTTACTGAGAAATGGAATACAGCAATATGTGAAGAAAGACATTTTCAGATATGTTTAGTTGTTTCCCTTCAGAATATTTTCTAGCGCTGTGTTTATCATGGCTGTTTTGTGCTTTTCTTCCAGTTATAAATAACTGCTAAAGACTGATGTGTTTACTTTGTTTAACCATGGCCGTGATGGGTCGAGGACACATTAAATCATCCTCAGGCTCTTATTTGCAGCCAATTCTGAAATAACCAGAGTGGTGACATAAAATTACTTCATACTGCAGAGATTTTTATATTGGCTTAAGTCTCTGAAGTCTCCGGTGCTTTGCAACAAGACACTTTAATGGTAAAACAGTGACAGCAAAGATGAAAGTCCATGTGGAATTGTCTAGCAGACAACTCAAGGTTTGTTTAAGGTGCTAAGATACAAAAAAGTGATATTCTTTGCTTCTGAGGTTTTCTTGATGAGTTTACAGATCTAGCTATTATTTATTTAGATTTAAAGTGCCTTCATATTTTAGAAATAGTGATGGAGAATTGTGACACTCTTATTCTGCTGAGATTAAAAGAGGAAAATGTTCTTTTCTGACAATTTCTACAAATACGGCCTTTGTGTGTGCTGCTTCTCTGAAAACACCATTTGCAGTTGCTACTGTTAGTTTAATAATTTGACCCCTTTTTGTTTTGGAATTACCTGCAAACAAACTTCACTGTTTATGATTGTCCATTGTCATTAAAAGCAAAAGTGACTTTGAAAATCAAGCTTGTGTTATTATATGGTACACAGAAAATGAATATGTCTCCGTTACATTGTCAGTTGCACATCAGCCCAGTATTTGCAACGTGTCTCCTTCTATTAATATATTAGTACGATCATATCGCTCATTTATTGTATGTAATTAGCAATGACTTAATAACGTGTGTCTGGGAATTATATCACTATTTGTTTGTATTAGAAAATGAATTGCAATCAAACTACATTCTAATACTGGTTGGTGCTCACTCTGAAGGAACATACAGAAATCAATCTGTAATTCTCACTTCACTTCTTTCTCACATGTCTGACAAACAAGATGAGATTTCTCCTGTGGGTTAAAAAGTCTGAGGTCAATTATATCATGTTTGGGAATGAACTGCAGAGTTCAGGTCTGTTTATGAAAACCATTTGGTCTTCAGGTAATACTACTGTATTAGTCAAACAATTTGTAGGCCAGGAATCCTCCCCTGAGGAATGAATGAATTGCAGGAGTTGGAGAGTCATTCATACAGAAGTCTGGAAAGAGGGAAAGATGATGTGTTGAAATTCTTTTTGTTTGCGCATAAATAATTCATTGACATTAGCGTTCTTACGGTGGTTTCAGTCTGTTTCAAGGGAAGTAATTAAAATTATATAGATGTTATTTATTAATGCTAGTGGGAATAGGAGATATTGCAGTTGGAACAATCTGGAGTTACCCAAAAGACAATTAGAGCTATGGACTGACTGAAAACAAATACATTTTTAAAAGGGATCTAAAGGCATCAGTGATTATATACATCTACTTCCCTGTAAAGGTAGATAATAATGTAACGTTGTAATTCTCCTGTTCTACTGTAAACTTTTGTTACGCAGTAGTTGGAGGAAACACAAATAAATATACGGAGTCAAGTAATTATTGATTATGATTTCTTGGTTCCCCTTCTCGGACATGGATATATCCAGTCCCCAACAAAGCTGTGAAGCTGAACCTAAAATTTTTCAGCAAAACTGTATTTTGTAATACTCTGGCATTTCTGATGGGAAGTAGCACGGAAGGTTGTATTATTTGGAAAGCAGAAATATGGAATTAAGCGGAACAGTAAACACTGTAGTCAGTGTAATCTTTGTAGAAAAGTTACCCTTTATGTTCCGGTGATAAATAAGTACAAAAAGCCAGAGGTAGGTTGGAGCAGTGGACAGTTCACTCTTTGCATTTCAGTTCATTGTAACTTGCAGGAGCTGAAAATAAATGCTTTGAGACATGAAATATGAAGTACTTCAACTTTTAAAAATTAAGATTTGGGTTAAAAAAACAATCAGTACTAATATATCAGCAAATGGTGGTAGTTTATAAATTGTAAGATTAGGAAGTGGTTTCATTCGTACAGTTTGATGCTTTTTGAAAAAAAAAAAAATTTAATACATGTGAGTCCTAGATTAAAACACACAAAGAGAGAAGAGGGTATAAATAATGACAATGATTCTTCTAGAGTGGTGTGGTAAATTGTTATATTTTTTTCTGTGATCTTTTTTTTTTTACTGAGAGGAAAAGGTTTAGGCATGAAAAATCATTGTTCCTGCTCTAGAACGTGCTTGTGTAATGTTTCCCAAGAAATTCTTTTTAGTTAGTATTATAATACTTACATTTGTAAACACTAACTGCAAACCTGAGCTAATATTAAAATTAGGCACAAATGTAACTCTTACGTAATTTATTATTTTGTAAGTTCTGCTGGGTGTTCTTTGAGAGAGGGAAGGAGGATTTGGGTATTTATTTGCAGGATCTGAATTGTATTTAATATGAAGAATCTGTTTAAATTTTTTGATTGCTTTGGATGGTTTTCCACTTAATCTAAAACACAGCTAGCAGATCATGTGTATCTAACATATGCTTGTTTAAAACTAGAATTAAAAACATTCGTAGTTGCTGCTGAAGGAATCGCAAACAAGCTTTCTGGAGAGTTTTGGATCATGTGAATTGACTTGCCTATTAATGTTTGTCTTCGATTTTGAAGATGATTCAGAAAAAACCCATGGTCTTTATTTATTTGTAAGTTGGAATTTCAGTTCAGTCTCTTTTACAAAAATATTCATAAACCTACTAAAACCTTTAAGTAAGTAAAGAAGTTGAAAGTTATACCTGTTTTGAAGATGGCTAGAGGGCATTTTACAAGTGGTCTGCAAACTATTTGCATAATATTTTGAAACACAGTTTGGTGAGATAAGGTGCTTAGTATGTTTGTTATGAATAAAACAGTATTGAGGAATGAGAGTGACTGCTGTCTACAGAGAAATGGCCAGTGCAAATGAAAAACATTCTACTCCTTATTGAAGCCATATCTGGTTTTGATACGAGAGCATGTTTTTTTGTCTCCATACTATCAACACTGGCTCCCTGCAGAAACTAAAGCACAGAATATTCATGCAGGATGCAAGCCAGTGAAAAGAAGGAGAAAGGTGAGAGAGGGTGACTCTTGTTATGACTGAGGGACAAAAATTCCAGAAATGCAAATTATTGCTTTGGAACAAAGTAGCATTAAAAAAAGATATAAAATCTGGATAAAATTAAAAATCCTTCAGAAAGTTTAAAATAGGTGGTCCCTTTAGCTAGTATCAGAAGCTTAAAGTCCTAGATCTTAGGAGAATTTATCTCCAGACATAGTAATACATTTACCAGAAACAGTATGCATTCACAAACTTTTTAAAGAGGCTTATATTACAACATCTCGTCAAACCTTGTTAGAAATAGATAACTTTTAATGCTGTTCATAATAATACACTTTATCATCAAATACTCCAGAGAGACATAAGGAAAATTTTAAAAGAAAGCAGAACTGACTAGTCTAGTGATTCTGAAGAAACAAGCTTTCCATATTGTATCTCAATGGTATCTTGGGGGGGGGGGGAAGTTCTCCTTTATTTCATAAATTGATCTTTGAAATATTTTAATGCCTTAGCTGTCTAGAGTAGAAATTAAAAACATTGACAAACTGATAGACCAAAAAAGAAGATAAATTGAAGATTTACCATGATTAAATTTCTAAAGCATAATGAGATGATAGCAAGCGTTAACGTCAGAAAAATATAGAGAAGTGCCACAAGAATATCTTGAAATTGTCCGGGTTTTTTTTGTTTGTTTGTTTTGGTTGGGGGTTTTTTTTGGTGTTTTTTGAACTATTTGGAAGGTACAAGAGCATTTGAAATGGCATTTGGGTTGTCTCTGTCTTCCTACCAATTTCAGGATTTCCAGAAGAGCTTGGCACACAAGTCTAATCTTGTTAGTAGGTCTGACCAAAAATAACAGAATGGTGTATTAAACTTCGAAAACCTCATCAATAATGAAGTTCTGCTTCTTCCACAGTGTTTGCTGTCTGGGGCCTTACGATAACGATAACTCTACTTCAGCAGCACTCTAGCAAATATTTCAACTGTTTTTAAACTGGTTAAAAGGGATCATTAGGAATAGTAGAAAAAGTAGATCCTTTTGTGTTAAATACAGAATCTTTCTTTTTTGATCTCATAAATTTACTTTTATTTCTCTTGTTCCAGACTTCAGCTTAAAAGTATGTAAATGTAGTAAGATGGAAAAAGCATCCAGTCAGTATGATGGTGCATGTCGATAAACACCCTTTTGACGGAGTCACACAGCGAGGCGGACTAAAGAGAGGGTCAGCAACGCTTGCACCTGGCACAACTGCACAGCTAGCAACTGGGCATTTAAAATTGCTAACTCAAGATCTGTAACACAGCACGAGTAGAGAAAGAATAGAAAACTTTAAAAATACTTGGGTTTGTGTTCTTTGAGCTTGCTTTCTGCTACTTGAACTTCTAGGGCTCAAATTTGGAAGGTCTTCTGTTGTTGACCTTGGTTATTCCTCATATTTGTCTATTTAACCCCTAATCCTGAGACCCTTTCCTCTAGAGAACCATTCCTATCCTCCTCTATCTTCATAACAGAATACGATGTCTATCTCAATTCCTGTTTTCTTCGTGCAGTAACTTCAATACTTCTCAACATGATTGAATTTTAAATGTTTATATGTACTAGTCACTAGTAGAAAAATCCCTCCATTACTATTTATAATGTTTACTTCTAAGTTTTTATTGTAAAGGTGAGCAAAAGTGTACAGGGCAGAGTGCGGAGAAGGTGGAGAAGGACCTGCTGTATTGAACTGCTGTTCGTAAATTCACAATAATAATTTGTGTTTCATGAGGCCTAGGACAAGATCAGTGTGAGAGATGGGATTCTCCAGAGCCTGCCTTCTCCACAATGCCATAGATAGCCAAATAGGAACTAATTTTCTTTCAAATAGCCTTAATTCCCACTCTGTGCTTGCATGCCCTTCAGGGAGAGGACAACTACAAAGCTAAAGAAATAAGAGCTTAGATTTTACAGAATATATGGTGTCAGGGGGATAGGGGAAGGCAGACACATGTAGTATTAATAATAATGGGAATGAGAAGAGACAGTATGACTCTAACAACAACATTTAGCAATTTTGCAAATGTAATATCGTAAAGCTTTACAATTGTACCAGATATAATTTAATATAAATTCTTTATATCCAGCATAAAATATTCATCTTATTGAAAGTTTCAAAGTTTTGGTTAATAATTCTTCTAGAAAATAAATATATGCATAATATTTTCAGATAAAAATACTTTGATTTGATGAAACAGTCTTTTTTAGTCATAATGGCATTTTAACTGATCAGCTCTGTAGGTCTTGGTTAAGGTATATTCCAATACTTTGGCTTGCAGAAGAACCCTGCAGTATGGGCTGCATTAACTGCAATACCCATTCTTGCAGTTTGTTTCTGAAATCTCAGAGAAAAAAATGCAACTGTTATGAAGTAATTCAGAAAAGCAGAACTCTGACTGGCAAGTAATACCAGATCCTGTATTTTGTAATTTAGTTACTGTGATTTATTACGCCTTCTGATGTTTCCAGTGCTTTTCTCTATGCATTTTTTCAGTTAAGTAAATTCGATAAAATATACCATCACATGACAATAAGAGAACTGATACAGAAAATAATTCATAGTGTAGTATTGATAAATGCTTGGTGCAGTAATAGCAATATGTCATCAATCACCTGTGTTCATGTTTGATGGCATCATATAAACTAATTCAGAATGAATGTCCTTTCCTTTAACCTTGGTTGTATTTGCAACTTACTCTAGAGGAAAGTAATAATCCTTCATTACCTGGTAGGTGTGAAACATTCACTATCAAGAGGGTAGAGGAGGAGACAAATTAAATTGGTTCCTGAATGTGTCCTGAGTCAAAATTGGTCTTTCTCTGCAGTCTCATAAACTGCATAAATTATTATACATTTCGAAGGGTAAGTGAATGTATATTTGTATTTTGCAGGTTTGCTCTTTTTCTCTTTGTTGCTTTTCTTTATACGTATTCAAATGTACATATAAAAAAATTCAAGGACACATCAAATCTTTGATCTTGCTACAGCTTTAATTCTTAAGAGCCTATATAAGACTATGCTTTACATTATGCATTAAGGTACTTGTAATTAGGAACTTGTGGTAATGACCCATTCTCAGACAAAGTAGTGCTGTTCCTTGTTTTCCATTAACTGCATTGAGAGTTTATTTGCTGAGAATTGAGTTTAATTTGATTAGCAGGAATTGTAAGACATTTGCAACACAAGGTATATTAGCATAGCGCTTTGTAATGACAGCCAAAAAGCATTTAGGGGAAGAGCTAATTATTGGAGATTTGGAAGGTCTAGCTAAATTTTAGTACTCTGCTCTCAAAATCCCTTGAGCTTTAACTACTGGCTAAAAGAAAAATAAAATGGATTGCAGAAGTTCAGTAGATGTTTTCTGAAAGTCACCATTGAGTAAAATCCACTAATTTACTAAAGAAAGAATTAATATAATCTGAAAATTTGGCAGCACCAGCAGGTTTTTTTCCATAATTTTCAGCTTATTAAGGTGATAGCAGTATATGTTTACTACAGAGGAAAGATACTCTGTTCAGCAATGACCCCCCCGCCTCCTTCTTTTGCCTCAAAATAGAGTGCTGAGTTCTGTAACAAAGAAGTGCTTTATACTGACCTGTCTGAAAGCTTTTGTAATGCCCATCACAAAATCCTGTGAAGACACTACTAATTGTATTAACTTACCGTGAAGGCTTTTCATTGATTTTAACTACCTAGCAATTTTTTTGCTCTGCCTGTTGAGTAACTTTCTGTCTAAGTACCTATCACGCCTCTTACATGGGGGTAGTGTGCCTGGGTTAACCAATATGCCTCAAAGACTCATCCTGTTTAGAGAACACAATGAAGATGCTGTTGCCTCTGACAAGTCAGTTCACCTCCGTACATCTGTGAGTTCCTTGGAAGTAGCCATTGGATTGTTCAGAATCTAGCTGAAAGTCTGGTTGAAACATATTTTCAGTCCAATACAATAGTCAAAGACCAAGTCCCAGGTCAGTAAAAGATATCTTAATAGTGGAGAATATTTAAACAACCTTTATAAAGTTTAAGTCAAATCAAATAATTGATAAAATGTAATCAAATACATAGGATCCATAAGGAAGATACTGGTAGTTTGTTCATGGAGAAAAGTGTTTTATTCTTAGTAAAGTATTCTCTTCAAAAACGGGTACTCATCTCTTCTGGAAATAATTTTCACTACCCTTAATTCTTCTGTTTCTGTTGTCATTTGCATAAGCTGGCAATTAGAAGCTAACTATTCCTTAAATAGGATTGCTTATCATCCTGGAAGTGTTCCAAGGTAAAGTAGCCGCTTTATTAAATATACAGCGGCTGTTCTTCTTCATGTTCTGTCTGCTAGCTCCAAACCAAACATTCTTGATCAGTTGTAGTCTCTGTTTTTCATTCCTTTATGTTTAACCTAATTCATTTTAGGTTTAGTGATGGCAGCAAATAACCACATATTTGTCAAATGGGAATGCAATTGAAATGACAGCTAACATTAACCTAAAGCTATGTACATTTTTACACAAACTATGAAACCCCTAGAAAATTTTGGAATAGATGATAGCAGTTTACCTGCTATCAGGTGCTGCATGGTGTTGAAAATCCAGACCACGGTATTATCTACTTTCCCTAGAACCCTGTTTTGTTTCTGCTCAAAACAAATTCATGTTCTGAGAGATGGTGTTCAACTACTAAGTTTAGTACTTAAATTATGTTTGAATATTATTATTATCATCATTTTATTAGTAATTAACTCGTTGTGCTTACTAAGTTTTTATAATAATAACTTGGTCTAGATTTCCTTATTTGGAGTTTTGGTGTTGTGGTAACATTACATTATTAATTCTATTTATATTACCACTAGAACCTTATTCTTTCTTTTTCTTTAACAGTAGTTTGGTACAGCATGCTGCTAAATTTTTTTTTTACTTTTGTTTAATTCTCCTAGTTTGGAGAGAAATTGCAATTACAGTTAGCTAAATATGGAAAATATGTTTCTCCCCATCTTCTAATATTAGAATTTGCTTAAGTTTTGAAAAAAATTGATTAGAGTTCATTTGCACCTGCTTTGTGTTTGCTTTCCACAAATAGTGTAGCAGATGAGTTTACAGGTATTCAGTGAGCATGCTGGCAGCAAGTTTTCAACAAATATTTCAGAATATTTGCAGAAAGAGACTTTTAAATTTTATTATCCATACAGAGCTAATAATAACACTTATTTTATGGTGAGGCAAAGTCATAAAATTGATTTGTATATTTAACTGAGACTGCTCACAGACAAACTTCAACTCAGCTGAAGAATTAATCACAGAACATGTTGAGAAATTTGTTTCAGCAACTAACTCAATTAGGAAGATTGCAGTGTTTCTCTACAACTTGCTGCTGCTTTTCTCTGCAACGTCCATAGAACAAAATATGCATTAAGAATTATCTAATCACCTTTCTGATGTAAATTAAACATGTTAACCCAACAGCTGAAATTACAACACTCTTTTGCCTTGATTACTATTTGCAATAGTGTATTTGCACACAGTGTGTCCATATAGGTAAGCATCTTGTTGCTAAGCAAAATGTAAACAAGACAGGGTGATAAGCATATTAGGAGAATTTGGGCTGTATGAATCCTTCTATCTCTTTTTCTCCACAGCGAATTTGATATTTACCAACTGCCCTACTAGACTTCACTCATGAATGGGAGAGAAAGGAAATGGAAATCACAAGAAATATTTCCTAGGTTTGAGTGCTTTGTGCAGTGCACAGCTGCAGTCCTCTGAAGGCCCCCATCTCACTTCTCTGCACTTTCTGGTCTACTGAGGGGATTTCATGGTGCAGTCTCTCTAGGTAAGGTAGACATGTTCCCTTTGGGCACTGCAAAGCTATGGGAACATCCTGTGGGGTAGAAGATCAGCACGTAACCCCCAGCAAGGGAGCGGAATTAACGTCACTCCTCTCTAGCCATTACTGCAGTTCCTTTTTTAGCTCCATGTAGTGTTATCTCAGTGCTAACAAACTACAATCCTTCTCAATTAGTAAGTGAGAAAAATACGTAGACCCCAATGGCATATGGCTACAAGAGTAATTTGTCTTGCTAGACTTATGTCAGCTGGGCTTTTCTCTCCCTCATCTGTGGTACATCAGAAACCGAAGTGCAGAAGCAGTGTGTATTTGTTTCTCTGTCTGCTTGCCTCACGACTGCTGAAAAATTATTGGTGTGTTCATCACTGTAGCTTCCCTTTATTATTAATTGTTATCCCTAGTTTGTGTGGTTTTGTTGAAATTTGATATCTTCAGTGTCTTTGGTTTGGTTTTCCGGTCTTCTACTTGTTGATGCTGCCACCATTCACGCTGAAATCAATGTAAGTTTTCTTTTTTCTCAAAGTGTTTACAGACTACTCCAAATGTAGCCCAGCAGGATTCTGGTCTTAACTGAAATTAACTGTCATACATAGGATTTGTTTATCTCTTCACATCCTTCTATCACAGATGTTTGTCCTTTGGCTTGTTCCTTTTTCTAATTAATTTTTGATTATAGTTTGAAATGCCTTCTGTCTAACCAATTTCCCCCCAAATCAAATAGTTCATTTCTTTCCCTTTCACCTACAGTGATTCCCCAAAATGGAATGTTATTTACTTCTGGTTGAAAGTGACCTTTATATTCAGCTGTTTCAGGTAACAGAGTTGTTGCAAACTAATGTATTTTGATGCTATACTGATTCTTCTTGAATTACAAATCTGCACGTGCTATACTGAGTGTTGTTCACCATTACTTGCAAAGACTGACACAGATTGTATGATAAGGATGGTGGAGCTCATTTTCCATACTGATGCCCAAAACTTTCTCCCTGGGGTCACCACTAAATTATAGGTAGATAACTGAAAAAATCAGAATACTAGCAAAGGCAACCCTAAGCAAACCAGCGTAAGTGACAGGCAACCAGCAACTCTTAAAGCATATGATTTCCTTATTTTCTAGCCAGTTTGTGGAAAGCAAATGCACAAAAAGATATTAATTTCCCAAAGTGACATCTCTGACAAGCATGGAAGAAGATTGAAACTGGACTGCTGAAGCTGTTACCAACGTCAGCTGTCTGTCTGACCAATAGATACTACTATCACTTAAGGTACAGGCATTGCTGAACTACAGTTTTCAGACTGGGTGCACTGGTTAACTTAAATACTCTGGACTGCTAGCTCTGGAAAGTACAAGGCCAGGAGACTGTCTATCAGGACACCAGAGCAAAGGGCTGCAGACGTGCTTCAGAGGGCATGCAGATAATAGTCAACTGCAGAATACACTTGAGTGCAGCAAATGGATAGATTCTGTTTTTTTTAAAAGACCAGTGTAAAATGGGTCTGTATAATCCCTCTGCCTTTTTTCAGGTTTTCTGCTGCTGCACTTGCACTTTCATATTGAGTTCTGGGCAGCCTCTTCTTGCAAAGTCAGGAGAGATTAATGGAGAGAAACAGAAAGCATGTAGGAGATAGCACAACAACCTCTGCAAAGTAATTATAATAGCTGTGTGACAACTCATTGATATGCAAGTGCAACTGTTGAAAATGGTGTAAACTCAACCGATGAAAAGAAGATAATTTGACAGCATTAAGAGGAAAGCTAATACAAGGCTGATGGCAGAAAAAAGCACTTAGTTTAATTCTTCAGTTGTCCAAGTTATTCAGGGAAGTGTGTAACTTTACTTCTTAGTTTAGATACTTTGCTGAATTGCTATTGCTGATTTCCCTCATCATATCAGCATAGTTATTCCAGTACAGAATTTCTTAATGATGCTATGAGGTCACTGTGGTTTCAGGACTGATTCTAATGGTGGCCCATGTGATTTAAATAATTTCTGCCTCCAGCTCACCCAACAGCTGGGTCTCCTCTTGCTCTTCAGTTACACTACGATGATCTTCTACCTGATTATTCTCTAAACTGGTTACATGAAATTAGCTGGATAAGAGGGGAAAAGAAATAACATAGCTATGGTGGAGGTAGTTGAGTCCTTTTGAGGGTGGGGCAAGGTGGGACTTGGAACATTCTATAGTTTTGCTTTAGATTATGTTAAAAAAGTTAGGGGTTGGATTTAAGCAGTTTTTTTCAAGACAAATTGATATATAGTTGACGGATTTGTTCAGGTAATCAAAGCATATGCCCACAATATTTAAGTCATAATTACAGTAAGGAAGTTTTCTGATTATCAGCCTTAAGATCGTTTCTTTTTATGTCACCTCATTCTTTCAAATTAATGTCTTTATTTCCATGAGCGTTTGGAATTATGCCTGTTAGCATCATTTGGATAGACATAATTATTTTGGTAATGATGAAAGTTTTCTGGTTTTTTCACTCCTGTATTATGAGCCTTCTTATAAGGTTTCCCCAATAGCAAGTAACATGTTAAGTGTGAGTACAGGGGAATAATACAAAGAAGACACAGCTACCTCCCTTTCCGACAACAGGACAATAGCTTTCAGAGATCCCCCCTTGAAAGAAGAAATTGATTATGCCTCTTCACAAGTAAGAATACCAGAAAAATCAGTAATACATGTTTTCTACTAGTCAGACTGTCCTAGTATCCTTTACAGTGGGGAAATTAATGAAAATGTTTTAATTATTTTGAATTCTCTTTGCACAGAAAAACAACTGTGGAGAAAAATGTTCAGTGTTTCTCTGACAATAGGTTTTCTGTAGCATACACAGCAGTAAAAAAATAATTTAATTGTGTAATACTTTCCAGGAAATATGTCTTTCAAATCTTCTCCCAGGTAGGGAGGCATGTGATTTTTTTTTTTTCTTTTTTTATAATAAAAAGCTGGAATTTGTATCACACTCTAAATGCAGACAGAATTCAGATTGAATCAGTTTCTTGTAGAAGTATTTTATCCCTCATTTTTCTATAGAAAATTGTCAGTCACCAGAATGCAGAGAATGTCTCACTTCTTGTACTGTAAGTTGCTGGGGGTGTGGGTGTGAGGGTGGTCGTTAATTTTTTCTCATGTTTTTAAGGTAAATTAAAGCCTAATTTTTGTTTTAAATTTCTCTCGGGTGTTTTGTTGGACCTCTTTTATTTGTGACTCATTATGGTGGCCTTGCACATCAGCAGCACTGAGTTTTTCTATATGGCAGTATGGGAAGTTCTGGAGTCTCGGAGACTTAGAGGAGAGAAGCTAAATTTCAGGGGTAAAATAAATGGATCTTAAATAAAACAAAATGCAGAAGGTTACTAACTTTGCTGCATAAGTTTGGGTCTGAATTGGGCGCTCCAAATTGAACTTAGAATTGCAACATACACTTTTAAATTTTGATTTTAGACTTACTTGAGTGGAAAAATGGACTACTTGGTTTCTTCACATTTGATTTGAGATATTTGCATCTCTATTATTTGCAAAAAGAGAACACCGACCTCAAAAACTAAGACTAAAGATAATAATTGATTGCCTTGTTTAACCTTTTTAGCTTTACTGGATCTCCTGCTATTTGCTTGCTTGCTTTGATTTTGCCATATCTGTCAGGGTCCTTACAGTTCTTCTGAAGATCTAACACTATTGTATGAAAATCTATTGTAATAATTTGTCTCTTGACTGTTGCTATAATTACTCTAAATTGTGTTCCACAACAGGCAGAGGGACATTAGGTTTACAAAAAAAATACCACGTACCGTTTTCTATTGCTCACACAACCCCCTTTTTTTCCTTTACTGCTGATTACTTGTACTGTATTTAATCTTCAGAAATTTAGAGGTTGCCACAGAATGGGGAACTACTTCTTTCTCTGGCCCTCTGATGGTGTTATTCTGAAAGTACTTTTCATTCACTATACAATGCATCAAAGAACAAAACCAGTGATATTGGAGAGAACACTGGAATTCAGACTGTCTATGCAGAATTGTCAGCTCAGATATGTGAGATTCACTTACAACAAGAAGTCAATATGAAAATTTAAATGGGCTGTGGGGCTATATCATTGGCAAGAAATAGTTTTAAATGATTTCATTTACTATTAAAATGGAAAAAATATGAAAGATGTTACTGAGTCACAGATTAATTGGTACTGTTACTTGTCTAATAACTTCGCTTTAGATTGGGATTTTGATATACATGTGAGAAGGCTTAGGTTTGCTATTCTACCCACTGTACCAGCATTTTATGCAAAAAAATACTTTTTTCCCCATATAGTTTTCTAGGGGAAATAATATAAACAATAAAACTGTTCAAATGTCAAAAATGTCACTCTACCAACACACATACAGTGGCAAAAGTTGCTGCATTCTTCATAATGTGATTAATCCCAATGGTCATTTTAGAGTAATAATACACAGAAAGTGTAGTTTTAAATATATTTTTAAAATGCATTTAGAAATAGTAACTATAGGGATGACATTTGAGAATTGATCCAGATTTTTCTAAATCAGAACTCAAAAAGGCATTGGAAATATTTGAATCATCAACATTCAACAACTGACTTTTCTTTAGAATGTGTCCAAATGAACTAATTCATTTAATTAAAGGCTATGTTAATAATAACACTTGGAAATTTGATTGATTACAGAAAACAATCCCAGTAGGTTTAAGTATGCTCAGGTTAATTGAAGAGCTAAGCTTAGGAAGGAAAGATTTGCAGAAGGCTGTATGCAGGCACTTTTCTCCTTTCTGGTGAGAAGAATCTGTCACTTTTTAATGTCTTTTATAGCATAAGTTCAAAACTTGACAGCAATAACCTTCGAACTGTATCTACATGAATCATACATTATGACTTCAATGAAAGATGATCTTGTGTGAGATTCTTTTGGTCACATTTCAAAGATTTATTCAAACTATATGAGGTTTTCTAAGAACAAAGGATAAAAGATATTTTTTTTCCAGGACCTGGTTCAATAAAGCGCACAGGCTTAAGCATGTCATTGTAAGCCTGTAACTGGACATGTGCACATAAATGAAATCTTAAAATAATCTTTACAGCAGGTATATTCTTATGTACTTTGCCAAAGAATGACTTCAGAGAGGTAATTAAAGAGAAATATTTTTAATGAATTAGTGAAGTCTCCTGCTCAAAACTGGCAGGAGATTGATGCCTGAGGTTTCTTTTTTATGTCAATAGCGTATCCCCAAAATGTTACAGAATAAATGTGGTGGAAGAATACATTTAAAAGTTACACGATGGGTATTTTGTTCATATGCTTCATAATGAAGATATCTATCTCTCCATTAATTAAGAGATATTTGGAGTTTCCCAAGAAGTTCTATAAGACATCAAGGTGGCTAACAGTCTTTGTCACGTCTCATGAAACATATCATCAGCATGATATATCTAAACTAACATTTCTTAAAACAGCATTACTAGGGGTAAACAAAGTTCAAGGATTCTTCAAATCACTCTTTTTCTGTTCATGTGTAAGAAAAATTTAGGGCAATGCTTTTTGTCATGAATAAGAAATATTCTTAGAATCTATGCTGCCAGAATCTCCAAAGCACACACTGTAAACATTTCACTTCTACAGTGACAGCTAAGTGAAGATGCCTTGCTCATTATCCATGAAGAGTATGTGGCACAGATGAGCTCAGAATGTAAATTTGTAAGGAAATGGAGAAAATAATTCATTTTTCATGCAGAAATGTGTTATTTTTTTCATGCTGAAAGATCCATAGAAAATTAATGAGTGGAAATCTAGCAAATCTGTTGTGTTGGTAATACTGTAAAAATACTTTTCAGCACCAAAGGAAATAAGAGAAGCTAGAATCACTGAGGTTAAACAGAAAATGGGAGGAACAAATAGGTCCTAAATAATAGCTGTTCATTATAGGATTTTTAAATAAATGACAGAAATTTAGAGAAATGTAAAAGAAGAATATGTAGTTCACTGAGATGCGGTATGAAATGCATCAACTATGTGTTAAATTTCACTAGAGCTTCTGAATATTTGTTAGCATGTTTAAATTTCTATTTTAAAGAGAAAAAAATAGTTGCATTCAGTACATCTTTGCGAGCTTTGTCACAGTTAAATATCTGTGTGCTCTTACCAAAACTACAGTCATTTCAATCACAGATTTAATTTTCTTGAAAGATGAGGGATTTACCGCAGGGTAGAGAGAAGCCCATTTGTTTACTAGTAGGTGAGTTCAGGCAGCCATGATTTAAGTTTCCCAAAACAGTAAGAGGCTGGTTGGTATTTCTGGAGTCATATCCATTATTTACATTGCTAGGCAGTAAGGATATTTGCAGCAATGTCACACTAACCTCCATGAATTCTAGATTGAGAAATAAAAAATTAACAGTATGGACTGATGGGAACACTAGTATATAGAGACAAGTCATTTTAAAACAAGCACAATGTAAGAAGGCTGTTACTAACACAAATACATGCACACAAAAATCTCAGAGTAACATTTAATGCTGTAGGATTTCCACAGAGGATTAATTCCCTGCAAGCCCCTGCCCTTCACACTTACCCACAGAACTAAGACTTGAGAGTAGCTTAACCATGTTCCTGGATTTCTAGAGTTGCTAGGTTGTCTAAACTTCGCTCAGCCATGGAAACGAGATTCAGATAAATATTTGAGCTACAATTTACCTCTACCAGGTAACATCCGTTTGCCTTTTAGAGAAAGACCAGCCAGGCGGCCCCAGCAGCCGCCCCTCCCCTGTGCTGCCCTCCCCCACTTTTAGCGAGGGGTCCATTTACCTGTGCTTGACTTTGTGGGGTATAAGGGTGCCTGAGTAAACCAGCAGAAATGGGCATCCACAGCACTGTAGGGATAACGAATGGCCTTGATCAGTGAAATCAAATGACAGGTGACAGCCTCATTTTATTAGACTGTGGAATAACAATGATGGTTATTGAGAAGAACAAAAGTGAAAAACGGAACTCTTGTGTAGTTTGTTTCTTAGTAACAGCTAAAGTAGAAATTGCCTGTGATGCCAAGACTCATACTAAACATTACCATTATTTTATAAACTACTTCCTTTAGTCTGGTGACCTCAGCCTCATTTGGTTTGAAACAGGTTTTATTTTAATTTTTTTGTTCACTCCCAAAACATCACTTGATGCCTTGGCCATTGTTTAAACCAATCACCTCCCTCATAATTAAATAATTATCAGAGGAAAAAATTGAGCAGACAGTATGTATCCACACAAATTATGTACAGTGTATTTTTCCAAGGGCCAAAGCACACCATGCTTTCCACATCAGTGTGTACTTGTGGACTCCTGTGTGATCCTGGATGCAGTTTGGCTGTAGTTTGGTGTATTCTTTGTTGCTTCAATGATGCTTTGTTTTCTTTTTATTTTAAAATGGTAACTTAACACTAAAATCTCCTTTAAGTGAAACTGAATTTACATTTCTTTTATATTGATATGACTTCTTTCTACAGAATCTGTTTTTTTTTTTTTGCTGGGTTATCATCTTGAACTGATGGAGCCCTGTAATGTTCCCTTGGTGTAAACAGATGTAAGGACCTGATTCGAGGTTCACAGGCAGGAGAGCTTTCATCTGCTCTGAAAGAGTCATACCTGGGTTGAGATCAGCATACAGGTCAAGCAGAGTTGGCTTAAACAAGTGAAGAGTCTTCATTTGTCTGCTAGAATTTTATTTATACAGGAATATAAGTACTTTGCGAAAAACAGAAATGGAAACTGAGATGCAAGGAGGTCATCTTTGGTACTGGTACTCCTTCAGAAACCTCACTTTTTTTTTTCCTCTTTTTGTCAAAATGAAAATATGATTGTCAGAGATGTTATTCCATGATCCTTGGTCTTCTCTGGACAAAACAGAACTGGAGGCAGTTAAACACTGCTTTTCTAATCTGCCAGGGCTTTTCAATAAGGCCTGACTTTAGTATTAGAGCCAACATAAATTATTGGAGGTTCTGATCAAAGGTGTTTAAGCCGTACGTTGTAATTGAAAAGCTTTCACATGGACTTCTTAATTTTTTAAATCATTCACTGTACATAAATCCTGGAGCAGAGAGCTTAAAGAAAAGCTGATTTATTTTCAAATTTGTTCTGGACACAGGGAAGATTCCAAAAGACAAAGCCATTTCTGCAGGACCCTTGAGGGACACCACTTGTTACTGGATTTTATTACATTGTTTAGATTTAAATCCTGAAATGTACAGAATATTATACATCCTGCTTTTTAACCATACCTTTAAATTCAAAGGATCATCTCATGAAGAGAAGAATAGGTGTTGCTTATTGACAGTTTCTGCTTCTTAATGAAGGCTTTCAGTAGTGTACATATTTAAAGTATTTTACATAATTCATTGCACTATTTTCTTACTGCCCTAGGGAATTATAAGCATCTCTTGCTGTGATCTTTCAGTCCAAGGATTAAGACTCCTTTAATATTCATAAATTTTAGGAATTCTAATAACTGTTGTGTCAGTGAGCTCTGTGTAATGGTCAGAAGTGACAGAGGAGGCTGCAAAGTTAGCTGATATACCACCACTGATAGCATAACTGCGCTAAGGGAGCATTTATGGGTGAAATTTCAAATCTATTGACTGTCATAGTTCACAGAAAAGAAAGCTTGCCAGTATTAAACGTATAGCCAAGAGACAGGTATAAACCTACTACTGACGAGAAATCCAGAGTAAAGGATTTTAATTAGCTTTACATATAGGTTTGAGACACTGAGTGATATAGCTCATTTATTTTGTATGCCTATCAGTATTGAATAAACAAAAGCCATATCTTAGAAACAGATGAGAATTTCTGTTAGGAAATGCTTATGCTAAGAGCTTTTTACAGCCCTGTTACAGTTTAAATGGGCTTTCAAGCTGTGCTGATGTTAAGTCCCCTGTTTGGGGCCAGAATGATGGAAGAATTGCTACCCATTTCCCAGCTATAGTGACTATCTTTTTGTCAGAAGTTAGATATTTAAAAATATGGCTCAAAATTCTGAATTTTCTGACACATGGCACTCATTCTCTGTAGCTAACTCTTAGGGCACTGAGGCCTTTTACATAATTCATTTTTTAGTAGTGTCCTCCAAATATTATAAAATTAGCTCAAAGAAAGTACTTTTAAGTAGCTAAAACTTAACCAATACTGACCAAAAATCTTAAACTTCCCTTTGAAGTAAAGGCCTTGTGTGTTCCTTCGTCCTGGTGAAGTAACTCACTGCTTTCATCATACCTATCTATCCCCAGTCCTTTTTTTAACATACTTGCAAATGTGTTGTTGTTATGAGATTATTAAGAAGAAAGTGTTTATTTCAGTTTAGCATTCATGTCTTTGCTTTAGACTGTGCACATTTTTGCCACAGAGGTCTATAATGTCAGTTGTAAAATGCAGTTGCTCTCTAGAGAGAGCCAGAATCAGGCACGCTAGGTGAATTGTTCCCTGGATAAATGAACGCCCGTCCTCTTCCCTAGAACAGATTGAGGGAAGAAGTCTTCTTTTGTAGCATATCCCAAAGATCACCAGGGCCAAGGTCCAGTGTACTAGATAAGAAATATTGCCTTGCTAAGAATATTCTGACAACAACTCACTATTTAAACAAAATGGGAAGCTTAGATCAAGGACGTCAACAGTCTGGGACTGCCATGATATAACATAAGGTGTAGAGAGGAGGAAAGAAATTTGGTTTAAAGACCACCTGAACAACAGGGATTTATGGGTCAAAATGTCTTATATTTTACCTTTGTACACCAACCTATACCAGTCCTCCTCCCTCCCAGTCAGCAAGCTACTGCCTTCTCTACTAACTGTAGTCTTTGGAAGTATTTATGTCTTACTCCTATGCAGAGTTTACCACAATAATCTCATACCAGTTTAACAGAGCTCTGAAGACTCCCAGCAAAAAGATGGAAAAATTCTTGATTATTTCTACCTCGGTGTAACAGAACAACATGAACTGGAGATATATTCAAGCTGTGAATGTCAGGAATAAATAGGCAGCTTACAAATGGCACTGAAAATGGTCTATACTGCTGAGAGGAAAAAAGATTTGGTTTCTTATTGTTCTGCCTCCTTGGGTTGATTTAAAAAAAAAAAAAGAGTGGCATGTTTTGATGAGGATGATACAGAGTAACAGCTTTTGAAAGTGCAGTAGCTCTTTTCTTTAAATGTTTGCATTTTAGACTGAATTTATTAGAATGGGCTTTTTTGTTTGGCTGGTTTTAGCTCCCCTCATACAATGACAACCAGGAGCAGCTCTAGCTTAGTGCAGCACAGGAAGGTGGCACTAATATGTTAACATCTGTTCACTACAGCAGAGGTACAACGACCTTGGTGTATCATCATTAATTTCCCCAAAACAAACCATCCAGAACTATTGCTAGTAGAAACAATTTGAAGAACATCAGCATATAGTCAAACTTATTTAGTCTTTGACATTGATAGAAGGGTTGTTGCTTTCCTGACTGAAACTCCTCATGACCACAAAGGCAGGGCCCTCGCTTTACGTGAGTGCTGCAGGAACGTTCAGCCCACCGGGGACACTTTGACTCACCCCTGTAAAAGGTGGAAATGAGCATCCAGGCTTCAGAAAACCTTGGCTAACTTCACAGGCTTCCTTTTTAATCAGAATGCATGTGAGCATTGACAAAGAACTTTGTCTTCATTTCTGTGCCTCACAGCCTCGAAGCACAGCAGTATAAATTATGTAGGAGGCAACGCATCCCCCTGGAATACGGGCATTTATGTACGCACTAGGCCAGTTCTTTAACTAGTGGAAATCGGCTACAGCGCAGCCATGCCGATTTCTGTCACTTGAGGGATCTGGTCCAGGAACTTCGTGCCGCTTCCCGTTACAGTCCCTCAGAATGACAATCCCGTTACAGTCCCTCAGAATGACAAACTTCTTTCAAACACTCCACTTAAACCCATTAACTCGAAATGATACGGCTGGGCTGGTGTGCGGCGCACGGGGGG